>NC_041393.1:192567259-192647864 GCF_002162155.2 Triticum dicoccoides | reverse complement strand
GGCGGGGTGCGCGGGGCCGGCGACCGACGGCGGCGGAAGAGGGGGCGGCGGCGGGGGGCCGAGGGGGGGGGGAGGAACCCTAGCCTAGCTGTTTAAAGAAGCTATTAGTTTGAGTCGCAAGAAACACTTTACGCCCTACAAGTCTATCGGGCTCAATACATCTTTGAATGTCCAAACGCATGGTGTAGAGTTGAATCGCATGTAAGTTTCGGTTGCTCGCTATCCTCCCCCAAGATTTATTGGTAGTTAATTCAAGTTTGGTGTTAAATTTGGCTCAAATGGTAAGGTTCTTATGGTGGAACCAACCCACCATAGTTTGCTGGTTTTATTTTTGGTTTCCCGTTGTTGTTCGTTTAATGAGATGCGACGTTACATCGACTATGAGACCATTGTCATGACTTCCTCAACTTAAAGATTTGCCGACTCTGCTTCTCAAAGGTGCTTATATAGATGTAAGGCGTGTGTGTGCGCACGTTAATAGAGTTAAGTGTTCATGCGTATACGTGAGTGTGTATATTTATACCATGTTTCTTCTAAAGAAAAGGTCTCCACTGTCTAAAGGTTGGAGGTTTCCAGAGGGCGCTACATTGCTTCCAAGCAAGATCTATTTTTGGCTTAACTATATATTAAGTCAAAGCAGCATACAAGTGGACCTAATAACTTCCTTAAGTGCGAAGGCTGATCGAAAGAAAGAACTAACTTTTGAGCTTTTCTGGAATTAAACTAGTCACCAGGAGAATCGTTTCCTACGTGCAGATTCCGCTCGCGATTAGATCACCTATAACCATTTCTTTTACTCGCAAACCAAGCCTTTTCTTTTCTTTTAGAAAGAAGGCTGACGCAATGCATCAATATACAACCACAATGCATATACAAAATGTTTCATCTAATCATACACTTCCTCGGTCTAAAAAAAATGGCGCTGATTTAATATAAAGTTGAAGGGGGTACTGTAATTGCCGGAAGCTGCTAGTATATCTTTGAACCTGAGTAGTTTCTTACAACTGCTCAATAAATTCATGTGTGTGCAAATGCGTCCATCCTAAACTAAGTAGATTCTTATCAACCAACGGAAGCACCGCGTTGCCGACGCAGGTGTAGGTTGTGTGTGACGCGGAGAGCTCCTGCATGCCATGTGATTGTGAGGTGAGGCGGTGAGCTATTTAACCAACGCACGTTCTTTGTTGAATTAGCAAAGTAGTTGCTCATCTACTCTCTCTTTGGCTGCCGGGCACGGCAGGTTTACGAACGCCGTCCTACTTGTACATCCCTCCCAATTGCGCGTACGTACACATACACACTGTAGCATCGTCTCCCTCGCCCCGTCTCCTGATTACTGAAAAGCGAGGGGAGACAGGAGACGCAGGCGCAGCAGTGGTCCTTCCATGGCGTGGCGACGGAGAGGCAGGATGGATATGGATCGATCATGGACGAAGTGTGCGGGAGGTGAGGGAGCTCCAAGAAGAAGAGGGGAGGAGAGATGGGTCGAGGCCGGAAACGTGGTGCACGTATGCGGACGGCCCAGAGTGCACCGAGGACGAAAGCAAGAGGGACACCATTATTTGGTCGTCAAAGCTTGCCGGCCGTGGTCGCGCGTGACCGGGAAGGGCTGCGCCGCGCCCCGGCCGGTGCCCCCCGGCGTGTGTGCGTGCCCGCTGGACCAGCACTAGGGGCGCTGCGCTAGCTGCCGTGCACGCTGCACGGGCAATAGGACCAAGTGGTCTATGAGGCAGACCCGACCCAGTCACCCAGCATCGGTGGGGCTTGGGTGTGACGACCCTGCGAGCACCAACCAAAAACCCACCCATCGGCTAGCTACCTGGATGCAGGTAAAACAAGTGGTAAAAAGTGTTTTTTTTAACATCAGTACAGACATAAGCGTTCATACACACACGCATACAATCATCCCTATGAACGCACACACGCACACTCTACCCCTATGAGCAATTCCGAAAGACTGAGCCGGCATATCATCTTGAGATTTACGAAGTCACCATAAATGCCTCGTCGTCGACGGGAACGTCTCCTCCCACTGAATGCGCATCGCCGGAAATCCTTAAATAAATCCAGAAATAAATGCGAGCATGAGAATTTGAACCCTGGTGGGCTGGGAATACCACAGTCCTTCTAACCATCCAACCACAGGTTGGTTCACGTGGTAAAAAGTGTTTTGAGTGGACGGGAACTTAGTGCAATATAATTCTGAGAAAAGAAAAAAGTCCTAAGAGCATCTACAATCGGACCCCCATACCGGCCGGACAGCTGTCCGGTCAGTATCCGGACAAAAAGTCGGCATACAACCGATTATCCCATATCCGGCCCAAACACCCAAAGTGACCGGCACTTCCCAAACCCGGTCAATATCTAGGGCCAATATGGGACGCACGGACGTGCCCGGACACGCCCGATGTCTGCTACACAACTTTGTTTTTTAGACTCGTGTTGGGCTCCAAGCGCAGAACATAAGAAGAAATTGTTTGTAGGGTACGAAACCACCTCGAAGATATTCTTTCCGATTAATCTATCCTAGAGTTCGTACTGAAATAACACCAAGCTATTCTTTCCGATCGATCTAATCAAGAGTTCGTACTAAAACAACATTATAAGATACACATCAACCAACTCTAATGTCACCTAGATACTCCAATGTCACCGCGAGTATCTGTGAGTGATTATACGATATGCATCAAACAATTTAAGATTCATAATACTCAATCCAACACAAAGAACCTCAAAGAGTGCCCCAAGATTTGTACGGAGAAACAAAGACGAGAACATGCATCAACCCCTATGCATAGATTACCCCAATGTCACCTCGGGAATCCACGAGTTGAGTGCCAAAACACATATCAACTGAATCAATATGATACCCCATTGTCACCGTGGTTATTCATAGCAACACATACATCAAGTGTTCTCAAATCCATAAAAGTATTCAATCCGATAAAACGAAATCTCAAAGGGAAAACTCAATTCATCATAAGATAGAGAGGGGAAAACACCATATGATCCCACTATATTAACAAAGCCCGCAATACATCAAAACTGTGACATCTCAATAACACGAGAGAGAGAGAGAGAGAGAGATTAAACACATAGCTACTGGTACAAACCCTCGGCCCCGAGGGTGGACTACTCCCTCCTCATCATGGTGGCCGCCGAGATGATGAAGATGGCCACCGGTGATGATCTCCCCCTCCGGTGGAGTGCTGGAACGGGGTCTAGATTGGTTTTTCGTGGCTACAGAGGCTTGCGGCATAGGAACTTCTGATCTAGGGTTACCTCAAGGGTTTTTGGAATATTTGAGAATTTATAGGATGAAGTGAAAGTGTAACTAATCCCTGGGTGGTTTTGATAACTCATAACAACATATAGCTCATTGAACTAATAGCCATTCAAGTTAAGTGTTTCATAAAGTCCAATGATTGGCATGGCATGGACTAGAGATGTGGACCCCTCAAAATGCTAAGGACAAAGATTGGCAAAGCCTTAGAACTCTTCATTTTCATTTTAATGATCCAAGATCACATTAAGTCCACAAGAAAAGTCAATACTATTAAAAGGGGATGAGGTGTTGCTTAATGGCTTGCTTGCTCAAAATGCTTAGTGATATTGCTCCAAAACCCTCAGCCACTTTCTCATTTCCACGTATGTCCAAAACCTAAAGTCAAACTCGGCCCCACAGATTTGATCTATCCGGCGCCACCGAGTTCACTTGACATAGCCACTGTCACAAACCCTAATCAATTCGGTCACACCGATACGGCTCTCGGTCTCACCGAGATGGTTTTGCGAACTCTCTGTTTCCCTTCGTAACATTTCAGTCTCAGGGAAATGAACGATCGGTCCCACCAAGTTTGCATTGCAAACTCTCTGGTTCTTTTTTGTAAAATTTCAGTCTCATCGAAATGAGCGATCGGTCCCACCGAGTTTGCTTGGTCAAGTCTCTGTTTGCTCATCGCTGAAATCAGACTCACCGAGTTCATGCGATAGGTCTCACTGAGATGAGGTTTTGTCCTAGCCTTAGCACATCGATCCCACCGAGTTGATCTCGTCGGTCCCACCAAGATCCCTAACGTTCACATTTTGATCTAAATCGGTCTCACCGAGTTTCTCTATTCGGTCTGACCGAGTTGAGTCAAAAGTGTGTAATGGTTAGATTTTGTGTCGAGTCAAAAGTGTGTAATGGTTAGATTTTGTGTGGAGGCTATATATCCCCTCCACCCTCTTCTTCATTTGTGAGAGAGCCATCAGAACGTGCCTACACTTCCACTAATCATTTTCTGAGAGAGAACCACCTACTCATGTGTTGATACCAAGACATTCCAATCCAACCACTAGAATCTTGATCTCTAGCCTTCCCCAAGTTGCTTTCCACTCAAATCATCTTTCCACCATAGCCAAATCTGTGTGAGAGAGAGTTGAGTGTTTGGGAGACTATCATTTGGAGCACAAGAGCAAGGAGTTCATCACCAACACACCATCCATTACCTTTTGGAGAGTGGTGTCTCCTAAATTGGTTAGGTGTCACTTGGGAGTCAGGCTGCAAGTGGGCGCGGGCTGTCCGCGATACCCACATAAAAGCCCACATAATTAGTGTTCGTGGAAACCCACGGATAAACCAGCCATATAGGTGGGATATGCGGGTTGTCCCGCGGCGCCTGCCTCAAACCCACTTCCCCGTGATGATGCGGTGGGGGATTAGGGCGGCGCCACCGTCCAGCTCCAGCATGGCTGCAGACAGGGCGATTAGTTGCCGCTGCTACTACTCAGCCGACAGGGCGCAAGAGGGAGGAACTAAACGAACGCAGCCAACCCGCATACGACACACTATGGAGCTTATAGACAGCGGCGTCCATGGTGGAACTGGACGGCGGGGGTGTCGCAGCTGGACACACTTAGCCTGCACCTCCGCTTGTCGTCGACGCCATCATGGCCTACTAGGCGTACGGGCGTTCATCTGGTTGCGCTCTCGCATGAGCTGGTCCTGAACGGCTGAACCAGTTCAGTCCGTGGAAGAATGAAGGAACAACAAAAGACTTATTGCCTGCCGCTGGCACAAAGAGGGATAGCTAGCTGCATAGTTAGCTTCAACATAATTTACTCGATGACGTAGCTAGCTGCAGTGTTAATGCAGAGTCGTGGCTAGCTGCACCACAACACCAGCCCAATGGAGTTTTGATTGCACCCACGTACAAACTCTGCTCCGCGTCACAGGCGCTTGTGTATGTTCGTCCTCGATCCAAAAACTTGCTGGGCTATCCCACTTAGTAATACATGGGCTTCCGCGAGTATCCCACTTAACATATGCGGCGGTTGTGAGGCGGACGCGGACGGCCGCTTAGCGTCCCGCTTGCAGCCTGACTTGGGAGCCTCCGTCAAGATTGTGGAGTTGAACCAAGGAGTTTGTATGGGCAAGGAGATCGCCTACTTCGTGAAGATCTACCCAAGTGAGGCAAGTCCTTCATGGGCGATGGCCATGGTGGGATAGACAAGGTTGCTTCTTCGTGGACCCTTCGTGGGTGGAGCCCTCCATGGACTCGCGCAACCATTATCCTTCGTGGGCTGAAGTCTCCATCAACGTGGATGTACGATAGCACCACCTATCGGAACCACGCCAAAAATCTCTGTATCTATATTGCGTTCGCCCTCTCCAAACCCTTCCCTTTTACCTTCATATGCAATATTTTACTTTCCGCTACCACACTCTTAGAATTGCATGTGTAGGTTGATTGCTTGACTTGTGCTAAGTTGCTAAAATCTGCCAAGACTTAAAATTAGGAAAAGGCTAGATTTTTATTTGGTCAAGTAGTCTAATCACCCCCCTCTAGACAAACTTTCAATCCTACAAGTGGTATCAGAGTTTTGGTCTCCATTTGCCTTGATTTCCATAGCTTTTGGTGATCATAGCCTTGGTTTCACAACCCATGAGAGTATGGCGTCTAGCGAAGGAAATTACCACCATAGAGGTCCTTACTTTGATGGTACTAATTTTCTTAGTTGGAAGTATAAGATGAAAATGCATATTCTTGGACATAACCCCGTCGTTTGGGCTATTGTGTGTATTGGTTTGCAAGGTGAATTCTTCGATGGAAGAGAACCAAATCGTGAAGCAACTGTGAAAGAATTGATGACGCTGCAATACAATGCACAAGCTTGCGATATCCTCTTCAATGGATTGTGCCTCGAAAAATTCAACAAAATAAGTCATCTTGAGAATGCAAAGGAATTTGGGATACTTTGATTGATATGCACGACGGTACCAAGTCCATCAAGGAATCCAAATTGGATGTGCTTCAAAGTCAACTTGACAAGTTCAAAATAAAGGATGGTGAAGGTGTCACTGAAATGTACTCTAGGCTTGCTCTCATCACAAATGAGATTGTGGGGTTAGGAAGCAAAGAGATGACCGACAGATTCATCATCAAGAAGATCCTAAGATCTTTGGATGGAAAATATGATACGATGTGCACTTTGATCCAAATGATGATCAATTACAAAGATCTCAAGCCAACGAAGTCATTGGAAGAATTGTTGCTCATGAGATGTCACTCAAGGATAAAGAAGAGCTTCACAACAAGTCTAGTGGTGCTTATAAAGCTTCATGTGATGCTCCTCCCACATCAAGTGAAAAACAAGTATTCAATGAAGAATTGAGCTTAATGGTGAAGAACCTCAACAAATTCTACAAGAGTAGAAGCAAAGAGAGAAGCTCCAAGTCAAGGTCCTACCATGACAAAATATCTTATAGTCGTGATCGAAATTGCTACAATTGTGGAAGACGCGGACAATACTCCAATGACTGTATGGCTCCCTACAAAAGAAAAGAAGACTCATCTAAAAGGAGAAGTAGAAGAGAAGAATCACCTCCAAGATAGAGAAGGAGTAGAGATGATCGTTATGAACGAAGATCCTCTCGTAGAAGTAAGGATTCAGAAAGGAAGGACAAGCCATCAAGGAGCTACACAAAATGAAGACATCAAGCTCATGTTGTTGAATGGGTATCCGGTTCCGACTCCGACGACCACTCTGAGAGAAGTTATCACTCCGACACCGAATATACTCAAGATGAAGGTGTTGCCGGTCTTGCACTTGTGTCAACCAACTCCTACGACATATTTGAGTCACCAAATGAAGGAATTGGAAGATGCTTCATGGCTAAAGGACCTAAGGCATCTCACCCTAAGTATATTGATTTCAATAGTGATGAAGATGATTTTCTAGGTGATGATGATTTGCTTGTTGACAATGCTAGTGAAGAAAACTATGATGAAATTGCTATTAATCATGCTAATCAAGATGAAACGAATGACAATGATAAGAAGGAGATTGAGCGTCTAACGAAAGAACTAAACACTCGGAAGTTAGCTCATGAAACTACTTTAGAGGATCATTGAGAACTTTTAAAAACTCATGAGAAGCTACGCTTTGGAAATCTCAATTTAGAGCAAGAGCATGAGTTCTTAAAAGCAATCAATGACGATCTTCGGAAGAAAAGTTCTTCTTACATTGCCAAGCGTTTACTCTTGTCTACTTACATGCCACAAGTAAAATCTAGCAACAAGAGTAAGAAAGATTCTTCTTCTAGTAGTAACAATAATCATACTAAATCCAATGTTGTTGCTTCTAGTAGTTCTCTTGATTCCACCAATGGTTCTCTTAGCCAAGTTACACTTGAGCAAGAAAATAGCTTATTGAAGGGAAGTATAGAGAAAGGTGTTCACAAGAGCCTTGCCGGAAGTAAACAATTTGAGGAAATTGTAGGCAAGCAAGGAAGGCACCGGAAGAATCAAGGTGTTGGTTTTGAACAAAAATTCAATGCCAATGGAGTTGATTGGGAAGAAGATCAATACCCCAAGACGAAGTTTGTTCCTCAACAAGAGAAGTATGACCCTACTTCCTTCAAGGGAACACAAGCTCAAGATGATCTTCCACCACAAGACTGCAAGCTAAAAGGCAAGGGCAAGCTTCAAGAGGAGATTGATGCATTTGAAGAAGCTCCAAAGGCCTTGGTCAAGTGGGTTCCCAAGACTACATCAAGTACTGCTTCATCAAGTACTACTACAACTCCAAGGATTCCCATAAAGTTGATGTGGATCCCAAAGAAGAATAACTAGAGAGTTCTTGAGGGTGACTCCGCCAACATACTTCACTCATATTCATATTGGGATGGGCAAGTGCAATCAACTTTCGCATCTTGCACTAGTTCAAGGAGTCACAAACCCTCTTGTTAATAAGTCAAGGGACAAGGTAACAAAATGCTTTCATGGACATCATCATATGTGTACTTCACTCTATGTCTATGGATATCCTTGTTTGTTCATTGTGGGACTAACCCATGTAGGTATTGAAAGTGCAACTCACTCCAATGGATTGCTCCAAATGATATACATCAACATTGAGCATCCACATCTTCAACATCTACATGAAGTCATCATCGACAAAACCCAAGGTTAGTTCATCCCTTTAAAAGGGTATATCACATCTAGGGGGATCTTTACTCTAAGAATTGAGCTAAGGCAACTATAATGGTGTGAGCACAACAATGCTTTATGAAAAACTGGTAACCCCGCTTTTGCTTAAATGTTGAGTATGACCCATGATCAAATGTTCTCATTTGACTCCTAACTCAATATACTCACATATAGATGACCTAGTCATCGCCAATTGCTTGATAGATGCTAGAGTGTTTGTGCATGCTTTGCCACATATTTCATTTGCTATCTTATTCTGTGAGCATGTTGGTTGCATAATTTTCTTCATTCGAGGATATTCATTTGTTGCTTTGATTGTTTGGCCTTTTCTTTTTGCCAAATGGATGGACAAGAATGCCTAAGTACTCCCTCTATCTATCTATGCTTTTCTTGTCTCAAACTCTATTCTTGCTCATCACAAAGTTTGAACAAGTTGAATTCGGACCCTCCGAGCGAGGATCACTCGGAGCCACCGATTCGTCAAGAACTTAAACTTCCAAAACCTCTTAATGCATCTCGGTCAGACGGATCCACCATATTCGGTATCACCAAAATCATTAGGTTGATCTAGGTTTTCACCTTGGTGCAACCGATTAGAACAGTTCGGCCACATCGAGTTCCAGTAACTGCTCATAGTTTTGCATCTCGGTGCCACTGAGTCAATCCACTCGGTCACACCGACAGTGACTGGGTATATATACTCCGCAGGTTGGACTTTGGAAATTTCTTCAAACTACCAATCGCGCCGGCCTAGCTCTGCCACCCCTCCTGGTCTCTGGATCGTCTTCTCGTCACCAATGACCTCCTACTGTTGGTCTTCGCTGCCGTTGAAAGTGCAACTATCCCTAGGTGGTTTTCGTAATTCATAACAACATATAGCTCATTGAGCTAATACTATTCCAAGACAAATATTTCAGGAAAGCTCAATGAATGGCATGGCATGGATGATGAAAGTGGATCCCTAAAAATATTAAGGATAAAAGGATTGTGTCGGTGTCAAAACCGGCGGATCTCGGGTAGGGGGTCTCGAACTGTGCGGCTAGGCGGATGGTAACAGGAGACAAGGGACACGATGTTTTTACCCAGGTTCGGGCCCTCTCGATGGAGGTAAAACCCTACTCCTGCTTGATTAATATTGATGATATGGGTAGTACAAGAGTAGATCTACCACGAGATCAGAGAGGCTAAACCCTAGAAGCTAGCCTATGGTATGATTGTTGTTCGTCCTACGGTCTAAAACCCTCTGGTTTATATAGACACCGGAGAGGGCCAGGGTTACACAGAGTCGGGTACAATGGGAGGAGATCTACATATCCATATCGCCAAGCTTGTCTTCCACGCCAAGGAAAGTCCCATCCGGACACGGGACGAAGTCTTCAATCTTGTATCTTCATAGTCTAGGAGTCCGACCAAAGTTCATAGTCCGGCTACCGGGACACCCCCTAATCCGGGACTCCCTCAATAGCCCCTGAACCAGGCTTCAATGACGACGAGTCCGACACATAGATTATCTTCGGCATTGCAAGGCGGGTTCCTCCTCCGAACACTTCATAAAAGATTTTGAACACAAGGATAGTGTCCGGCTCTGCAAAATAAGTTCCACACACCACCGTAGAGAGAATAATATTTATACAAATCTAATCTGCTGACGTATTCCACAGTGTGACATCATGCCACAGCCAAGCCTTTATTCGAACCATTTTACTGTCCCACCTCAGTGTTTAGCGAGGCGGTTTCCTTGGCACATCTTGTCAAAGCAGAGATCGTGTCCCCTTATTCCGGGGTTCTCACCAATACGGGTGTGGGTAACCCAATCGTGCCTGTTGGTATGTCTCCCCAATCGAAGGCGAGTCCCAAACGGTCACGGGGGGGCTCTTGGTATTCAACCTCTTTATAAAGAGACCAAGGCTTGACTCCCTTCTTTCAATCTCAAGCAAATCCGCCTCTCACCTTGAGCTCCAACACCCAAGGCTCCAGATTCAGGCGCTTCGGACCTTCGACGATGTCCGGCTCCGACCTCCAAGGCCGGTGGATGCCTTCCTCCGTTACGGAAGAAGACGTGCGAAAGCTGAGAGATGCCAGGTATCTAACCGGTGAAATCTCGCATAGGCTGCCTGCTCAAGGGCAGGTTATTCCCACTCCCAAGCCCGGTGAGAGCGTGGTGTTCACGTCTCACTTCCTTCGGGGGCTCATGTTTTATTACGGGCTGGAATTTCACGACTTAGCTCCGGAGTCCATCCTCCAAATCTCATCGTTCATTGTCGTGTGTGAGGCCTTCCTCCATATTACTCCTCACTTTGGATTGTGGCTTAAGACCTTCAAGGTAGAGCCGAAGATGATCGAGGGGCAGCACGTAGAGTGCGGAGGTGCTGTTATAAGCAAGATTGCCGACGCCCCATGGCCCGAGGGCTCTTTTCAAGAGGAGTCCGGCTTATGGCAACGAGAGTGGTTTTATATCACAGCTCTCAGGGGCACCACATGGGTGGCGCCACCGGCTTTTCGCTCGGGTCCCCCACCACAACTAGTGTCATAGGTCAATAAAGGGCTTAACTGGGGGCCGTCCAAGGACGTGCCCTTGTTGTAGGGCCGCGTTCGAGATCTCCTAGAAAGAGATATCAATCTGGCCGTAGTGACGCAGGTTATGTTGATTCGCCGCATCCTGCCCTGCAAACGTCGCCCCCTCCGCGTGTGGGAGTTTAATCCGGAAGGACCGCGAGCCCTCCAGCACTTTGTGGGCATGACGCCCAAGGAGATGTACAAATTGTTCTTCGGATTACAAGCAATGTGTCTGGACTCGTCCGAGGACGCAGGTCTGAGCTGCAATCGCCCGGATACTCAAGTAAGTAGTCGTGTACCCGGACACGCCATCCGTATACTTATTATAAAATTGCCCTTAAAAGAGTTGTCCCTTAAACATGAGTGGATACCGAAAGCAAAGCTAATCAGGTGTCCGCCCCCCTCCCTGAGACTACGTCGGATCCCGTGTTAACCTGGATGCTAGAGGCTGTGCCTTTGGAAGAAGGCGAAGAGGGGAACAAGGAAGCTACCGCCTTCCCGAAGGAGGCTGTCAGGAAAGGAGGAATCGAGAATTCCTCTAACCAGGGGAAGAAGAGGACCGCCTCTGAAGACCCGGAGACCACGGTCTCAAAGCGGGGGAAGAAATCTTCGTCAGAGGGTCCGGCGCTGGTGGGTGCCTCGGTCGCATTGCGCCCCCAAGGGGATCAGCTCTCCACCGAGCCGTAAGTAAAGAGAGGGGTTTTAAAATGAGAGACATCCCTGTTTTATTTCTGAGGAAGATAACTAAAATTTTACCTTGTAGTTCGGATCTCAGCCCTTCTCAGCAGAGCTCATCTTCATGGGATCTTCGTCTGGAGATGATGGAGAGCGGAACGCCTCCCCCAGCTATACCGTCTTGCGAGGCGGGCGACCCCGAGGTGTCGTCATGGAGGGTTTCTCCGAATCCGGCCTTCAAAAAGGGCCATCAGACGAGTCCGGCACCGTCCGGTGCACGGTCGGAGGAGCTGAAGGATCTGCTCGGGCGAGCGTCTATCTCAGAAGAACATAGTGCGTTGATGGATATGGTGATTGGAAGGATTTCTTCTGCGGAGAGCGGGTTGTACGAGGCCGCCAAGAGTTTACTGACAGGTTTTGAGGTACGCGAAATGATGTACCTTTTGACAGATCCACATATATGAGATGCGCCCTGTATAAATAGTAGCCCCTGAGACTCTGTGCGTTGTCAAAAATGACGGCGCGCGGAGGATCATAATCCCAGGTATAATATGTCGCCTTTCCTATGTAGGTGGCGAAGTGTTCGGTGGCTAGCCGGACTGATGAATTTGCCGAGCTAAAGCGGCAACTTGACGTGGCAGATGCCGACATCGTGCTTGTCAACAAGCGGCTGGACGAGGCACAAGGTATGTAATGTCTTGGAAGACATCTAGTAAGAGGAGCTTGATGCCCGTACCTTATAACATGTGTGCTTACTACAGATGGTGCCGCTGCCATGGAGAACCTTCGGGCGGAACTTGCCCGAGCCAAGGAGCAGGCCAGGAAAAGCGATGCGGCTGCCTTAAAGGCGGCTGAAGAGCTAAAAGCCGAACAGGCTGCTCACTGCCAGAGCAAGAAGGAAATGGCCGAGATGGCTGTAAAATTGAAGAATGCTGCCGACCGCTGCAAGCTTCTTGAAAAAGAAGATAGGGCGGCACAGAAGGACCTAGAGAAGGTCACTGCCGAGGCCAAGGATACTCGCTCTGCGATGAGAGCTATGAAGGAGGTGTTGGGGAACGTAGTAATTTCAAAAAATTTCCTACGCACACGCAAGATCATGGTGATGGTATAGCAACGAGAGGGGAGAGTGATGTCCACGTACCCTTGTAGACCGCAAACGGAAGCGTTAACACAACGCGGTTGATGTAGTCGTACGTCCTCACGATCCGACCGATCCAAGCACCGAACGTACGGCACCTCCGAGTTCAGCACACGTTCAGCTCGATGACGATCCCCGGGCTCCGATCCAGCAAAGCTTCGGGGATGAGTTCCGTCAGCACGACGGCATGGTGACGATGATGATGTTCTACCGGCGCAGGGCTTCGCCTAAACTCCGCGACGATATGACCGAGGTGGAATATGGTGGAGGGGGCACCGCACACGGCTAAGGAACGATCCGTAGATCAACTTGTGTGTCTATGGGGTGCCCCCCACCCCCGTATATAAAGGAGCCAGGGGGGAGGAGGCGGCCGGCCAAGGAGGGCGCGCCAAGGGGGGAGTCCTACTCCCACCGGGAGTAGGACTCCCTTCTTTCCTAGTTGGAATAGGAGAAGGGGGGAAAGAGGAGGAAGAGAGGAAGGAAAGGGGGGGGGGCGCCACCCCCCTTCCCTTGTCCTATTCGGACTAGGAAGAGGAGGGGCGCGCGGCCCCCTCCTGTATCCTTCCCTCTTCTCCCTCGAGGCCCATGTAGGCCCAATAACCCCCCGGGGGGTTCCGGTAACCTCCCGGTATTCCGGTAAAATGCCGATTTCACCCGAAACGATTCCGATGTCCAAATATAGGCTTCCAATATATCGATCTTTATGTCTTGACCATTTCGAGACTCCTCGTTACGTCCGTGATCATATCCGGGACTCCGAACAAACTTCGGTACATCAAAACTTATAAACTCATAATAAAACTGTCATCGTAACGTTAAGCGTGCGGACCCTACGGGTTCGAGAACTATGTAGACATGACCTAGAACTATTCTCGGTCAATAACCAATAGCGTAACCTGGATGCCCATATTAGTTCCTACATATTCTACGAAGATCTTTATCGGTCAAACCGCATAACAACATACGTTGTTCCCTTTGTCATCGGTATGTTACTTGCCCGAGATTTGATCGTCGGTATCCAATACCTAGTTCAATCTCGTTACCGGCAAGTCTCTTTACTCATTCTGTAATGCATCATCCTGTAACCAACTCATTTGGTCACATTGCTTGCAAGGCTTATAATGATGTGCATTACTGAGAGGGCCCAGAGATACCTCTCCGACAATCGGAGTGACAAAACCTAATCTCGAAATACGCCAACTCAACATGTACCTTCGGTGACACCTGTAGTACTCCTTTATAATCACCCAGTTACATTGTGACGTTTGGTAGTACCCAAAGTGTTCCTCCGGTAAATGGGAGTTGCATAATTCTCATAGTTACAGGAACATGTATAAGTCATGAAGAAAGCAATAGCAATATACTAAAAGATCAAGTGCTAGGCTAACGGAATGGGTCATGTCAATCACATCATTCTCCTAATGATGTGATCCCATTAATCAAATGACAACACATGTCTATGGTTAGGAAACATAACCATCTTTGATTAATGAGCTAGTCAAGTAGAGGCATACTAGTGACTATATGTTTGTCTATGTATTCACACATGTATCATGTTTCCGGTTAATACAATTCTAGCATGAATAATAAACATTTAGCATGATATGAGGAAATAAATAATAACTTTATTTTTGCCTCTAGGGCATATTTCCTTCAGTCTCCCACTTGCACTAGAGTCAATAATCTAGATTATATAGTAATGATTCTAAAACCCATGGAGTCTTGGTGCTGATCATGTTTTGCTCGTGAGAGTGGCTTAGTCAACGGGTCTGCAACATTCAGATCCGTATGTATCTTGCAAATCTCTATGTCTCCCACTTGGACTTGGTCCCAAATGGAATTGAAGCGTCTCTTGATGTGCTTGGTCCTCTTGTGAAATCTGGATTCCTTTGCCAAGGCAATTGCACCAGTATTGTCACAGAAGATTTTCATTGGTCCCGATGCACTAGGTATGACACCTAGATCGGAAATGAACTCCTTCATCTAGACTCCTTCATTTGCTGCTTCCGAAGCAGCTATGTACTCCGCTTCACATGTAGATCCCGCCACGACGCTTTGTTTAGAACTGCACCAACTTACATCTCCACCGTTCAATAAAAACACGTATCCGGTTTGCGATTTAGAATCATCCGGATCAGTGTCAAAGCTTGCATCGACGTAACCATTTACGACTAGCTCTTTGTCACCTCCATATACGAGAAACATATCCTTAGTCCTTTTCAGGTATTTCAGGATGTTCTTGACCGCTGTCCAGTGATCCACTCCTGGATTACTTTGGTACCTTCCTGCCAAGCTTATTGCTAAGCATACGTCAGGTCTGGTACACAACATTGCATACATGATAGAGCCTATGGCTGAAGCATAGGGAACATCTTTCATTTTCTCTCTATCTTCTGTTGTGGTCGGGCATTGAGTTTGACTCAACTTCACACCTTGTAGTACGGGCAAGAACCCTTTCTTTGCCTGATCCATTTTGAACTTTTTCAAAATTTTATCAAGGTATGTGCTTTGTGAAAGTCCTATTAAGTGCCTTGATCTATCTCTATAGATCTTGGTGCCCAATATGTAAGCAGCTTCACCGAGGTCTTTCATTGAAAAACTTTTATTCAAGTATCCCTTTATGCTATCCAGAAATTCTATATCATTTCCAATTAATAATATGTCATCTACATATAATATCAGAAATGCTACAGAGCTCCCACTCACTTTCTTGTAAATACAGGCTTCTCCAAAAGTCTGTATAAAACCATATGCTTTGATCACACTATCAAAGTGTTTATTCCAACTCCGAGATGCTTGCACCAGTCCATAAATGGAACGCTGGAGCTTGCACACTTTGTTATCACCTTTTGGATCAACAAACCCTTCTGGCTGCATCATATACAATTCTTCTTCCAGAAATCCATTCAAGAATGCAGTTTTGACATCCATTTGCCAAATTTCATAATCATGAAATGCAGCAATAGCTAACATGATTCAGACAGACTTAAGCATCGCTACGGGTGAGAAAGTCTCATCGTAGTCAACTCCTTGAACTTGTCGAAAACCTTTCACAACAAGTCGAGCTTTATAGACAGTTACATTACCATCAGCGTCAGTCTTCTTCTTAAAGATCCATTTATTCTCAATTGCTTGCCGATCATCGGGCAAGTCAACCAAAGTCCATACTTTGTTTTCATACATGGATCCCATCTCAGATTTCATGGCCTCTAGCCATTTTGCGGAATCTAGGCTCATCATCGCTTCCTCATAGTTCGTAGGTTCATCATGGTCAAGCAACATGACTTCCAGAATTGGATTACCGTACCACTCTGGTGCGGATCTTACTCTGGTAGACCTACGAGGTTCAGTAGAAACTTGATCTGAAGTTTCATGATCAATATCATTAGCTTCCTCACTAATTGGTGTAGTTGCCACAGGAACCGGTTCTTGTGATGAGCTACTTTCCAATAAGGGAGTAGATACAGTTATCTCATCAAGTTCTACTTTCCTCCCACTCACTTCTTTCGAGAGAAACTCCTTCTCTAGAAAGGATCCGATTTTAGCAACGAAAATCTTGCCCTCAGATCTGTGATAGAAGGTGTACCCAATAGTCTCTTTTGGGTATCCTATGAAGACACATTTCTCCGATTTGGGTTCGAGCTTATCTGGTTGAAGTTTCTTCACATAAGCATCGCAACCCCAAACTTTAAGAAATGACAACTTTGGTTTCTTGCCAAACCACAGTTCATAAGGCGTCGTCTCAACGGATTTTGATGGTGCCCTATTTAACGTGAATGCGGCCATCTCTAAAGCATAACCCCAAAATGATAGCGGTAAATCAGTAAGAGACATCATAGATCGCACCATATCTAGTAAAGTACGATTACGATGTTCGGACACACCATTTTGTTGTGGTGTTCCGGGTGGCGTGAGTTGCGAAACTATTCCGCATTGTTTTAAGTGTAGACCAAACTCGTAACTCAAATATTCTCCTCCACGATCAGATCGTAGAAATTTTATTTTCTTGTTACGATGATTTTCCACTTCACTCTGAAATTCTTTGAACTTTTCAAATGTTTCAGACTTGTGTTTCATCAAGTAGATATACCCATATCTGCTCAAATCATCTGTGAAGGTGAGAAAATAACGATACCCGCCGCAAGCCTCAACATTCATTGGACCACAAACATCAGTATGTATGATTTCCAACAAATCAGTTGCTCGCTCCATAGTTTCGGAGAACGGCGTTTTAGTCATCTTGCCCATGAGGCACGGTTCGCAAGTACCAAGTGATTCATAATCAAGTGATTCCAAAAGCCCATCAGTATGGAGTTTCTTCATGCGCTTTACACCGATATGACCTAAACGGCAGTGCCACAAATAAGTTGCACTATCGTTATCAACTCTGCATCTTTTGGTTTCAACACTATGAATATGTGTATCACTACTATCGAGATTCAATAAAAGTAGACCACTCTTCAAGGGTGCATGACCATAAAAGATATTACTCATATAAATAGAACAACCATTATTCTCTGATTTAAATGAATAACCGTCTCGCATCAAACAAGATCCAGAAATAATGTTCATGCTTAACGCTGGCACCAAATAACAATTATTCAGGTCTAAAACTAATCCCGATGGTAGATGTAGAGGTAGCGTGCCGACCGCGATCACATCGACTTTGGAACCATTTCCCACGCGCATCGTCACCTCGTCCTTAGCCAATCTTCGCTTAATTCATAGTCCCTGTTTCGAGTTGCAAATATTAGCAACAGAACCAGTATCAAATACCCAGGTACTACTGCGAGCATTAGTAAGGTACACATCAATAACATGTATATCACATATACCTTTGTTTACTTTGCCATCCTTCTTATCCGCCAAATACTTGGGGCAGTTCCGCTTCCAGTGTCCAGTCTGCTTGCAGTAGAAGCACTCAGTTTCAGGCTTTGGTCCAGACTTGGGTTTCTTCTCTTGAGCAGCAACTTGTTTGCTGTTTTTCTTGAAGTTCCCCTTCTTCTTCCCTTTGCCCTTTTTCTTGAAACTGGTGGTCTTGTTAACCATCAACACTTGATGCTCCTTCTTGATTTCTACCTCCGCGGCTTTTAGCATTGCGAAGAGCTCGGGAATAGTCTTGTTCATCCCTTGCATATTATAGTTCATCACGAAGCTCTTGTAGCTTGGTGGCAGTGATTGAAGAATTCTGTCAATGACACTATCATCAGAAAGATTAACTCCCGGTTGAATCAAGTGATTATTATACCCAGACATTTTGAGTATATGTTCACTGACAAAACTATTCTCCTCCATCTTGCAGCTATAGAACTTATTGGAGACTTCATATCTCTCAATCCGGGCATTTGCTTGAAATATTAACTTCAACTCCTGGAACATCTCATATGCTCCATGACGTTCAAAACGTCGTTGAAGACCCGGTTCTAAGCCGTAAAGCATGGCACACTGAACTATCGAGTAGTCATCAGCTTTGCTCTGCCAGACGTTCTTAACGTCGTCAGTTGCATCAGCAGTAGGCCTGGCACCCAGCGGTGCTTCCAGGACGCAACTTTTCTGTGCAGCAATGAGGATAATCCTCAGGTTACGGACCTAGTCCGTGTAATTGCTACCATCATCTTTCAACTTTGCTTTCTCAAGGAACGCATTAAAATTCAATGGAACAACAGCACGAGCCATCTATCTACAACAAACATAGACAAGCATGATACTATCAGGTACTAAGTTCATGACAAATTTAAGTTCAATTAATCATATTACTTATGAACTCCCACTTAGACAGACATCTCTCTAGTCATCTAAGTGATCACGTGATCCAAATCAACTAAACCATGTCCGATCATCACGTGATATGGAGTAGTTTCAATGGTGAACATCACTATGTTGATCATATCTACTATATGATTCACGCTCAACCTTTCGGTCTCCGTGTTCCGAGGCCATATCTGTATATGCTAGGCTCGTCAAGTTTAACCTGAGTATTCCGCGTGTGCAACTGTTTTGCACCCGTTGTATTTGAACGTAGAGCCTATCACACCCGATCATCACGTGGTGTCTCAGCACGAAGAACTTTCGCAACGGTGCATACTCAGGGAGAACACTTCTTGATAATTTAGTGAGAGATCATCTTAAAATGCTACCGTCAATCAAAGCAAGATAAGATGCATAAAGGATAAACATCACATGCAATCAATATAAGTGATATGATATGGCCATCATCATCTTGTGCTTGTGATCTCCATCTTCGAAGCACCGTCGTGATCACCATTGTCACCGATGCGACACCTTGATCTCCATCGTAGCATCGTTGTCGTTACGCCATCTATTGCTTCTACGACTATCGCTACCGCTTAGTGATAAAGTAAAGCAATTACAGGGCGTTTGCATTTCATACAATAAAGCGACAACTATATGGCTCCTGCCAGTTGCCGATAACTTCGGTTACAAAACATGATCATCTCATACAATAAAATATAGCATCACGTCTTGACCATATCACATCACAACATGCCCTGCAAAAACAAGTTAGACGTCCTCTACTTTGTTGTTGCAAATTTTACGTGGCTGCTATGGGCTTAGCAAGAACCGTTCTTACCTACGCATCAAAACCACAACGATAGTTCGTCAAGTTAGTGCTGTTTTAACCTTCGCAAGGACCGGGCGTAGCCACACTCGATTCAGCTAAAGTGAGAGAGACAGACACCCGCCAGCCACCTTTAAGCACAAGTGCTCGTAACGGTGAAACCAGTCTCGCGTAAGCGTACGCGTAATGTCGGTCCGGACCGCTTCATCTCACAAAACCGCCGAACCAAAGTATGACATGCTGGTAAGCAGTATGACTTGTATCGCCCACAACTCACTTGTGTTCTACTCGTGCATATAACATCAACGCATAAAACCTAGGCTCTGATACCACTGTTGGGGAACGTAGTAATTTTAAAAAAATTCCTACGCACACACAAGATCATGGTGATGCTATAGCAACAAGAGGGGAGAGTGATGTCCATGTACCCTCGTAGACCGCAAACGGAAGCGTTAACACAACGCGGTTGATGTAGTCGTACGTCTTCACGATCCGACCGATCCAAGCACCGAACATACGGCACCTCCGAGTTCAGCACACGTTCAGCTCGATGACGATCCCCGGGCTCCGATCCAGCAAAGCTTCGGGGATGAGTTCCATCAACACGATGGCGTGGTGACGATGATGATGTTCTACTGGCGTAGGGCTTCGCTTAAACTCCGCGACGATATGACCGAGGTGGAATATGGTGGAGGGGGGCACCGCACACGGCTAAGGAATGATCCGTAGATCAACTTGTGTGTCTATGGGGTGCCCCCCGCCCTCGTATATAAAGGAGCCAGGGGGAGGAGGCGGCCGGCCAAGGAGGGCGCGCCAAGGGGGGAGTCCTACTCCCACCGGGAGTAGGACTCCCTTCTTTCCTAGTTGGAATAGGAGAAGGGGGGAAAGAGGAGGAAGAGAGGAAGGAAAGGGGGGGGGGCGTCGCCCCCTTCCCTTGTCCTATTCGGACTAGGAAGGGGAGGGGCGCGCGGCCCCCTCCTGTCTCCTTCCCTCTTCTCCCTCGAGGCCCATGTAGGCCCAATAACCCCCCGGGGGGTTCCGGTAACCTCCCGGTACTCCGGTAAAATGCCGATTTCACCCGGAACGATTCCGATGTCCAAATATAGGCTTCCAATATATCGATCTTTATGTCTCGACCATTTCGAGACTCCTCGTTACGTCCGTGATCATATCCGGGACTCCGAACAAACTTCGGTACATCAAAACTTATAAACTCATAATAAAACTGTCATTGTAACGTTAAGCGTGCGGACCCTACGGGTTCGAGAACTATGTAGACATGACCTAGAACTATTCTCGGTCAATAACCAATAGCGGAACCTGGATGCCCATATTGGTTCCTACATATTCTACGAAGATCTTTATCGGTCAAACCGCATAACGACATACGTTGTTCCCTTTGTCATCGGTATGTTACTTGCCCGAGATTTGATCGTCGGTATCCAATACCTAGTTCAATCTCGTTACTGGCAAGTCTCTTTACTCGTTCCGTATTGCATCATCCCGTAACCAACTCATTTGGTCACATTGCTTGTAAGGCTTATAATGATGTGCATTACCGAGAGGGCCCAGAGATACCTCTCCGACAATCGGAGTGACAAAACCTAATCTCGAAATACGCCAACTCAACATGTACCTTCGGAGACACCTGTAGTACTCCTTTATAATCACCCAGTTACGTTGTGACGTTTGGTAGTACCCAAAGTGTTCCTCCGGTAAACGGGGGTTGCATAATTCTCATAGTTATAGGAACATGTATAAGTCATGAAGAAAGCAATAGCAATATACTAAACAATCAAGTGCTAGGCTAATGGAATGGGTCATGTCAATCACATCATTCTCCTAATGATGTGATCCCATTAATCAAATGACAACACATGTCTATGGTTAGGAAACATAACCATCTTTGATTAATGAGCTAGTCAAGTAGAGGCATACTAGTGACTATATGTTTGTCTATGTATTCACACATGTATCATGTTTCCGGTTAATACAATTCTAGCATGAATAATAAACATTTATCATGATATGAGGAAATAAATAATAACTTTATTATTGCCTCTAGGGCATATTTCCTTCAGGAGGAGCTACGTCAGGCCGGAGATATCATAGCTGGAAAGCCCTATATGCTACGAATGAAGTTCGGGGATCCTAAATATGCTCCATTGGACCGGAAGTGGACTGCGGCGAACACTTATCTGGATTTGGCTGCAAGTGCCGCGGACGCGGCCGAACACTTCCGCGATCAACATGACCACGAAGCGGAAAAGCTTTTTTGGTCGCAGTTCCACAATCCAGAGCGCCCACTTTCCGTATCCGATCGTTTGGCCGCGTGGGCGGAGCTGAATAGGTTATCCGGACTCGCCATGAAGCATGTCGTGAGTCATCTGTGGCCGAAAAGGCCCGAGCCGAAGAGTTATTTTAGCTTGGTGCAGCAGTTCCTCGGTGCGGTGCCGCATATGAATGCAATGAAGATGTCGGCATGCATAGAGGGTGCGCAAATGGCTCTTGCCCGTGTAAAGACATACTGGGCGGAGATGAAGGCCACTGCTGTTGCGTCCCAAGATTCGGACGAAAGCCGAGTACCTACCGAGCACTATTTTCAGGAAGTTCTGCAGGGTGCTCATTTAATAGAGACGCAGTGCTCGAAGGATGTTATGTTCGAATAACATGTATTATTGTAAAACAATGTTTCGATGGAATATAAAAGCTTTTTATACTTGTGCCTTCAAGAATTTAGAATACCTCCTCTGCGGCCGTTAACGTATATGTGTATATAACCTGAAAGATGGCAGTCTTTGGCTTGAGCCCCCACGCATATAATGCGGGGGTGTTCGCAAAAGGCGCATTTTCACACTTGATCCAACGTCTTAGTCCTATTAAGGAGGTGGTAGCGCAGCGAACGAGGCAACCAGACTATAATGCTTTATCACTTTCACTTAGCCATAGGAGTTTGACAGTGGGGCTACTATATAGCCCCTAGGGGCACCGCGCTCACCCGAATTCGGGGCGCGTGTGTGCCTGGCCGGGAAACGGCCCTTCGTTAATGCGGAGGATTCCTAAAGATTCCGGCGGGTCATCGAGTGGTTGACCAGTCTCACGCTATATCATGACAGTCAGTTTTCGGCTTTCTCTACTGAGGTGCTCGCCTGGCCGAACCTTGGCACAATCGCAGTAGTTCTCCTGGTGCCGCCTTAGCCATAGAGCGGAACGTAAGGCAGCAAAACACAGGAGCCGGGCAAACCCAACGTTTGACCAAAGACATGATTCGGAGCTGATTCATATAAGGCCTAACTCACGACGCCGAACACTCCCTAAGGTATTCGGTCTTTATGAAAACGGGCTAAACAACGCCCTTGGTAAGAAGCCCCTGGTGTCCAGGTACGCGCAAATTTCTGACGTGGCCACATGCCAAGACGCCAGCCTCCTCCTCGGTTATAACAAGAAACTGAGGGATGTGTATCAACAAGAGACAGTAAAAAAAGTTTACGCAGGGTCTTAATCTGAAAAGAATCCTTGGAACGGGTCCCTACTGCACATCTGCGCCTGTGTCTCCGTTGTGCCGTATCCTGGACGGGTGTAGCACGGTGTTCATCTGTAAAAGAGAGGAACTTAGTTGAAAAAGATCGTGCGAAAATCTATGTTATATCAAATAAACAAATTATAATTCAGAAAATGGGTAGAATTGAGCTTTATTGTCTCTTGGTGTAAACGTGCGGAGCCCCTTTTGCGGGGGTATGCGGCTAGTAAGCCCTTGTATGTTTACGCCAGACTCGTCTAGCCAAGTCCGGGGTCTGAACGACCTGTCTAGGTGCTTTGATTGATGAAGCCGGTTTAGTGTGTGGCTGTCGAGGCAGCCGCACAGTCTTCCGCGCTCGAGGAACACTCGATATTTCCCTTTAATGAGATGATGCCTCGCAGACTGGGCATTTTAAGCGCAAGGGATGCATAATGCGGTATTGCGTTAAAGCGGGCGAAAGCTTCGTGTCCCAGTAGTGCTTGATAGCTACTTGCGAATGGGGCGATGTGGAAGGTTAGCTTTTGGCGACGGAAGTTGTCGGGGGAGCCGAACATAACTTCCAGCCGAAGAGAACCCGTACAATGGGTATCTAGGCCTGGCGTTACCCCTTGAAAGGAAGTGTTGCCATGGCGAATTTTTGTTGGGTTTATCCCCATTTTGCGGATGGTGTCCTGATATAGTAGGTTTAGACCACTGCCGCCGTCCATTAGGACTTGTGTAAAGTGCAGTCCGTCAATTATCTGATCTAATATCAAGGCAGTCCAACTTGCATTCCGGATACTTCTAGAGTAATCCTGATGGTCGAAGATGATTGGTTGTAATAACCAGTGGTGGGACTCCTCTGGGACAGGCCGTATGGCGCGTATCTCTATAGGCGCCACTTTGTTTTTCCCTTTTGTCACGTAAAGTGAGTTTACTGTTTTGACTTGTTGTGGGAACTTCTTTTGTTCTCCCGTGCTCTGCTTGTGGGGTTTGTCATCGTACTCAATTGGTATGTCGAGCCCCTTGTGTTCGACGTTGAGTTTGCCGGATTGCTTGAAGACCCAACAATCTCTGTGGGTATGGTTTGCAGGCTTTCCGGGAGTACTGTGGATTTGGCATATTTTGTCCAAGATTTTGTTAAGGTTAGATAGCTCGTCCCTGTTATCCTTGAGGGGCAGCTTTTTCTGATTCTGCCGAGAGCTTTTGAATCCGGCATTGACTGCCGTGCTCTTCGGGCTGTTTCCCTTGATCCGGCGCTGGTCCTTGCTACGGCGCGGCTTCCCATTTTCATCCCTAACTTCGGATGTGCTTGGGTCGCTGGTGCTGCTTCTTGCCAATCAGCTATCCTCTCCTGCGCAAAAGCGAGTCACGAGGCTTGTCAATGCGGCCATTGTCCTTGGCTTTTCTTGGCCGAGATGTCTGGCGAGCCATTCGTCTCGAACGCTGTGTTTGAAAGCTGCTAGGGCTTCGGCGTCCGGACAGTCGACTATCTGGTTCTTTTTAGTAAGAAATCTGTTCCAGAGTTTTCGGGCTGACTCTCTGGGTTGTTGAGTTATATGACTTAGATCGTCTGCATCCGGAGGTCGGACATAGGTCCCTTGAAAATTTGCCCGAAAAGCATCCTCGAGCTCTTCCCAACTTCCGATGGTGTTTTCGAGAAGGCTTTTAAGCCAATGCCGTGCTGGCCCTTTGAGCTTGAGGGGTAAATATTTTATGGCGTGGAGGTCATCTCCTCTAGCCATGTGTATGTGGAGGATATAATCCTCAATCCAGACTCTAGGGTCTGTTGTTCCGTCGTATGCCTCTATGTTTACGGGCTTGAATCCCGCTGGAAATTCATGGTCCAGCACCTCATCGGTGAAACATAGGGGGTGTGCGGCGCCCTTGTATTTGGGTGTGCCGCGATGTTCGGATATTTGTTGTGTTGCATTGCTTACTAGAGCTTGTTTTCTTGGCCCGTAGATAGATCTGGCTGGGCCGTCCTTTTGATGCGAATCCTTGTGCGGATCGCGTGCCGACTTGAGTGCGGCGCCCTTTGCCGCTCTATGTTGGTCATGGGGTCGTTTATCCGACCTGGTGGCTTCCTTATTTTTTGACTGCGGGGGCTCTAAGGCCTCCTCATCAAATTTCGGCAGTAATTTTTGCTCCGGATAGCTCTTTGTGTGGTGACTGTCGCCGTATTTGTCTGCGGTGTTGAGTACTTTGCCCCATATGATTCTGAGTGCATCTTCCGCTATTTTGAGCTTCCGCTTCTGCGTTTTCAGGCTACGCGCAGTGGCGACGAGCCTTTTGTGGAGGTTCTTCTACTCCAGCAACTTGTCCGGCGTGAGGTCGTCCGGACTATTATCTTCGCCGGGGACGGGTTGTTCGGTTTGTTTATCCAAGTTGCCCTGTTCAGACGGTTGCTCGACGGCATGTTCGTCGTCCGTCGGTTTGCCCTGCTCTGTGGATGGGTCTCTGTTGAGGTGGGTTTGGTGCGGCGCTTACGCCGCCGCTTTGATTGCTTTTTGAGGGAACGATCCCTCATTGCGCCCCTTTGTTCCTCATCATCGTTTCTTTTAGGTGTGTCCACCATGTATACATCGTGGGATGAGGTGGTTGTCCAGTGCCCTATAGGCGCTGGTTCCTGTTCGTCTCCTACATCGTCATCCATACCGTTGATGTCTTCGGAGTCGAAGTCGAGCACATCGGTTAAATCATCGACAGTGGCGACGAAGTGGGTGGTGCGTGGGCTTTGAATTTCTTCGTCATCCGCATCCCATCCCTGCTGACCATAGTCCGGCCAGCGCTCTCCTAATAAAGAGAGAGACTTTAGTGAATTCAGAATGTCGCCGAAGGGCGAGTGCTGAAAGGTGTCCGCGACGGCGAACTCCATGATCGGCGCCCAATCGGGTTCGATCGATAGGGGTGCGGAAGGTTCGGAGTCCGGCACCTTGGAGCCGCGAGCTTCGCAAAGGACAAGACTGGCGTTCGGCTCGATCGTCATAGAGATTGCAGCCCCCGAGGCGGTGTCCAGCCACCCATCCTCGACTGGCGCAGTCGGCTCCGAGCTAAGGGTCGGAGCGTACACTGGGGCGGCCTCCAGGGCACTGTTCGGTGGCAGAGCTAGATCATGCCCATCGTGGCCGTGCGGCGCGCTCGGCTGTGGCTCGAATCCGTCGAAGATCAAGTGTCCGCGGACGTCAGCCGTGTAGTTCAAACTTCCAAATCTGACCTGATGGCTAGGGGCGTAGCTTTTGATCTGCTCCAGATGGCCAAGCGAATTGACCCGCAGTGCAAAGCCGCCGAATACGAAGGTCTATTCGGGGAAAAAAATCTCACCCTGGACCGCATCGCTGTTGATGATCGGAGGAGCCATCGGGCCTAAAGATGACGACACAGAGGAACTCTCAATGAAAGCACCAACGTCGGTGTCAAAACCGGCGGATCTCGGGTAGGGGGTCCCGAACTGTGCGTCTAGGCGGATGGTAACAGGAGACAAGGGACACGATGTTTTTACCCAGGTTCGGGCCCTCTTGATGGAGGTAAAACCCTACTCCTGCTTGATTAATATTGATGATATGGGTAGTACAAGAGTAGATCTACCACGAGATGAGAGAGGCTAAACCCTAGAAGCTAGCCTATGGTATGATTGTTGTTCGTCCTACGGACTAAAACCCTCTGGTTTATATAGACACCGGAGAGGGCCAGGGTTACACAGAGTCGGTTACAATGGGAGGAGATCTACATATTCGTATCGCCAAGCTTGTCTTCCACGCCAAGGAAAGTCCCATCCGGACACGGGATGAAGTCTTCAATCTTGTATCTTCATAGTCCAGGAGTCCGGCCAAAGGTCATAGTCCGGCTACCCGGACACTCCCTAATCCGGGACTCCCTCAGATTGGCTCAAGCTCAAAAGCTTAAGACTCTACATTTTATATTTTAGTGATCCAAGATCACATTGAGTCTATAGGAAAAGCCAATACTATCAAGGAGGGATGAGGTGTTGCTTAATGAGTTTCTTGCTTCAAGTGCTTAGTGATATGATCCAAAAACCCTCAACTACTTTCTCATATCCACATATGACCTAAACCTAAAGTCAAACTCGGCCCCACTGATTCTTTCTATCCGGCGCCACCGAGTTCAGGTGTCATAGCCACTACCACAAACCCTAGGCAAATCGGTCTCACCGATAGGGATCTCGGTCTCACCGAGATGGGATTGTAATCTCTCTGTTTCCCTTCGTAACGTTTCGGTCTAACCGAAGTGAGCGATCGGTCCCACCGAGATTGCAATCTAAACTCTCTGTTTCCCTTTCGTAGCATCTCGGTCTCACCGAAAAGAGCGAATCGGTCCCACCGAGTTTACCTGACCAACTCTCTGGTTAGCTAATTACCAAAATCAGTCTCACCGAGTTTGTGTAATCGGTCTCACCGAGATTACATTATGCCCTAACCCTAACCATATCGGTCTCACTGAGTTGCATGTCGGTCCCACCGAAATTAGGTTTACTGAATCGGTCCGACCGAGTTTGTTGATTCGGTCCCACCGAGATTGGTAAATTGTGTGTAACGGTTAGATTTTGTGTGGAGGCTATATATACCCCTCCACCTCCTCTTCATTCGTAGAGAGAGCCATCAGAACAAACCTACACTTCCAACTTACCATTTCTGAGAGAGAACTACCTACTCATGTGTTGAGGCCAAGATATTCCATTCCTACCATATGAATCTTGATCTCTAGCCTTCCCAAGTTGCTTTCCACTCAAATCTTCTTTCCACCAGATCCAAATCCTATGAGAGAGAGTTGAGTGTTGGGGAGACTATCATTTGAAGCACAAGAGCAAGGAGTTCATCATCAACACACCATTTGTTACTTCTTGGAGAGTGGTCTCTCCTAGATTGGCTAGGTGTCACTTGGGAGCCTCCGACAAGATTGTGGAGTTGAACCAAGGAGTTTGTAAGGGCAAGGAGATCGCCTACTTCGTGAAGATCTACCGCTAGTGAGGCAAGTCCTTCGTGGGCGACGGCCATGGTGGGATAGACAAGGTTGCTTCTTCATGGACCCTTCTTGGGTGGAGCCCTCCGTGGACTCGCGCAACCGTTACCCTTCGTGGGTTGAAGTCTCCATCAACGTGGATGTACGATAGCACCACCTATCGGAACCACGGCTCAAAAATCACCGTGTCTCCAAATTGCGTTTGAAATCTCCAAACCCTTCGCTTTACATTCTTGCAAGTTGCATGCTTTAATTTCCGCTGCTCATATACTCTTTGCATGCTTGCTTGAATTGTGTGAAGATTGCTTAACTTGTGCTAAGATAGCTAAAATCTGCCAAAGACTAAAATTGGGAAAAGGTTAAGTTTTTAATTGGTCAAGTAGTCTAATCACCCCCCCTCTAGACACACTTCAAGGTCCTACAGCCGTCAACGGGAATCTCCACCGCCATTGTCGCCATAGCGAGTTTGCCACCAAGTTAGGGTACGGACTCGACCTCTTTGTGTTATCTTTTACTCTATCCACCTAAAACTTCCTTTAGATTATATTTAATGCAAAAACTTAGTGTTAGGTTTCAGCCGAACTCATCTCGGACCGACCGATCTGAAAGTCTCAGTCTCACCGATTTGGCTCAGGCCACTGCACATGTACTACTCAATCTGACCAAAGTGTACTAATTGTGTGACCGAAACCACTAACTTTGTGAAACCCTAGCATCTCAGAGTCATCGAACTGCATCTCGATCTGATCAAAATCGCATGTTTAGACGCTGCAGCTGCTTCGGTGTCACCGAGTTGGAAAAATCCATAGCTCCGAAATGCTTTCTGCAGAAAACTAAAATTAAGTTTTTGTGTTAACTTTTTGCCAAAACATCTGTGCTTTGTGATGCTCATCTACTCTACCTATTCACAGGGACAGATTCAGAGACATCAGACCAAAGTGCTAGTCAGAACAGGTCAGAGGAGCAGGCTAATCTGAGTGAGGGCACTAGTCCCTCCAACAACAGCTTTGATGAAGGAAGCAGAAGCAATCCAAGCAATCTGCCAAAGGCCACTGTCAGGCAAAGGAAGAAGTGAACTTCTTCTGACTCAGAGGATGAGGATTTTGAAATTGAGGAAGTAACCTCAAAGAAGAAGGTTGTCAAGAAGGAATTTGGTATTGCTACCTTCACCAAGCCTGTCATGGGAAGGAAAGCTCCTGCCAAGAGAGTGCCCATGTCCAAAGCCAAAGCCTCTACTCGGGAAACTATGTAGTTCACTCTTGAACCAAGAGTAGAAGAGGTTGCTGGAGGAAAGAAAAGGAAAGAAAGAGTCAAGAAGACTATGGCCAGAGTTATTGGCAAGCCTTCTATGGTCAGAGAATCGGATGAAGATGAGGAGGAAGAGTCAGTTGCACCACCTCCAAAGACCCATAAGCTAATGGGGATGCTACCAAGGCTGGGGTTGCTCCATCTAAGTCCATGACATCTCCAAGCATGTTGCTGCTCAAGCTTCAAAGCCATGTGCACCAAAGAGATCCACCAGGAATATCTCTATCGTTGAGAAGAACTAGGCTCCAGTGCCTGAAGTTCAAGAAGAAGAACATCAAGTGCTAAGAAAGCTGAAGCCCAAGATACCAGATCATGATGATAACCATCCCATTGCTGAGAGCATGAAGGATAGGAAGGATGCATGACTGAGACTGTGGAGATAGTCTGATCCTTATGCTGTGAGGAGAAGGACTATTCTTGACTATAGATTCCACACCAAGGAACAACATGACTTCTATGAAAATGTGCTGCTGGACAAGAAGCCCATTATCTGTGATATGAAGTGGGTTGACTGGAAATATATTGACAACAATGTTGATTACTTCCCTGGTGTGCATGGCAGCTTCAAGTTGAATGATATTGACAAGTTTGTTGGATAGAAGTTGGCAAAGTGGAATGATGAGATGATTATGCAATTCTACTTCACTGCACACTTCTGCTCTAATGGCAAAATAGTCTGGATGACTGAAGGCACAAGATATCAATCTACTTTTTTTGAATGGGCCAAGTTGATAAATGCCCCTGCTGAAGAAGAGAATGACATTGATGTGTATGCAAAGCCTAGGACGGACCACAATTCCATGGCACACATGTACTAGGAAATTTCTGATAAGGCTTTCGAGACACACAAATTTGGATCCATCTACTATCTTCTCTCTGGCTTACCCACTATCAACACTATTTTGAGGCACACTTTGCTGCCCAAGTCAGGAGATCAGAGGATGATCCGTGGCCATTCTATCAACTTGCCGCATTTGTTTGATGTGCCACAAAAGTTCAAGGTCATGGCTTTAATTGTTGAAACAATAAAGAGGACTACAACTGATCAAAAGAGATCTTGTGGATACGCCCCTCACATTTAGATGCTCAACAACTCCAAGATGGGGAAATGGACATATCTACTTGACAAAGAGTATCCTTCCCCGAGGCCAGACTTTGAGGACAATGAAGTTGTCATGGATGCCTCCCATCCAACATGTGCAGAAGCTCGGGAGAAGAGAGAGAAAGCAAAAGCAGAGAAAGCAGCTAAGCCATCCAATGCTCCAGATGCTTCATACGTGATCCTCAAGACCAAACAGGATCTACTTAGCTATCTGATTGAGGCTACTTTGAGGATTGAGAAGGGATTAGCCACCATGAATCAAAATTCAAGAGAGTCTTGAAAGGATCATTGAGTAAAAGCTTTATGATCTAGATGTGAAGGTTACTGAGATCCAATCAACTATGGAGAAGATCCAGGAAGAGCTTGAGGACAGGGATGAAGGACCGACCACAGATGCTTTTCAGCAAGTGTCTAGGGCACAAAGGTCTTCAGCTGTGCCAGTTGCTAGTGATCCCACGACAACAGTGTCAGCACCTGCAGCAACTGCTCTAGTGATTCCTCCAGTCTCAACTCCTCCAGCTCCACAAACTTCTACAAATGCTTTTGTTGAAGGACTCCTCTCAACACCATCTATACAAAATGGAGCAACCAGCCAGAAGATCCCATCAGAAGCTCGCGGGGATCGTGCCTAGAGTGTCGAGGGGGAGAAGATGTATAAATCATTAGGCTTTGATAGAGAGAGAGTTTTGTCTTTTGTTGCCTCTCTTGCTACTTTGGTCGTGTTTGCTTTGATCATTTGCATGCTACATTATTTGTGCTTGTGTGTGAGATACTTCTCTGATCATGTGTTTGATCATATTATGCTTAAATGTGTGCTTGCTTGATGATATGTGTACGATCATTCATGTTTGCCTTGGTGATGAGTGCATGTTTCTTATAGCTTATCATTTTGAGCACACCACCAAGATGTATGTGACATGGAAGAGTAACCCATGATCCTAATCGATGATGCATTTGCATTCAAAAGCAAATTTTAAATAGCGCACAAATTTAGGGGGATCTCTTGCTTATCACATATTTCTCAAAGCGATGACGTATTTCATTGATATTATCATTTGTCGAAGTTTTGATCTATATGTTGTCATCAATTACCAAAGAGGGGGAGATTGAAAGTGCAAATAATCCCCGGGTGGTTTTGGTAATTCATAACAACATATAGCTCATTGAACTAATAGCCATTCAAGTTCACTTTCAGAAAGTTCAATGATTGGTATGGCATGGACTAGAGATGTGGACCCCTCAAAATGCTAAGGACAAAGATTGGCAAAGGCTCAAGACTCTTCATTTTCATTTTAGTGATCCAAGATCACATTGAGTCCATAAGAAAAGCCAATACTATTAAAAGGGGATGAGGTGTTGCTTAATGGCTTGCTTGCTCAAAATGCTTAGATATATTGCTCCAAAACCCTCAGCCACTTTCTCATTTCCACATATGTCCAAAACCTAAAGTCAAACTCGGCCCCACCGATTTGATCTATTCGGCGCCACCGAGTTCACTTGACATAGCCACTGCCAGAAACCCTAATCAGTTCAGTCACACTAATACGGCTCTCGGTCTCACCGAGATGGTTTTGCAAACTCTCTGTTTCCCTTCGTAACATTTCGGTCTCACCGAAATGAGCGGTTGGTCCAACTGATTTCGCATTGCAAACTCTCTGTTTCTTTTTCGTAATATTTTAGTCTCATCGAAACGATCAATCGGTCCCACCGACTTTGCTTGGCCAATTCTTTGTTTGCTCATCACTGAAATCGGTCTCATCGAGTTCATGCGATCGATCTCACCGAGATGAGGTTTTGCCCTAGCCCTAGCACATCGGTCCCACCAAGTTGATCTCGTCGGTCCCACCAAGGTTCCTAACATTCACATTTTGAACTAAATCGGTCTCACCGAGTTTCTCTATTCGGTCTGACCGAGTTGAGTCAAAAGTGTGTAACGGTTAGATTTTGTGTGGAGGCTATATATACCCCCTCCCTCTTCTCCATTTGTGAGAGAGCCATCAGAATGTGCCTACACTTCCACTACTCATTTTCTGAGAGAGAACCACCTACTCATGTGTTGATACCAAGACATTCCAATCCAACCACTAGAATCTTGATCTCTAGCCTTCCCCAAGTTGCTTTCCACTCAAATCATCTTTCCACCATAGCCAAATATGTGTGTGAGAGAGTTGAGTGTTGGGGAGACTATCATTTGGAGCACAAGAGCAAGGAGTTCATCATCAACACACCATCTATTACCTTTTGGAGAGTGGTGTCTCCTAGATTGGTTAGGTGTCACTTGGGAGCCTCCGTCAAGATTGTGGAGTTGAACCAAGGAGTTTGTAAGGGCAAGGAGATCGCCTACTTCATTAAGATCTACCTAAGTGAGGCAAGTCCTTCATGGGTGATGGCCATGGTGGGATAGACAAGGGTGCTTCTTCGTGGACCCTTCGTGGGTGGAGCCCTCCATGGACTCGCGCAACCGTTACCCTTCGTGGGTTGAAGTCTCCATCAACGTGGATGTACGATAGCACCACCTATCGGAACCACGCCAAAAATCTCCGTGTGTACATTGCGTTTGCCCTCTCCAAACCCTTCCCTTTTACCTTCATTTGCAATGTTTTACTTTCCGCTGCCACACTCTTAGAGTTGCGTGTGTAGGTTGATTGCTTGACTTGTGCTAAGTTGCTAGAATCTACCAAGACTTAAAATTTGGAAAAGGCTAGATTTTTATTTGGTCAAGTAGTCTAATCACCCCCCCTCTAGACATAATTTCGATCCTACAAGTGGTATCAGAGCTTTGGTCTCTATTTGCCTTGATTTCCATAGTTTTTGGTGATCAAGCCTTGGTTTCACAACCTATGAGAGTATGGCGTCTAGCGAGGGAAATTACCACCGTAGAAGTCCTTACTTTGATGGTACTAATTTTGCTAGTTGGAAGCATAAGATGAAAAAATTCTTGGACATAACCCCACCGTTTGGGCTATTGTGTGTATTGGTTTGCAAGGTGAATTCTTTGATGGAAGAGAACCAAATCGTGAAGCAACAACAGAGAATTGAAGATGCTGCAATACAATACACAAGCTTGTGATATTCTCTTCAATGGATTGTGCCTCGAAGAATTCAACAAAATCAGTCGTCTTGAGAATGCAAAGGAAATTTGGGATACTTTGATTGATATGAATGAAGGTACCGGTCCATCAAGGAATCCGAATTGGATGTGCTTGAAAGCCAACTTCAAAATGAAGGAAGGGGAAGGTGTCGCTGCAATGTACTCTAGGCTTGCTCTCATCACAAATGAGATTGCCAGCTTAGGACGCAAAGAGATGACTTACAGATTCATCATCAAGAAGATCCTCAGAGCCTTGGATGGAAAATATCATACCGTGTGCACTTTGTTTTTGGACTAGAAACAGTAGGAAAGGCTCCTACTGTGTAAATATATTAATAATCATAGAACACTATACAGGGTGAATATTTACATGATGAATGGGTAGGCTTGACCACTTTGGGTCAATGCCAAAGGAGCAAATACAAAGTAAGAGGGTCTAGTGTAAGGAGTTTACAATATTCAACACAAGAGGCCTAGGTGCCTCTTTGACCCTATGTTGCAGGAGTTCAAAATCATTTTTGAATCTTTCAAGCCAGGACCGAAATGATGGGTCTATCAATCTGAAATGTTTATTGTTTCTCTCCTTCCAAATGCTCCACGCTGCCACAATAAAATTTTCAAATAACATCTGCATGGGGTTGTTGTTTTTTTGTCCTCGATAGCTTGCACCCGACCAGATAATGGTTCCCAATTAATGTCCAGAGCTTGCCAGCATTGCCAACTAAATGAGCAGGTGAAGATCATGTGTTCGACCGTTTCTTCAATGTTGAGTCCACACAAGAAGCATTTGTGGTTATCATCTATGTTGTAGTGGCGCGTTTAAGCATATTCCGGGTGTTCAGCCTGTCATTGAGTAATAGCCATGCAAAAACCTTCCGCTTCATTGTGCACTTGGATTTCCATAGCCACACTAACACTTGACGAGATTGAACATCCCTGAAGAAGAAGCGGTAATAATATCTGGATTTGAAGATGGTTTTGCCCCAAACATAATGCCAAACGTCCGATGAGGCAGCCATGGGTTGGAAGGATGACGTGATCATCTACATGTGCCTTATCTCGTCAAACGCTTGGGGAGAGAGCGGTAGGAGAAAGGCCGCTCCGAGAGACGTGATCCCCAAGAAATCTCTGACAGAGACATCTTCGTTGGTTGCATGTGAGAAAGCCCGGGGGTGTGAGTCCTGAAGCAGTTGATCATCCCATAGATCTTTCCAAAAGAGGGCTGTGGTGCCACAGACAATGTTGATGCGAGAGCTCCCTCGAAAAGTAGGGGTGAGCCTGAGAACGTCACGCCACCAGAATGATCCGAATGGATCCATAGCATGCGGGATTTTTTTCTTATAGTACGTGTCACAAGTGATTTGCACCCAGGGGATGTCCATTTTGTTATAAAATTTGTGCAAGAACTTCATGAGGAGGGCTTCATTCTGAATTTTGAGGTTTATCACTCCAAGCCCCCCTTGTTTTTGGGCTTACATACCATGTCCCAGGCAGCAAGCGAGTTGCATTTCTCTCCCTGGCCTGTCTTCTTGACCCAGAGACATCTCCTTATGATTTTATCCAGCATTTCAATGAGTTTTGGAGGAAACTTTAGCGTACACATTGCATAAATGAGCAAAGATGTGACTGTAGTGTTGAGCAATGTAAGTTTCCCAGCATAAGACATAAGCAAGAGCGTTCATGACAGGTTCCTTTCAATATTGCTGACAAGCGGCATGAAATCTTGAATCATGGGTCCGGAAGTGCTGAGGGGCAGGCCAAGGTAGGTGAAGGGCATAGAACCAATTGAGCATCCAAAAATTGCTGGAATATTGGTGGCCAATTCAGAATCCAAGTTGATGGGGATGAGTGTCGACTTGTGGAAGTTGATCTTCAAGCCAATGGACTGAGCATAGTCAGACAATATGTTCTTGATGACCGCGGCTTGTCTAGGGCAGGCAGGCATGAGTAGGATCGTGTCATCGGGGTATTGGACGATAGGATAGTCCATATTCCCATTGGAGGGGAAGGGCAAGTTTATTAGACCTCTCCTAAAAGCATCATTAATTGATGATTGTAGGAGATCTATGGCTAGCACAAAGATGAGAGGGGAGAGTGGGTCCCCCTGACGGACACCACGGCGGCTGTGAAATTGTCGGCCCGACACTCTATTGAGAAGAATAGAGGATCATCCAGAGAAAAAAATTGTCGGCCCGACACTCTATTGACAGCCATTTTGCATTGAACCCCATATGTTTCATGATGTTGATCATTGCTTCATGCTCGATTGTGTCAAAGGCTTTTGCAAGGTCTAACTTTAGGAGAACTATCTGTCGCTTGGAAGCTTGGCACTGATGAATATATTGGAATGTCCAAGCCAGGCGGTCTTGGATCAAACGCCCTCTGATGAAGCCATATTGGTTGCGATGTACAATGCGCAGAATAACTTTTTGTAATCGGTTGGCCAGGAGCTTTGTGATGAGTTTCATGCAGCAGTTGAGCAAAGTGATCGGACGGTAATCATTGACTGTGGTGGGAGATCCATTCTTGGGAATCAGAGTGATTAGGCCATCATTTATGCTCTGTAGATTAAGATCGCTGCTACGTCTTGAGCTTGCGTTGGTTTTCCTTGAAGCGGAAAGGGTGAGGCAACAATAGTAGCGTAAGTATTTCCCTCAGTTTTTGAGAACCCAGGTATCAATCCAGTAGGAGGCTCCTCAAAAGTCCCACGCACCTACACAAACAAACCAAGAACTCGCAACCAACGCGATAAAGGGGTTGTCAATCCCTTCACGGCCACTTGCGAAAGTGAGATCTAATAGAGATAGTATGATAAGATAAATATATTTTTGGTATTTTATAATATAGATGCAAAAGTAAAGATGCAAATAAAAGTAGATTGAAAGCAAATATGATAAGAGATAGACCCGGGGGCCATAGGTTTCACTAGAGGCTTCTCTTGAGATAGCATAAGTATTAAGGTGGGTGAACAAATTACTGTCGAGCAATTGATAGAAAAGTGAATAGTTATGAGATTATCTAGGCATGATCATATATATAGGCATCACGTCCGTGACAAGTAGACCAACTCCTGCCCGCATCTACTACTATTACTCCACACATCGACCGACTCCTGCCTGCATCTAGAGTATTAAGTTCACAAAGAATAGAGTAACTCATTAAGCAAGATGACATGATGTAGAGGGATAAACTCATGCAATATGATATAAACCCCATCTTTTTATCCTCGATGGCAACAATACAATACGTGCCTTGCAACCCTTTCTGTCACTGGGTAAGGACACCGCAAGATTGAACCCAAAGCTAAGCACTTCTCCCATGGCAAGAAAGATCAATCTAGTAGGCCAAACCAAACTGATAATTTGAAGAGACTTGCAAAGATAACTCAATCATACATAAAAGAATTCAGAGAAGATCCAAATATTATTCATAGATAAACTTGATCATAAACCCACAATTCATCGGATCTCGACAAACACACCGCAAAAAGAGATTACATCGAATAGATCTCCACAAGAGAGGGGGAGAACATTGTATTGAGATCCAAAAAGAGAGAAGAAGCCACCTAGCTAATAACTATGGACCCGAAGGTCTGTGGTAAACTACTCACAACTCATCGGAAGGGCTATGGTGTTGATGTAGAAGCCCTCCATGGTCGATTCCCCCTCCGGCAGAGCGCCGGCGAAGACTCCAAGATGAGATCTCGCGGATACAGAAGGTTATGGTGGTGGAAATTGTGTTTCGGGTGCTCCCTGGATGTTTTCGGGGTACATAGGCTTATATAGGAGGAAGAAGTACGTCGGTGGCCGCCCGAGGGGCCCACGAGACAGGGGGGCATGCCCTATAGGGGGGAGGGCGCCCTACCCTCTCGTGGCCGCCTCGGCTGCTTCTTGACTTGCACTCCAAGTCCTCTGGATCACGTTCATTCCAAAAATCACGCTTCTGAAGGTTTCATTCCGTTTGGACTCCGTTTGATATTCCTTTTCTTCGAAATACTAAAATAGGCAAAAAAACAGCAATACGGGCTGGGCCTCCGGTTAGTAGGTTAGTCCCAAAAATGATAATAATGTGTAAAATAAAGCCCATGAACATCCAAAAGGGGTAATATAATAGCATGGAACAATCAGAAATTAAAGATATGTTGGAGACGTATCAAGCATCCCCAAGCTTAATTCCTGCTCGTCCTCGAGTAGGTAAATGATAAAAACAGAATTTTTGATGTGGAATGCTACCTAGCATAATTCTCAATGTAATTTTCTTTATTGTGGCATGAATGTTCAGATCCAAATGATTCAAGATAAAAGTTTATAAAACATAAAAATAATAATGCTTCAAAGCATACTAACAAATAATCATGTCCTATCAAAATAGCATAGCCAAAGAAAGCTTATCCCTACAAAGTCATATAGTTAGGCCATGCTTCATTTTCATTACACAAAATACTCCCATCATGCACAACCTCGATGACGAGCCGAGCAATTGTTTCATACTTTTTAACGCGCTTCAGCTTTTTCAACTCTTACGCAATACATGAGCGTAAGCCATGGACATAGCACTTAGGTGGTAAAAGATGGTGGTTGTGAGGACAAAAGAGGGAGAAGATAGTCTCACATAAACTAGGCGTATCAACGGGCTATGGAGATGCCCATCAATAGATATCGATGTGAGTGAGTAGGGATTGCCATGCAACGGATGCACTAGAGCTATAAATATATGAAAGCTCAACAAAAAGAACTAAGTGGGTGTGCATCCAACTCGCTTGCTCACGAAGACTTAGGGCATTTTTGAGGAAGCCCATCATTGGAATATACAAGCCAAGTTCTATAATGAAAAATTCCCACTAGTATATGAAAGTGACAACATAGAAGACTCTCTATCATGAAGATCATGGTGCTACTTTGAAGCACAAGTGTGGAAAAAGAGATAGTAGCATTGTCCCTTCTCTCTTTTTCTCTCATTTTACTATTTTTTTCCTTTTTCTTTGGCCTCTTTTTTTGGCCTTCCTCTTTTTTTCTTTTTTCTTTTTCTTTTTCTTTTTTTTCTTTTGTAAAGTCCGAAGTCTCATCCCGACTTGTGGGGGAATCATAGTCTTCATCATCCTTTCCTCACCGAGACAATGCTCTAATAATGAAGATCATCACACTTTTTGTTGGGGAACGTAGCATAAATTCAAAATTTTCTACGCATCACCAAGATCAATCTATGGAGATTCTAGCAACAAGAGAGAGAGAGGGAGAGTGCATCTTCATACCCTTGAAGATCGCTAAGTGGAAGCATTACAAGAACGCGGTTGATGGAGTCGTACTCGTGGCAATTCAAATCGCGGAAGATCCGATCTAGCGCCGAACGGACGGCGCCTCCGTGTTCAACACACGTACAGCCCGTGGACGTCTCCTCCTTCTTGATCCAGCAAGGGGAGAGGAGAAGTTGAGGGAGAACTCCGACAGCACGACGGCATGGTGGTGGTGGAGCTCGTGGTATTCCTGCAGGGCTTCGCCAAACACTACGGAGGAGGAGAAAGAGTTGGAGGAGGGAGGGGCTGCGCCAAAAGCAAGGTTGTGGCAGCCCTCCCACCCCTCCACTATATATAGGGGCAAGGGGAGAGGGGGAGGCGCCCTAGGGTTTCCCCTAGGGGGCGGTGGCCAAGCAGATTGGATCTCCCTAGGGAAAATCCTAGGGAGACTTGCCCCCCAAGCCAAGCAGGTGGAGGATTGCCTCCCAAGCCAGGTGGAGGCACCCCACCTCCTGAAGCAACATGGGAAAGGGTGTGGGGGCGCACAGCCCCTTAGTGGGCTGGTTTTCCCCCTCCCCTTGGCCCATGAGGCCCTGCAACACTTGCCGAGGCTCCCGAAACACCTTTCGGTCATGCTGGCCATAGCCTGGTGCCCCCGGAACACTTCCGGACTCCAATACCCTTCGTCCAATATATCGATCTTCACCGCCGGACCATTCCGGAACTCCTCGTGATGGCCGTGATCACATCCGGGACTCCAAACTACCTTTGGTTACCACATACTATTTCCCATAACAACTCTAGCGTCACCGAACATTAAGTGTGTAGACCCTACGGGTTCGGGAACAATGCAGACATGACCGAGACACCTCTCCAGCCAATAACCAATAGCGGGATCTGGATACCCATATTGGCTCCCACATGTTCCACGATGATCTCATCGGATGAACCACGATGTTGGGGATTCAATCAATCCCATATACAATTCCCTTTGTCAATCGGTATGTTACTTGCCCGAGATTCGATCGGAGGTATCCCTATACCTTGTTCAATCTCGTTACCGGCAAGTCACTTTACTCGTTCCGTAATGCATGATCCCGTGACTAACTACTTAGTCACATTGAGCTCATTATGATGATGCATTACCGAGTGGGCCCAGAGATACCTGTCCGTCCTACGGAGTGAAAAATCCCAGCCTCGATTCGTACCAACCCAACAGACACTTTAGGACATACATGTAGTGCACCTTTATAGCCACCCAGTTACGTTGTGACGTTTGGTACGCCCAAAGCATTCCTACTGTATCCGGGAGTTGCACAATCTCATGGTCTGAGGAAATGATACTTGACATTAGAAAAGCTTTAGCAAACGAACTACACGATCTTGTGCTATGCTTAGGATTGGGTCTTGTCCATCACATCATTCTCCTAATGATGTGATCCCGTTATCAATGACATCCAATGTCCATGGTCAGGAAACCATAACCATCTATTGATCAACGAGCTAGTCAACTAGAGGCTCGCTAGGGACATGTTGTGGTCTATGTATTCACACATGCATTACGATTTCTAGTTAATACAATTATAGCATGAACAATAGACAATTATCATGAACAAGGAAATACAATAATAACCATTTTATTATTGCCTCTAGGGCATATTTCCAACACTTTTATGGATTTACAACTCAAGAATTACAACTCAAAGCTAGAATAAGATATGACTCTATATGAATGCCTCCGGCGGTGTACCGGGATATGCAATGAATCAAGAGCGACATGTATGAAAATTATGAAGGTGGCCTTGCCACAAATACGATGTCAACTACATGATCATGCAAAGAGCAATATGACAATGATGAAACGTGTCATAATAAACGGAAGGGTGGAAAGTTGCATGGCAATATATCTCGGAATGGCTATGAAAATGCCATAATAGGTAGGTATGGTGGCTGTTTTGAGGAAGGTAAATAATGGGTTCAATATCGGCGAAAGTTGCGCAGTAATAAGAGAGGCTAGCAAAGTGGAAGGATGAGTGTGCATATGTAACACCCCGGATACAACTTTCCATATTCGTAACTCCAACTCTTGCCTTTTCCGGAGAGGCGATATGATATTTTCCTTCGTGGTTGGGTTATTGTCATTTGTTTTGCATTTTGTTCATGCCATGCATCTCATATCATAGCATCATGTGCATCACATCCATATGTTTTCATAAAACCCGTATCCACTCGTAGTTGACGCGTCATCCCTTGCTTTCGTTGACCGTTTCGAGACCAACCGTGTTTGCGTTCCCCTCTTGTCAAACCACCCAACCTCTCTGCACAACCACCGACCCCCTCTTGCGTGCGCCCGAAAACTTCCCTATACCCGACCCGGGCTGTTGTGACCGTTGGATCTAGATCATCCCCAAACATCTATAAACTATTTCCGGTTTCTTATTTGGGCTTCCCTAGCCTATTTTTTCTCGACCACCCGATCTAAATCGGAGGGTCCAATTAAACCCTAACCTAAACCACTCACTATATAATCAAGCCAACCCTAATTTCTAGGAAGGTTGTCCCCGTCGTCGCCGCCACCGGGTCTCGATCCACCTCGGGGTCCCCCTCCTCCTCGTTTTCCTCCACCCACCACCAGGTTGTCCCACTCCCTGCCATCTCCCTCCTCTCGCTTTCTCTACTTCCTCTGGATGCCTCTCACCTCTCGGCCTCTCTCTCTGTTCAAGCAGGAGCACACCAGCGCCATGGAAGCCTCCCGATGGACCCCGGCCTCCTCTCCGCCTCACCGGAGCAAGCCAGCAGGCAGGCACCCATCACGCCCTCTCCGTCGTCCTTCCCCTCTCTTCCTTGCCTCCCCTTCCCTCTTCTGTTCTTCTCTCTCTCACCTCCCCTTCTCTGACCCGCTGCAGGTTCGCCAAGGGCTCCCGATGGAGCACTGCTGTCAGGGAACCTCGTCGAAAACCACCAGATCCGGCTAGCCTCCGCCTCCCTTGACCATTCCTGCCGGATCCCGCCGGCTGGGCCCCATCCCCGGCCACCAGTGCCCACGCCAGGACCCTCCAGCATCGCCGCTGCCTTCCCCCTACTGCTCGATCCCCTGCTTCACGAACGAGGCGACCAGCGCTCCCCTCGTTGACTTGGTCCAGTGCCAGCGTGGGCGAGCGCCACGTCGCCCGCACGCGCCCTCCTCTGCCTCGCTTTCGTCGTGGGCCACCAGATCCGCCGGCCTGCTGCTTCCTCCTCCACCGACTGGGCCTTGGCCCATGGTGAGCAGCCCATCTTGCCTCAGTGCACTGTTCAATTCGGCCCGATGTGTTTTTTTCCCTGCTGCGAATTTAGCTATTATCCAGGTTTTACAGATTTGCAGAAAACCCCTCCATGTTCGTGCATATAATAACTAATAAACGGTGCATCGGATTAAAATGGTTTAAACATGTAAAATGCTTAGAATTTCATCTAGTTTCATAATCTGCTATTTTCATCCATGTTTAAAATGTGTAAAATGCTGTTTGGTTAAATTTGCTTAAATGCCATGTTAAAATGATTTATTTCATAACTAAATAACCATAGCTCCATTTTAAGTAAATTTTATATGTAAATGGGGTGGAAAAATGCATAGATTAACTTGGTGCACTCATCTTGCATGTTTAATAACTCTAAAATATGGTTTAGGGAAGAATAGTACCAAATTCATAATTTGCATATGGGGATTTTCCGGAATTGTTGTTTGTTGTTTCCGGCCTCATTTAAATTGCCTAGATAGGTAGTTTTATTATGCTTCACCTCTTGCCATGTTAATAAACATTTAATATTGTTGGGTACATAAACAAGAGTGAACTAAATAAATGAATGTGGTGTTTCATCTATGTGTAACTCGTTGCATATTGAGCTCCACTTAACTTGTAGTATTGTTTGTTGCACTTTGCCATGCCATGCCTTATTAAACCGGACATGCATCATACTTGTTTGTGCATCATGCCATGTTTATGTTTGTGCATTTACCATGTTGTTTGTTTCTTTTCGGTGTTGCTTCTTAGTTCCGGTAATGTTGCGGTTGTGAGGATTCTTTCGACTACTCCCGTTCGTCTTCTTCATGGACCCGCTCTTCTTCCTAGCGGGATTTCAGGCAAGATGACCGTCACCTTGGATCTCATTACTATAATTGCTTTGCTAGTTGCTTCGTTCTATCGCTATGCTGTGCTTCCTATCACTTGTTCTTCAAGCCTCCCCAAATTGCCATGTCAGCCTCTAACCTTTTCACCCTTCCTAGCGAACCGTTGTTTGACTATGTTACCGCTTTGCTCAGCCCCTCTTATAGCGTTGTTCGTTGCAGGTGAAGTTGAAGATTACTCCATGGTGGACAGGATTATGGTTGGGATATCACAATATCTCTTATTTAATAAAGTCATCTATATACTTGGTAAAGGGTGGAAGGCTCGGCCTTATGCCTGGTGTTTTGTTCCACTCTTGCCGCCCTAGTTTCCGTCATACCGGTGTTATGTTCCTTGATTTTGCGTTCCTTACGCGGTTGGGTGATTTATGGGACCCCCTTGACAGTTTGCTTTGAATAAAACTCCTCCAGCAAGGCCCAACCTTGGTTTTACCATTTGCCTCCCCACCACCTACACCTTTCCCTTGGGTCGGCCAACCCGAGGGTCATCTTTATTTTACGCCCCCGGGCCAGTGCTTCTCTAAGTGCTGGTCCGAACCAGAGCCCTTTGCAGCGCCCCCTCAGGGAAACTTGAGGTCTAGTTTTAGTTGTACGGATTGCTCATCCGGTGTTGCCCTGAGAACGACATATGTGCAGCTCCTATCGGGATTGTCGGCACATCGGGCGGCTTTGCTGGTCTTGTTTTACCATTCTCGAAATGTCTTGTAAATCGGGATTCCGAGACTGATCGGGTCTTCCTGGGAGAAGGAATATCCTTCGTTGACCGTAAGAGCTTGTGATGGGCTAAGTTGGGATACCCCTGTAGGGTATAAACTTTCGAGAGCCGTGCCCGTGGTTATGTGGCAGATGGGAATTTGTTAATGTCCGATTGTAGATAACTTGACACCAGATTCGAATTAAAACGCATCAATCGCGTGTGTAGCCGTGATGGTCTCTTTTCGGCGGAGTCCGGGAAGTGAACACGGTTTTGGGTTATGGTTGACGTAAGTAGGAGTTCAGGATCACTTCTTGATCATTGCTAGCTTCACGACCATTCCATTGCTTCTCTTCTCGCTCTTATTTGCGTATGTTAGCCACCATATATTCTTAGTCACTGCTGCAACCTCACCACTTTACCCCCTTCCTTACCCATTAAGCTTTGCTAGTCTTGATACCCGTGGTAATGGGATTGCTGAGTCCTCGTGGCTCACAGTTTACTACAACAATAGTTGCAAGTACAGGTTTTGCGATGATCATGACGCGAGAGCGATGTTTGCTTGTTTTGGAGTTCTTCTTCTTCTTCTTCTTCGATCAGGGGATAGGTTCCAGGTCGGCAGCCTAGGATAGCAGGGTGGATGTCGTTTGAGTTTTTGTTTGTGTTCATCCGTAGTCGGATGTTGCTCTTATGTATTGTGATGTTGTATTCATGTGGCATTGTTTGCCTCTTGTATGTATCCCCAACTATTATGTAACGGTTTGATGTAATGATATCCGCCTTGCAAAAGCGACTCCAAGATGCGCTTCTATCCTTGGTGGGACCTTCGAGTTCCTTTAGGATAGGGTCGCATCTTGGGCGTGACAGCGTATATCCATGGACTCACATTAGTCATAAAGAACTCATATACTTATTGCAAAAGTCTACTTAGCCCTCGAAGCAAAGTACTACTACGCATGCCCCAAGAGGGATAGATTGGTAGGAAAAGACCATCGCTCATCCCTGACTGCCACTCATAAGGAAGACAATCAAAAGAGCACCTCATGCAACAAATTTGTCACACAACTTTTACCATACGTGCATGCTACGGGACTTACTAACTTCAACAAAAGTATTTCTCAATTTCATAATTATCCACTAGCATGACCCTAACATTACTACCTTTATATCTCAAAACAATTATCAAGCAACAAATTGATCATAGCATCCAATTCACTTCTTATGATAGTTTTTATTATACCCAACTTGGATGCTCATCATTCTAGGACCAAATTTGTAACCATAGTAAATACCATGCTGTTCTAAAAGACTCTCAAAATAATATAAGTGAAGCATGAGAGACTAACAATTTCTATAAAATCAAGCCACTGTCGTGCTCTAAAAATTATAAGTGAAGCACTAGAGCAAAAACTATCAATCTCAAAAGATATAAGTGAAGCACATAGAGTATTCTAGCAAATTCTAATAAAATAGGCTTCTCCCAAAAGGTGTGTACAGCAAGGATGATTGTGGTAAACTAAAAAGCAAAGACTAATATAATACACGACGCTCCAAGCAACACACATATCATGTGGCAAATAAAAATATAGCTCCAAGTAAAGTTACCAATGAACGAAGACGAAAGAGGGGATGCCTTCCCGTGGCATCCCCAAGCTTAAGATTTTGGCTATCCTTGAATATCTTCGGGTGCCATGGGCATCCCCAAGCTTAGGCTCTTGCCACTCCTTATTCCATAGTCCATAAAAGCTTTACGCAAAACTTGAAAACTTCACAACACAAAACTCAATAGGAAATCTTATAAGCTCCGTTAGTGAAAGAAAACAAAACCACCACATAAGGTACTGTAATGAACTCATTCTTTATTTATTTTTGTGTGAAACCTACTGTATTCCAAGTTCTCTATGGTTTATACCCTTACATACTAGCCATAGATGCATCAAAATAAGCAAACAACACACGAAAAACAGAATCTGTCAAAAACAGAACAGTCTGTAGCAATCTGTAACTAACGCAAACTTATGGAACTCTAAAAAGCTTACCAAAATAGGACGTACTGGAAATTTTGTTTATTGATCAGAAGAAAAAAATATAAATGCAAAAGCACGTTTCTGTGATTTATTGAATTTTTTCTCGTGGGCGCAAAGTTTCTGTTTTTCAGCAGAATCAAATCAACTATCATCATAGGTTATCCTATAGGTTCTACTTGGCACAAACACTAATTAAAAGATAAAAACACATCTAAACAGAAAGTAGATGCAAAATTTATTACTAAACAGGAACAAAAACAAAAAACATAAAGAAAGTTGGGTTGCCTCCCAACTAGCGCTATCGTTTAACGCCCTTAGCTAGGCATAAAAGCGAAGATAGATCTAAGTAGTGCCATCTTTGGCACTCGATTCATATGTAGCTCGCATGATAGATTCATAAGGTAATTTGACTTTCTTTCTTAGAAAGTGCTCCATGCCTTTCTTTAATGGAAATTCAAATCTAATATTCCCTTCCTTCATATCAATAATCGCACCAATCGTTCTAAGTAAAGGTCTACCAAGAAGAATAGGGCAAGAAAGATTGCAATCTATATCAAGAATGATTAAATCTACGGGCACCAAATTTCTATTTGCAACAATGAGAACATCATTGATCCTTCCCATTGGCTTTTTAATGGTGGAATCCACAAGGTGCAAATTTAAAGAGCAATCATCAAGATCATGGAAACCTAGAATATCACATAAAGTTTTCGGAATCGTGGAAACACTAGCACCCAAATCACACAAAGCAAAACACTCATGATCTTTAATTCTAATTTTTATAGTAGGTTCCCACTCATCATTAAGTTTTCTAGGTATAGAAACTTCCAAATTAAGTTTTTCATCATAAGATTGCAACAAGGCATCAACGATATATTTGGTAAAAGCTTTATTTTGACTATAAGCATGTGGAGAATTAACAACGGATTGCAACAAGGAAATACAACCTTCTAAAGAACAATTATCATAAATAACTTCCTTGAAATCCGAGATAGTGGGTTCAATGCTATTTAAAGTCATGACCTCTCCAATCCCACTTTTACCAAATTTAGCATCAAGATCTAAAAACTCTGAATTTTTGGGACGCCTTCTAGGTAAAGTTGACTCATCTTCAGTCCCATTATTATCAAGATTCATATTGCAAAACAAAGATCTAATAAGAGACACATCAATAACTTTAAGATCTCCATCATTATTTTCATGGAATCTAGAGGAACACGCCTTTATAAAACTATCTTTCTTAGCACGCAATCTAGCGGTTCTTTCCTTGCACTCATCAATGGAAATCCTCATTACTTTGAGAGACTCATTGATATAATGCTTAGGGGAAGAAGATCTAAGTTTAAGAGAATCAACATCAAGCGAAAGTCTATCAACGTTCCTAGCCAAATCATCAACTTTGAGCAATTTTTCTTCAAGCAAGGCATTAAAATTCTTTTGAGAAATCATAAATTCTTTCACACTATTCTAAAAATCAGAGGACATCTTATTAAAATTACCATAAGAATTATTGTAGGAATTTCCATAACTATTAGAGGAATTACTAGGGAACGGTCTAGAATTAAAGTTTCCTCTATAAGCATTGTTTCCAAAACTATTCCTACCAACAAAATTCACATCCATAGATTCATTATTATTCTCAATCAAAGTAGACAAAGGAATATAACTGGGATCAAGAGGAGTATTTTTAGTAGCAAACAATTTCATAAGTTCAACCATCTTTCCACTCAAAACACTGATTTCTTCTATAGCATGCACTTTTTTACTAGAAGATCTTTCGGTATGCCATTGAGAATAATTTGCCATAATATTATCAAGAAGTTTTGTAGCATCTCCTAACGTGATTTCCATAAACGTGCCTCCCACGGCCGAATCTAAGAGATTTCTAGAAGCAAAGTTCAAACCGGCATAAATTTTTTTGTATGATCATCCATAAATTCAAACCATGAGTAGGGCAATTGCGAATCATCAATTTCATTCTTTCCCAAGATTGGGCAACATGTTCATGATCAAGTTGTTTAAAATTCATAATATCGTTCCTAAGAGTGATAATCTTAGCGGGAGGAAAATACTTAGAGATAAAAGCATCTTTGCACTTGTTCCAAGAATCAATACTATTTTTAGGCAAAGACGAAAACCAAACTTTAGCACGATCTCTAAGTGAAAATGGAAATAACTTCAATTTAACAATATTATTATCCGTATATTTCTTCTTTTGCATATCACACAAGTCAACAAAGTTGTTTAGATGAGTAGCAACATCTTCACTAGGAAGGTCGGCGAATTGATCTTTCATAACAAGATTCAGCAAAAGCAGTATTGATTTCACAAGACTCAACATCATTAAGAGGAGCAATCGGAGTACTAAGGAAATCATTGTTATTGTTATTCGAGAAATCACACAATTTGGTATTATCTTGCGCCATGGCAACAAGTAATCCAACACACAAGCAAACAGAAAAAGGCAAGCGAAAGAGAGAGCAGAGATTGGGAAAGAGAGGGCAAATAAAACTGCAAGGGTGAAGTGGGGAGAGGAAAACGAGAGGCAAATGGCAAATAATGTAAATGCGAGGGAGATAGGTTTGTGATGGGTACTTGGTATGTCTTGACTTGAGCGAAGACCTGCCCCGTAACGGCGCCAGAAATCCTTCTTGCTACGTCTTGAGCTTGCGTTGGTTTTCCTTGAAGAGGAAAGGGTGATGCAGCAATAGTAGCATCAGTATTTCCCTCAGTTTTTGAGAACCAAGGTATCAATCCAGTAGGAGGCTCCTCAAAAGTCCCACGCACCTACACAAACAAACCAAGAACTCGCAACCAACGCGATAAAGGGGTTGTCAATCCCTTCACGGCCACTTGCGAAAGTGAGATCTAATAGAGATAATATGATAAAATAAATATATTTTTGGTATTTTATAATATAGATGCAAAAAGTAAAGATGCAAATAAAAGTAGATTGAAAGCAAATATGATAAGAGATAGACCCGGGGGGCATAGGTTTCACTAGAGGCTTATCTCGAGATAACATAAGTATTACGATGGTTGAACAAATTACTGTCGAGCAATTGCTAGAAAAGCGGATAGTTATGAGATTATCTAGGCCTGATCATATATATAGGCATCACGTCCGTGCCAAGTAGACCGACTCCTGCCTGCATCTACTACTATTACTCCACACATCGACGGACTCCTGCCTGCATCTAGAGTATTAAGTTCACAAAGAACAGAGTAACACATTAAGCAAGATGACAAGATGTAGAGGGATAAACTCATGCAATATGATATAAACCCCATCTTTTTATCCTCGATGGCAACAATACAATACGTTCCTTGCAACCCTTTCTGTCACTGGGTAAGGACACCGCAAGATTGAACCCAAAGCTAAGCACTTCTCCCATGGCAAGAAAGATCAATCTAGTAGGCCAAACCAAACTGATAATTCGAAGAGACTTGAAAGGTAACTCAATCATACATAAAAGAATTCAGAGAAGATTCAAATATTATTCATAGATAAACTTGATCATAAACCCACAATTCATCGGATCTCGACAAACACACCGCAAAAAGAGATTACATCGAATAGATCTCCACAAGAGAGGGGGAGAACATTGTATTGAGATCCAAAAAGAGAGAAGAAGCCATCTAGCTAATAATATGGACCCGAAGGTCTATGGTAAACTACTCACAACTCATCGGAAGGGCTATGGTGTTGATGTAGAAGCCCTCCATGGTCGATTCCCCCTCCGGCGGAGCGCCGACGAAGGCTCCAAGATGGGATCTCACGGATACATAAAGTTATGGCGGTGGAAATTGTGTTTTGGGTGCTCCCTGGATGTTTTTGGGGTACGTAGGCTTATATAGGAGGAAGAAGTACATTGGTGGCCGCCCGAGGGGCCCACGAGATAGGGGGGCGCGCCCTATGGGGGGGGGGGGCGCCCTACCCTCTCATGGCCGCCTCGGCTGCTTCTTGACTTGCACTCCAAGTCCTCTGGATCATGTTCGTTCCAAAAACCATGCTTCCGAAGGTTTCATTCCGTTTGGACTCCGTTTGATATTCCTTTTCTTCGAAATACTGAAATAGGCAAAAAAAATACAGCAATACGGGTTGGGCCTCCGGTTAGTAGGTTAGTCCCAAAAATGATAATAATGTGTAAAATAAAGCCCATAAATATCCAAAAGGGGTAATATAATAGCATGGAACAATAAAAAATTATAGATACATTGGAGATGTATCAATCACCTGCATGGAATTGAGCGCAGAGTGTATAAAAGTCCTCTTCGATGATTTGCCAGCAAGCCTTGAGATACAACCCACTAAAACCATCTGGGCCTGGTGCACGATCAGTAGGCATTTCCTTGACTACCAGGTCAATCTCTTCCTTGGTGAATGGAACCGTGAGGTGGTCCAGGTTCTCAGTCGGCCGAATTAGGTAAGGAAGATCAAACCGCATATGTGTTGGGTTGGAAGTGCCAAGTCTATCAGTGTATGCATGGAACAGGAGGGCTTCTTCACCCGTATGATCCTCTACCATCAGTCCCTCGGGACTTTGAAGGATAGCCACATTGTTTTTCCTGCAGCGTTCTGTTGCAACTGCTTGGAAGAATTTAGTGTTCTCGTCTCCGAACTTAACCCAACGAATGGTGCATCTCTTCTTCCAATACTGCTTTTGATAGTCCAATAATCTCAGGAGGTGTTTCTTGATGATCTTACGAAAGTTGCATTCGGGGATAGTGAGAGGTCTTAGGTTTTTGAGATCATCCAGCTCAGCAAGGGTTTTGTTTGTATCCTCAATTGCCACCAAGAGCCTTGAGATATTCTTGCTCCACGCTTTTAATTCTTGACATAGTAACCTGAATTTTCGGCAAAAGAATCGTGGCCGCATTAGATGAGTTGATAGGCCGATCCCAAACTTTTTTGACCACATCCATAAAGCCAGGGTGAAGCAACCAATATGATTCAAATCTGAATAGTTTGGCACGTGGAATCTTTGTTTCAATGCTTACCACACAGGGAGTATGATCTGAAACTGGTTTGCAAAGAGGTTTAACTAGTGTGTTGGGGTACACATGAGTCCAGTGGAGTGAGGTGAAAAACCAGTCAAGTTGCACTAGTAAAGGATCTTCTTGCATATTGCTCCATGTATACAGACGGCCCTTGAGTGGCAGTTCAATTAAGTTATGCTTACGGATAATGTCATTAAATGTGAACATGTCATTAGGATCACCTCCATGTTTATTGCGGTTCTCAGGGCCACGGATGTAATTAAAGTTGCCAAGGAACATGCAATCTTCATTCGTTTGAATATCCATGTCATACATCCACTGGGTGAAATCATCACGAGCCGGACCCGTGCATGGGCCATAAATGTTATATAAGGTCCAGGTTTGTGCTGAGAGTGTACTAGTGAATTTGATACCCAAAACAAAGTCATTAGAGATAGCCACATCAACAGAAAAAACGGAGCTATTCCAAATAGTGAGGAGACCACCCGAAGCACCTCTAGACGGAACAAAAGCAAATTTATCGAATCTCTTAGGGCAACAAGTTTTTATAAAAGCCAGATCAATAAGAGGTTTCTTAGTTTCCTGCAGGCAAACGATAGCACAACCACTAACAGAGATATCATTGGATAGAGACAGGAGTTTTTTGTCTGAATTTACCCCGCAAATTTTCCAGCATAGAACATTCCAATTACGCAAAAGAGGCATAAGGAAGCCAAAAGTCTACTCCGAAGGGAAGATCCCTCCCCTGTGATCATGGTGTGGTCTTCAGGAGCTTTCGAAGCCAGCAAAGCATCTTCAATTAACTCGAACAGTGGGACAGTGCAGCGGTTGATACCAATATCCTGCATGATGCAAAGAGGTGTGGGTGGTGGAGCCTGGTCCACAGCAAAAGTTGAGGAGCTTGGTGTATCAGACGGGAATTTTCTTGGCTTGACTTTGGAGGCAGGGCTCGGACATCTGAAATCTGTGGCACTCTAAAGCCGTCATAACGAGTGGAGCGGGTAATGTGACGTACTTCAGTTGTAACCCAGGGGCACCTAAAACTTAGAGCAGCATGGGCGAGCAAGAGATGGGCCTGGGGCAGTGGGCATCTGAAAGGATCAATATAGTTGACTAGAAGGGGGGGGGTGAATAGGCAACTAATAATCTTTAACTTTTCTTTACCAAATTAAACTTTGCATCAAAGTAGGTTGTCTAGATATGCAACTAGGTGAGCAACCTATATGATGCAACAACAACAAGCACACACGCAAGCAAGGGATAGAACACATGCTTGCACAAGTAAAGGTGAGAGATAACCAAAAGTGGAACCGATGGAGATGAGGATGTGTTGCCGAAGTTCCTTCCCTTTGAGGGGAAGTACGTCTCCATTGGAGCGGTGTGGAGGCACAATCCTCCCCAAGAAGCCACTAGGGCCACGGTATTCTCCTCACGCCCTCACACAATGCAAGGTACCATGATTCCACTATTGGTCCCTTGGAGGCGGCGACCGAACCTTTACAAACAAGGTTGGGGAAATCTCCACAACTTAATTGGAGGCTCCCAATGACACCACGAAGCTTTACCACAATGGACTATGGTTCCGCGGTGACCTCAACCGTCTAGGGTGCTCAAACACCCAAGAGTAACAAGATCTGCAAGGGATTAGTGGGGGGAATCAAATTTCTCATGGTGGAAGTGTAGATCAAGGCCTTCTCAACCAATCCCTAGAGAATCAACAAGTTTGATTGGCTAGGGAGAGAGATCGGGCGAAAATGGAGCTTAGAGCAACAATGGAGCTTAGGGATGGAAGAGGTGGTCAACTCAGAGAAGAAAACTCCCCTTTTATAGTGAAGGGACAAATCCAACCGTTATCCACTTATCCAGCCCGCTACATGCGGTACTACCGCACCAGACATGCGGTACTAGCGCAAGGGCCTGTGGTACTACCGTGAGGCACCGCGGTACTACCGCTTGCGTGGCAGGAGCCAGACCAGCCCTGTTGCGTTGAAGCAAGGAGTGGTAGAACCGCCGAAGCGGTACTACCACTCGCCCTTGCGGTACTACCGCATGGCAGGGTTCGTCTGGGCTGGGAAGGCACGGACGAAGAAAAATACATCTGTGGCTACTTCCGCTGAGTTCCGATCTGTGCAAAAATCCAACACGGTACTACCGCATATAGGGAGCGGTACTACAGCGTAGGGCGTGGATGTAAAAAATTACATCCGCCCCTACTTCCGCTCGTGTTGCTGTGCTGGGCCAGAGGCCACAGTACTACCGCGCCCACGGAGCGGTACTACCGCAAGGACCTGCGGTACTACAGCACGACCAGCTGGTACTACCGTGGGCCTCTGCGGTACTACTGCTCCCTTGAGCAGTACTACCGCATGCCACAGCTCAGTAACACTAGGAGTCCTTCATTTTGCAAAGACACGGATAAACGATCGGTGCTCCAAAGATGCAAAGGAAAGGTGGTGCAAAGGAACAGACATGTACATGATGATTCCACCCTAACCTTTCCAAAGCGGACCCCCTCTTAATAGTACGGCTTTCCTACGACTCAAATCCATCGAAAAGAAACGTAGAGAAACGCTGTCTTCACTAGGCTTCGAGGGGCAACAAATCGTCTTGTGCCTAAACATCTCAAATGCTCAAAGCATACGATTAGTCCGCAAAAGCATTGTCATCAATCACCAAAACTACGTGGGGTGAAATATGCCCTTACAATCTCCCCCTTTTGGTGGATTATGACAATACGAGATTTTCACATAAGAGTACATAAATGAATATAAGCAAACCCACCATCTACAAAATATAGGCAGGCTCCCCCTAGATGTGTGCACTCTATATAAATGCTTTGGACTGCATGACACACATACTAGGATCAACACTCCCCCTATATTTTATAGACGAGGCATACCTTGCAACAATATAACTAACACTAAGCATGAAGGCAAGGCAATGATTATGAGCATAAAGTAAAGGGCACAAGATAGCATAGGCTCACGAAGTACTAAGCATGAAAGACAATAAGATAAGCTAGAGTGCATATGTCTTACACCATATGATAGGGAACCGGGTCTCACAAGCACAACCCAAACCAAAGCAACACAAACAAGGGTCCAACGAAACTAAAACAAAAACAAAGACACACGATACGGCTCCGTCCCGAGCTTCCGTCGTCGGCCCTTGTCATTAGACCACCATGCTTGTCTTTTCCGCCTTGACTCTCGAATCTTTTGCTTCTCGGGTGGTGGCGAACAATGCTGCTTGCGTAGCAGCAGATGCCCTCCCGTCGTTTAGGCCTGCTTCCTGCCCGAAAGAAGGCTAGCCAGACTAGTGGTAGGGGACCCGACTGTAACATATCCTACGCTCTCTCCCCCTTTGGCATCGAGACACCAAAAAGGCAGAGGGGACACCTATAACACAGGTGGTAACAGCCTCTGCAGAGATCACTCAGCACGCTCCTCATCGGACTCGGTAGATGCGATGGTCTCCTCCTCTGACTCGGTCCATTAATAGACCTGCTTGGCTATCCATTCAACCTCCGGAGTGATGTTCACCTCTGACCCGCTCTCCACATGCTCGCTGAAAGTCCTCAAGATCCTCTTGTCGCGCCGGCGACTCTCCATGGAAGCAACATGGGTCATGTACTACCCCTTCGCTTGCATACAGAACAAGGCCTTCATCTTTTCCTTCAGCTTCGTAGCACAAGGGGGCTTAGTAGATGGAGGAGCATACCCAGCAGAACTATCCTCATCCTCCTCCTCCTCCTCAACCTCGTCCTCATCCACATTCTTCCTAGCAGCCTCAGCCTCAACCCTGGTAGTGGTATTGGCCCACTTGTTCTTCAGACACAGCTTGATAGGCTCGTGGCGAACCCAGTTTGGAGCAGAAAAGTCTTCCTACGGAACCATCTTGTCCCAAGTCTTCGAGATCAGATGGTGTAGGTAAGGACCATAGATGGGAACTTTGCGATTGTAGACCGCAAACCTGAGCTCATTCCACATGATAGGAGAGATGTCCAGAGGCTAGGCAGCATGCTGATGCGCCTCCTCACACAGAAGCATCATATCCATGAGATAAGCATGCACCTTATATTTTTCACAGACGCGAGGAAAGAGGGTGTTGCAGAAGATTCAGTGCATGACATCGAGGAAGGGGTTAAGCACCCAAGACTGAGAGCCATTGGGCAGCTTCTTCTCTACAAGAAATGGCATAAGCTTGTCCTTGTTGGCTGACTCGGCATTGCCATGAAGGCGGGCGCCAACGGGCACATCAGGCCCCTCATCACGAACATTCAGCAGCAGCATGAATTCCGTCCAGGTAGCAGACAACTTCTTCCCATTGGTCATCCAAGACATAGTCCGCTCCCCATCTGTGCTGAAGTGTACGGAGGCAAAGAACTATGCCACGAGCTCCGAGTCAAAGTCCATATGGAATGTGATGAATTCTTCAATGCCAAACTGCTCCACCAAGTCCAGTGCCTCACCGAAGTAGTCCCGGTTCTTCCTCAGATGAGTCATATCAATCCACTGCATTGGGACATAGAGGTTGTGCTTGGACTTGATCACATCGATGTATATGAGATTCTGCTGCTTGGTCCAGAACAACTCATTCCCTTTGACATTCTCACGAGGGTTCACATAGGGATTGATTCTCCTTCGAATGATGAACTCAGACATAGGCATCTCATCCATGCCAAGAACTAGCTCCTTGTACCTGTTGGTGGTCTGCTTGGCACTGCGGTGTTGGGCATTGGAGCCCTCCGGTGCTTATTGATTGCGCAGATGCTTAGAGCTCGTGTCGTGGCTTGGGTTCGAGCGACGGACATTGCAGCCATCACCTATGACACACAACACAAGAACACACAAGAGAAACGAGAAGGATCAATGCGAAGACCACAACCATAACAAACGAAACACGTAGACATAAGATTGGGAAGTTTCAACAAGGTAGCTTTGAAGTCAACGGTAGTACCTCACCACTAAGCGGGAAGTAAAAATTTACTTCTGCTCTAGCCGCAGTAGTACCGCACCGGGATGGCACGGTAGTACCGCGCCCGGAGCAGAAGTAAAATTTTACTTCTGCGCCCTGAGCGATAGTACCGCTCGAGAGGAGCAGTAGTACCGCGCGAGGCGGATGCGGCCAGAGCGGTAGTACCACATGGGAGGTGCGGTAGTACCGCTCAGAATCCAAGCCGGCACGAAACAGATCTAGGCACATCCACAACTTTGGATTGGTACTACGGTTGATCAAAAATACTATGTGGCAACATTCCAAATAGCATATCTACTGCACTACTACTCTCCTACATCCTTCTCTTGCAAAGATTTGGCCTAAAATCTCAAGAATAACATGAATCTACCCAAAAACCTAGAATCAAAACTACGAGGCAAAGATAGAGGGATTCGGGGAGAAACCTTGCTCCATGGCATGAGGGCGAGGTGGGGATCGACCCCACCGGTCGGAATGCGAGGAGAGCGGCCGGAGATGGATATCCGGCGAGGTCCCCCGGCGCCGTCCTTAGGTAGGAGAGAGAGAGAGACGGAGTGGGGAAACTGGGTTGAGTTGAAACTCCCCCTGCCCGCACTTGACCCCCACCCGCTCGCGACGGCGTGGTAGTACCACGGGTCATCACGGTAGTACCGCTCTTCCAGCGGTAGTAAAAAATTACTGCCGTGCTGGTAGCGATAGTACCGTGCTCTTCTCCTGTGGTAGTATCATGTCTTGCCGCGGTAGTACCGTAGACCCAAGAAAGTGCTTGTTTTGACAAAATAGAGAAACACGGTCTTTGCACAAAAACCTTCAAGCGACCGGACACGCAACCACACACACACACACACACGAGGCAACGCAAACATAAACACGGCACGACAAGAAGGCAAAAGGCAACAAGGAACAATCACAACCAAAACCCCTTTAGAGGAGAGGACGGTGGCCGAAGCCACCTATGTTTGAGTCAATTGGTATGGCACCGTGAAGAATTATCCTTGGGCCCATGACCAAAAGACGTCTTTGAAGCACAAGTACCATCAAGAATGGCTAATGTGAAAGAGTTGATCAATTTATGCATAATGAGAGAGATCTTGATGGCACTTTCATTGTCAAACCAAAGAGGCACTTCGTCACAAATGACACCATAATCCTTAAAATTTTGCCTCATCCATAGAAGTTGAGCACAACAACTACCGGCAGCCACACACTCCACTTCGGTGGATGAGAGAGACACACAACTTTGCTTCTTAGAAGACCAACTCACCAAAGAGCAACCAAGAAATTGGCACCCTCCGGAGGTGGACTTCATATCCACTCTGTCTCCTGCCAAATCTGAGTCTGAATAGCCCAAAAGAATGAAGTTGGCTCCTCTTGGGTACCATAAGCCAAAGTTTAGGGTATGAGACAAATGTCAAAAGATTCGCTTGACCACCACATAGTGGCTTTCCTTAGGTGCGGCTTGAAACCATGTACAAATTCCCACACTCAACATGATATCGGTCTAGATGCACAAAGGTAAAGCAAGGAGCCAATCATGCAGGGATATACCTTTTGATCCACCGCTTTACTATTGGGATCAATGTCAAGTTGGCATTTGACAAGCATTGGAGTGGAAGCCAGCTTGACATCACTTGGCTTGAATCTCTTGAGCATGTCTTGAGTGTATTTGGCTGGGTTGATGAAGGTGCCTTCTCTTCTTTGCTTGATTTCGAACCCGAGAAAGAAGTTCAACTCTCCCATCATGGACATCTTGAACTTTGAGGTCATGAGAGCGGCAAATTCCTCATTGAAAGATTTGTTAGGGGAACCAAAGATAATATCATCAACATATAGTTGGCATACAAACGACTCCCCTTTGACCTTTTTAGTAAAAAGAGTGGGGTCAATTTTCCCAATTTCAAACCCAAGATCTTGCAACAACTCGGTAAGGTGCTCATACCACACACTTGGGGCTTGTTTAAGGCCATAGAGTGCCTTGTCGAGTTGGTACATGTGATCGGGGAAATAGGGATCCTCGAACCCCGGGGGTTGTTTGATATACACCAACTCATTAATAGGACCATTAAGAAAAGCACTCTTCACATCATTTGTTTCAACTTGAAGTTATGATGAGAGGCATAAGCAATCAACAAATGAATAGATTCAAGGCGAGCAACGGGAGCAAAGGTTTCACCGTAGTCGATACCCTCGACTTGGGAGTAGCCTTGTGCTACCAACCGAGCCTTGTTGCGAACAATAATCCCGTGAGCATCTTGTGTGTTCTTGAATATCCACTTGGTTCCAATGACATTATGGTTCCCCGTTGGACTTGGCACTAATCTCCACACCTTGTTGTGCTCGAAGTTGTTGAGTTCCTCAAGCATGGCATTGAGCCAATCCGGATCCTTGAGCGCCTCATAGACCTTTTGGGGTTCGACACAAGAAACAAATGTGTGATGTTCACAATAGTTTGCTAATTGTTTATGAGTACTTACCCCCTCTCAAGCTTGCAAGCACATTCATCATGAGATGATCTTTTGTTGTGAGCTTGGATGCAATCTTAGCGGCACGATGCTCCAATTCCTCCCTAGTAGTGAGTTGAGGAGTGGAAACTTGATCATCTTGAGCGTTGTCTTGAGCTTGTTCCTGATCTTGAGCTTGCTCTTGATCTTAAACTTGATCGAAAGAGAAAACTTGACCTTGGGCGTCACTTGGTGGCTCACCACTATCTTGAGGTTGATCTTGCCCTTGATCTTGTTCACTTGGTTGAGGGCCTTCACTTTGTTCTTCGGAAGCGTGTGGGTCTTGGGTTGGTGATGGCTCCACTTGAGTGGATCATTTTCCTTCTCCTTCGGCCACAAGGGGTTCCTCAATGGGTAGGATATGACCAACAACCATTCTTCTTATGGCTTGGGGAGGAATTTCATCACCTACATCACAAGTACCACTTTGCTCCACTTGGGAGTCGTTATCCTCGTCAAACTCCATGTTACACTTCTCCTCAATGAGTCTCGTGGACTGGTTGAGGACACAGCAAGCATGAGAGTTTGTAGCACAACCAATAAATATTCCCTCATGAGCTCTAGCCTCGAATTCAGACAAACAAACACCTTTCTTGAGAATGAAACACTTACAACCAAACACCCGGAAGTACTTGAGGTTGGGCTTGTTACTGGTAAGTATCTCATATGGAGTCTTGTTCAAGCCCTTGCGGAGATAGAGCCGATTGGATGCATGGCAAGCGGTGTTGATGGCTTCGGCCTGAAAGTTGTAGGGAGACTTGAACTCCGCCATCATGGTCCTTGCCGCGTCCATCAACGTCTTGTTCTTCCTATCCGCTACACCATTTTGTTGAGGGATGTAAGGTGCGGAATATTGATGCTTGATTCCCTCATCACTAAGAAACTCATCCAAGGTGTAGTTCTTGAACTCGGTGCCATTATCACTTCTTATAGTCAAGATCTTTGCATTGTGTTGACGTTGAGCTTCATTTGCAAAATCGATGACGGTTCGTTGAATCTCACTCTTCCTCTTGAAAAATTATACCCGAGTGTATCTCGAATAATCGTCCACAATCACCAAGCAATACTTTCTACCCCAAGACTATCAAAGGATGGAGGCCCAAAGAGATCCATGTGAAGTACCTCCAAGGGTATCTTCGAGTAGATACTAGTCGTGGGAGGGTGAGCCTTCTCATGTAACTTTCCTTCGATACAAGCACTGAAAGCACGATCTTTGGCAAAGCTAACATTTGTTAGTCCACGGACATGGTCCCCCTCGAGAAGACTTTGCAAAGATATCATATTGACGTGGGCTAAACGGCAATGCCAAAGCCATCCCACATAAAAATAGCCATTAGGCATGTTGTGGTCTTAGTGGGTGGCTCCAAAAAGTTAATCACATAAAGACCATTCTCGACATGCCCACTTTAAGAGTCTTGCTCCACAAGAGGGCCACGGTATCAATATCAAAGAATGTAGCAAAGCCCATGATTGCAAGTTGACAAACGGAAAGTAAATTGTATGCAAGGGACTCAACAAGCATGACTTTCTCGATTGTGAGATCATGAGAAATGACAACCTTGCCAAAACCCAATACCTTAGAAGACGAGGCATCACCCCATTCGACATTGGTGGGCATAGATGAGACCTTGTGCACGTCCACCACCAAGTCCTTGCTTCCAGTCATATGATTTGTGGCTCCACTATCGAGCAACCATGATCCCCCACCAGAAGCAAACACCTACAAGAAATCAATGCTTGGTTTTAGGTTCCCATTTACTAATGGGTCCTTTGATGTTAGTGAAAAGGGTCTTAGGAACCCAAATAAAACATTCAATGTACTCATAAGGAGAACCAACAAATTTGGCATACACATGCCCATCACTAGCACGACATAGCACATAAGAAGGATTAAAGTTCCCGGCTTTGTTCGAAGGAGTGGCGATGCCCTTCTTGACACCACCACCCTTCACATTGTTCTTCTTGTTCTTCTCCTTAGTATCACCCTCTCCCTCCTTCACAAAAGTTTGCTTGAGAGGAAGAGGTTGTTTGGCCATGTCGTTCTTCGTCTTGTTCTTGGACTTGGGTGCAAACCCAAGTCCCTCCTTGCCCACAACTTCCTTTTGATTGCTCAAAAGATCATTGAGGTTCTTCTCACCTTGTATGCAAGACACAATGCCTTTCTCAAGTTGCTCCTTCAGCTTGGCATTCTCCTCCACAAGATGCACATGCTCACAACACGGGTTAGTAGCATTTGCATTATCAATTAAGACTATATGAGGAAAAGTGGCTTTCTCCTTGGTGAGCTTCACTTGGAGTTGATCATGAGACTCCTTGAGGCTAGCATGAGCACCCTTCAAGGCCTTATGAGCCTTGTCAAGTATCTCAAACTCCTTCTTGAGTCTAGCATGGTCAACCCCAAGTTTAGTCTTCTCGGAATTAAGCACACGAGATACAACAAGAGCATGATCAAGATCTTTCTTTAATTTAGCATAATCATCGTTGTGTGACTCCTCAAGAGCCAAACGATGACCACGATCTTCCTCAAGCACATTAGAGAGATCTGATATCTCATTGGCATAGTCACGACTATGTCCTTCCATCTTAGAGATGGCTTCTTCGTGAGCCTCGATCATGTCATTGGCTTCGCCAAGTTGTTCCAAGAGAGAAACAAAGTGCTTCTTGGATTTACCCTGAAGCTTACTCATGAAAGACTCAAACTCATTCGCTTCCTCATTAGAACCTTCACTTTCATCAATGCAATCCGTCAAGGGAGGATTTGTAATGATGGTAGTTTTGATGTTGGGGGTTACCTTGTTGGTGGCTTTGGCCATGAGGCACTTGGCGGTGATGTTCTCGTTGGGTGAATCAAAGAGGGACACCCGTGGAGTTGTGGCAATGGCAACAGAGGCCATGGCCATCGCTTCACCATCTTCATCATCATCATCATCCTCATTGTACTCTTCTTGTGCCACCAACCCTTTGGACGGAGTCTTCTTGGTGAAGTTGTTCTTGTTGGGGAAGGGCTTGGATTTGTCTTTTTGGATGAGCTTACCACCATTGTCTTCCCGCTTCTCGTAAGGGCACTCTGCAATAAAGTGTCTCACATTGCCAAAGTTGTAGCATGTCCTCATGCGTTGCATGCCCTTGATGCCACTTGAGTTGTTCTTGTTGAAGTTGGGCCTTGAGTTCTTCTTGCTCCAAAATTGCCTTGAAGCGAGAGCCATGTGCTCATGGTAATCATATTTTGTATCTCTGGGGTTACTCTCCTCATCTTCCTCTTCTTCCTCTTATTCCACACTTGCCTTGGCTTTCAAGGCTAGGTTGGGTTTCTTCACCCGTTGAGAGTGCATCACCGCATTATTGGCGGTCTTTTCCAATATTCTCATAGCAACAAACTCATCCAACACTTCACTTGAGGATAAGGTATGGAAGTTCGGCCTTTGACAGATGACGAATGACATGGCCTTGTGGTAGGGCATCATGGCCTTGATAAACTTGTGCTTGATCCAATTGTCATCCGTATCCTTGCTCCCATGATCTCAGAGTGAGACCGCGAGAGTGGTTAATCTCCGGTAGAGCTCACAAGGTTCTTCATCCTCATTCATTGCAGACTCATCGGCTTCATCTTGCACCACTTCATAGTTGGAGCGTTGAATGCTTGTGCTTCCTTTGTAAATGGAAACAACATGTTCCCAAGCTTCCTTGGCCATGGTGAAGGGTCAAAGATGAGCAATATCTTCGGGTGGAATAGCATCTTGAATGATGAAGAGAGCAGACTCCTTGAATTGATTATCAGCGGCTTCTCTCGGAGTGAAGTTGCTTGGGTCATGCGGGTAGGAACCTTGCTCAATAATTCTCCAAAGATTTCAAATGACGTTTAAAGTAATAGACCCAAGAGGCAAAGTCCTCATTTTTAACAAACTTAGGAGAGGAACAACATGATTGAAATGAGTGGAAGGAACCGGTCCTCCATAAGTGAAAGGTGGTTCAACATGGGCAAAGATGCCATTTCCACTTCTACTACTAGGCAAAGGAACTTTATCACTAGAAGCTTCCCCCTTCTCGGAGTTAGCATCCGCCACCTTGTTAGTGGGAGCGACCACTTCCAACGGTGCGGTGGATAACTTAAGACCATCAAGAAACTCCTTGAACATGCCTTTGACCTCGGTCATCATGGAGGTTTTCAACGTGTCCAAGGCCGCATTGAATTCCTCATGTGAGACCGGGGATCCCCCATCGGCCGTAGACGAAGAAGGATTCACACTGGGGTGCTCCTCCTCACCATCTACAGTGTCAACGATACTCTTCGGACGGTTAAGTACTTAATAAAGAGAAGAGTCTCTCATACCAATTGAAAGGATCGATATATTTGACTAGAGGGGGTAGGTGAATAGGCAACTAACAATTTTTAACTTTTCTTTACCAAATTAAACTTTGCATCAAAGTAGGTTGTCTAGATATGCAACTAGGGGGAGCAACCTATATGATGCAACAACAAAAAGCACACAAGCAATCAAGGTATAGAACACAATATAGGCTTGCACAAGTAAAGGTGAGAGATAACAAAAAAGTGGAACCGATGGACACAAGGATGTGTTGCCGAAGTTCCTTCCCTTTGAGGGGAAGTACGTCTCCGTTGGAGTGGTGTGGAGGCACAATGCTCCCCAAGAAGCCACTAGGGCCACCGTATTCTCCTCACGCCCTCACACAATGCAAGGTGCTGAGGGAGTCGTGGATTAGGGGGTATCCGGACAGCCGGACTATATACATCATCCGGACTATTGAAGTGTGAAGATACAAGACACAAGACTCCGGCCCGTGTCCGGATGGGACTCTTGTTTGCGTGGAAGACAAGCTTGGCGGTCCGGATATTATATTTCCATCCTTGTAACCGACTCCATGTAAACCCTAGCCTTCTCCGGTGTCTATATAAACCGGAGAGGATGGTCCTTAGAAGGCCGATCACAATTACAATCATACCATCATAGGCTAGCTCTTAGGGTTTAGCCTCTATGATCTCGTGGTAGATCTACTCTTGTACTACTCATATGTTCAATATTAATCAAGCAGGAAGTAGGGTTTTACCTCCATCGAGAGGGCCCGAACCTGGGTAAACATTGTGTCCCTTGCTTCCTGTTACCATCAGCCTAAGACGCACAGATCGGGACCCCCTACCCGAGATCCGCCGATTTTGACACCGACATTGGTGCTTTCATCGAGAGTTCCTCTGTGTCGTCACTTCGAGGCCTAATGGCGTCTTCAATCGACAACAACACGGTCCGGGGGGAGACTTGTCTCCCCGGACAAATCTTTATGTCCGGCGGCTTCACACTGCGGGCCAATTCGCTTGGTCATCTGGAGCAGATCGATAGCCGCACCCCTAGCCACCAGGTCAGATTCGGAAACTTGAAGTACACGGCGGATATTCACGGGGACTTGATCTTCGATGGATTCGGGCCTGTGCCAGAAGCGCCGGACAGTCATGACAAGCACGACCTAGACCTGCTGTCAGACAATGCTCGGGATACCATCCCCGCAGTAGCCTCGGATCTAAATCCGGAACAGGTTGCGTTGCCTAAGGACGGAGGGGTGGACCCTGCCCCACGGGCCGCATACTTATCGGCGGTGGAGCCGAACACAGGTCTCACCTCTATTGAGGCCTGTAACCTCGGGCCCCCGGACTCGTATCCGGTTGTTGGTCCCGGTCCGTATAGCCCCGAGCTAGTCGGGCTAGGTTGGGCTCCGGTAATGGAGTTTACCGCTGCAGACATCTTCCAGCACTCGCCCTTTGGCGACATGCTGAACTCATTAAAGTCTCTCTCTTTGTGAGGAGACTCTAGGCCGAACTATGTCCGGCCTAAGTGGGAAGCAGGCGACGAAGGAATTTGTTGCCCACCCACCACCCACTTCATTGCCACGATCGATGATTTAACCGACATTCTTGATTTCGACTCCGAAGACATCGACGGTATGGACGACGACGCAGGAGAAGCTTCAGAATCTCTGGGGCGCGGGACTACTACCTTGTCACACGATATATACATGGTGGATACACCCAAGAAGGACGAGGTGATAATCCGGACGATAAAAAACCCGGGCAAAAGCCAAAACGGCGGCGCAGATGCCGCTCAAAGTCCAGCAACAGTAAAAATAGCGACAAGATCACAAGAAGGATTGATATACCAGTAAACTCTGAAGGCAGTAACAACCACATGGACCCAGCGATGGAGAAGGACGAGCCAGGTCACACCAAACCGAGTTCGGAGCAAATACCCGATCACAATGATCCAGAGGGACGAGCTCATGAAACCGCCCTAGAATAGGAACACACTCCGGACAACGATGCATTCACCATTCCGGACGAACGAGTGGAACGAGACAACCTCGACCGAAAACTTATGGCCACAACAAGAAGTCTAAAGAAGCAGAAACAACGGCTTAAAGCCGCACAAGAAAAGCTCAGTCGCAGATGGAATAAAGTGCTAGACACTGAAGAAAGATATGGCAATGATCGCCATACAAAAAGCTATCCAAAACACAAGCTACTGCCAGAATTCGACGATGAGGCCGTTCCACCAAAGAATAATATGACTAGGAGACCAGACGTACCACTTCACAACCACAACAAAGCGGCTACTGACGCCGCACACGATCTGCGTGAGCATATGGATAAGAAAGCCGGTGCAACCAGGTCCATCTATGGATCTAAGGGACACACCCCGGCGAGGGACTATGGTCACCAAAATGCTCATACAAGCCAAATACCAGTTCGGAATAAGCACCAGATACAACAACAGCCGACTGCATGCCACAACTTGCCCAGATACAGAGGGGCTGCTCACCCCCTGTGCTTCACCGAAGAAGTACTGGACCATGAATTCCCACAAGGCTTTAAACCTGTGAACATAGAGGCATACGACGAAATGACAGACCCAGGGGTCTGGATCAAGGATTTTATCCTGCATATTCACATGGCTCGTGCGGATGACCCCCACGCCATCAAATACCTTCCCCTCAAGTTCAAGGGACTAGCTCGACACTGGTTGAAAAGCCTCCCCGAAAATTCAATCGGGAGTTGGGAGGAACTCGAGGACGCTTTCAGGTCCAACTTTCAAGGGACTTATGTCCGGCTTCCGGATGCAGACGATCTAAGTCACATAATCCAACAACCCGGAGAGTCCGCCCGCAAGCTTTGGAACAGATTCCTCACTAAAAAGAATCAAATAGTCGATTGTCTGGACGCTGAAGCCTTAACAGCATTCAAACACAACATCCGCGATGAGTGGCTCGCCCGGCACCTTGGCCAAGAAAAGCCAAGGACAATGGCAGCCTTAAGAGGCCTTATGACTCGCTTTTGCGCGGGTGAAGATAGCTGGTTAGCCCGTAAAGGCACCAGCGACCCCAACACATCCGAAATAAGGGATGGCAACGGGAAGCCATGGCGTAATAAACAAAAACACCAAAACAAGGAAGAGAGCCCGGATAACACAACGGTCAATGCAGGATTCAGGGGCTCTCAACCTGATTAGCAAAATAAGCCATTTAAAGGCAGTAGAGAGGGACCGTTCGGTCTGAACAGAGTCCTGGATAGACTATGCCAAATTCATGGCACCCCGGAGAAACCCGTGAACCACACGCATAGAGAAGGCTGGGTCTTCAAGCAGGCCGACAAATTAAATGCCGAACACAAGGGGAGGGAAACACCAAGTGAAGACGAGGATGAACCTCGCCAGCCGAACACTGGGGGACAAAAAAAATTCCCGCCAGAGGTTAAAACAGTAAACATGATCCACGCGACTCACACATTTACGAGAAGGCACGAACAAGCGCTCAGAGACGCGCACGATGTAAAGCCCATCATACCCACATCTAACTTCTGGATGTCTCGTCCGATCACTTTTGATCACATGGACGACCGAACTAGTATTCGGCGTGGAGGATCAGAGGCCTTGGTGCTAGACCCAATAATCGACGGATACCGTCTCACCCGCGTCCTCATGGACGGCGGTAGTAGTCTCAATTTAATATACGAGGACACTGTCCGCAGAATGGGGATAAACCCATCCAGAATTAGCCAAAGCAACACCACCTTTGAAGGGGTGATACCAGGCGTTGAAGCCTACGGCAGGGGCTCTGTCATGCTGGAAGTAACATTCGGCTCCCCAGGTAACTCCAGAAGCGAAGAACTACTCTTCACCATCGCACCCTTCCAAAGAAGCTATCACGCATTGCTTGGAAGAGCGGCCTTCGCCCGCTTCAACACATTGCCGCACTATGGCTACCTTACACTCAAGATGCCCGGTCCACGCGGCGTCATCACCGTTAGCGGAATCACAGAGCGCTCTTCATGCGCAGAGGAACACGCGACGGCCCTAGCAGCCAGATTGTAAGCGGCCTCCAATATCAAAAAACATAACTGGTCATTTCGACCACAGACACGGTTAGACGAGTTCGGTAGCCCGAATAAAACTGAACCAGGGCACCATATATGTACTCCCATAACGGATACCAGGGGCTATAAATATTTAATGTAGCCCCACATCTGGCTCAACCTTACTGGCAAGCCAATATCTTACACTTTTATTATCAATCGCATACTTACGTTGTTATCTCCTACAAATTTTCTTTTTCCACAGAAAACGTTCGGGCGATACCCTTCCAGGATATGGCACAACAGAGACAAAGGCGCAGACGTGCAGCAGGGCCCCGTTTAACAGTTTTCTTTTTAGATTAAGCCCCTGTGTAAACCTTTTCTACTGCCTCTTGTTGTTTAACCATCCCATGGGTTCCATGCCCACAGAGGATACTGCCGTTTTTGGCATCTCGCCACGACAGATCAATCGCACGTACCTGGAACTTTAGGGTTTATAACAGGCTTTCTTCAGCCTATTTTCTTTTAGAAAGACCGAATACCTTCGGGAGTGTTCGGCATCACGAGTTTGGCCTTATATGCATCAGCTCCGAATCATGTCTTTGGTCAAATGTTGGGTTTGCCCGTCTCCTGGGTTTGCTGCCTTATGTTCCATTATTATCGGCTAAGGCGGCCAAACGAGAACTATTGCCATTGTGCCCTGGTTATTCCGGATGAGCACCTCAGTAGAGACAGCCGAAAGCTGACTGTCATGATACAGCGAGAGACTTTTCAACCACTCGAAGACTCACCGAAATCTTTAAGGATTCCTATGCATTAATGAAGGGCCATTTCCCGACCATGTACATACGCGCCCGTATTCGGATGCACGCGAATGTACGAGGGGCTACATAGTAGCCCCACCATTAGACCCCCATGGCTAAGCGAAAGTGTTACAGCTATATAGTCCGGTTGCCTAGTTCGACGTGTGATCACCTCCTTAATGGACCAAGATGTTGGGTCAAGTGTGATTAAGCATATTTCTAGCGAACACCCCCACATTGTATGGGTGGGGGCTGAAGCCAACGACTGCTAACTTTCGGACTACTCATATCTATATAAAAACGGCCGCAAAGGGGATACAATCATACTTCCGGGCAAAAAGTATAAATATAGCCTCATAATAGAAATAAACATTGTTTTTTACAATGATTCGACTTATCACTCGAACAAGATATTCTTCGAGCACTGCGCCTCTATTAGGCGGGCACCTTCTGTGACTTGCTCCAAGTAGTGCTCGGCCGGATATTGGCCTCCCGCTGGATCCTGGGTCGCTATAATGGTGGCCTCCATATCCGTCCAATAGGCTTTAACGCGGGCAAGAGCCATCCATGCACCCTCTATGCACGCCGACCTCCTCATGGCGTCAATCTGAGACACAGCCCCATGGAATTGCTGCACCAGACCAAAGTAGCTGTCCGGCTTAGGCCCCTTCGGCCAAAGATGGTCTATTACACACCACATTGCAAGCCCGAACAGCCTGTGGAGCTCCGCCACAGCAGCCACCTTCTCATTCAGCGGCAGCAGGCGAGTGGGAGCATTGAACTGCGACCAGAAAAGCTTCTCCACTTCTTTATCACCTTGACCCTCAAAGAACTTAGCAGCGTCAGCTGTACTATTCACCAAGTCCGCATATGCGTCTGCAGAACTCCAGCGCCCAGCCAGGGAAGCATACTTCGGATCCAAAAACTTCGTCCGCAGTGAGTAGGAGCCCCCAGCCACGATTTTGTCGGCCTGTTGGAGCTCCTCCCGCATACCTCGGACCTCGGTCCGCATCTCCTTGGCGGCATTAAGTGCCTTGTCCAGCTCGGCCGAACTAGCCTTATTCTCCTTTTCAAGGAGTACATACCGGTCGTCGGCATTTTTCAACTCCCCAGCCATTTCGGCTATCTTTTCCTCGCTTCGGCGATGAGCAGCCTGTTCGGCTCTCAATTCTTCGGCCGCCTTTAGGGCAGCCGCATTGCTAGCCCGAGCTTGTTCCTTGGCCTGAGCAAGTTCCGCCCTCAGGGCCTCCACGGCAGCAGCACCATCTGCAGTACAAACACATTGCATTAATATTATACCCCTCTCGCATTTTCCTATGCATCATAATAAGGGAAGCAGAGCACATACCCTGTGACTCTTCCAGCCATTTGTTTACCAGCGTGATATCAGCATCAATAGATCCGATCTGCCTCCTCAGTTCGACAACTTCAACAGACTGGCCGGCTTCCGGATCCTTATATACCTACGCACATGTACGACGCAGCCATTACTAATGACCCCCCATTTGCCGCCTATGGCGGGCAACCAGAGTCTCAGGGGCTACTATCCATAGGGAGCACACCTAGCGCGTGCTTCACAACTAAAAATAGTGCATTTTTCACTACATAACTCAAAGCCTTTGAGCAGGCTTGTAAAGGCCTCATTCAAACCGCTTGTAGCGGATGAAATCTTCGTGAGCACCGTGCTCATTAAAGAGAGGTGATCCTCCGAGAGCACGGCTTGCGCCAGAAGGCCTGTCAGTACGTTCGGCCGGACATCGAACTGTGCCGGACCCTTCTCATCGCCCCCCGTGGGAGCCAAACGCTTCGGGCTCAGGGCGACTGACGTGTTCGCTTCCGGCTTCGGCAGATCCGGACTCCTCCTTGACAACACCTCAGTGTTGCGTGCTTCACGAGGCGGAGAGGTGGGTGGGGTCTCACTCTCCATCATCTCCAGAGGAAGATCCCCCGAAGACGAACTCTGTTGAGAGGAGCTGCTCGCTGGACTGCAAAAGACAAAGTCTCGGTTATGAATCTCGGAGAAACACCATACCTTCGAATTAATGAATAACGTACAGCTCGGTGGAGGGCTGGCCCGTTGGTGGGCACGGTGCGGTGAGGGTGCCTGTGGCGGCAGAGCCCCCTGGTGATACCCTCTTCCCTTGTTTGGGCATCTCCGCCTCCAAGTCTATGGAGGCGGCCCTCTTCCTCCGGCGCGGGGAGGAGACTTTAACCTCCCCTTCCCGATTATCCTCCGTAGGATAGGTAGCGGTTCCCCCGGTCTGGATGCGTAGTGTGTGAAGTTCGGCTTCACTGCCCTTTCCTTTGCCTTTCCCTGAGGGGATTTTGCTGAGCACCCGGCCAAGCATCTTGGCGACGGTTGGACAAAGCGAACCTTCAGGAAGTGGCGCCGGACACCTGATTCTCTCCGCCTTGTTGAGCCATTCCTGGCCACGGAGGGATTTTCAGAATAATAGTTATGATAAATATAAATGAAGTGTCCATCTTTAAGGTTACTTACTTGGGCATCTAGGCGATTGCAGCTTAGGCCCGCATCCTCGGTGGTGTCCGGACACTTCACTTGTGGTCCGAAGAATAATTTACACATCCCTTCAAACTTCAGGCCGAAGAAGTGCTTAATAGTCCGCGGACCCTCCGGATTAAACTCCCACATCCGGAGAGGTCGACGTTTGCACAGCAACATCCGTCGGATTAGCATCGCTTGCATTATGCTGACAAGATTTATGTCCCTCTCAATAAGCTCCCGGATGTGATTCTGCAGTTCTGGTACATCACCAGCGGGCCCAAAATTTTGTCCTACGTCGGTCCAAGACGCTAACTATGATGGAGGGCCCGAGCGGAACTCGGGGGCAGCTACCCACTTTGTGCCTCTGGAGCTGTAACATAAAACCACCTTCGTTGCCATACATCGGATACTTCTGGGAAAGAACCCTCTGGCCATGGGGCATCAGCATTCCTGCTTATTATGGCACCTCCGCTCTCCGCATGTCGCCCCTCGATCATCCTTGGTGTCACATTGAAGGTCTTGAGCCATAAGCCAAAGTGTGGGGTGACGTGGAGAAAAGCCTCGCACACAATAATAAACGAGGAGATATGGTGGATAGCGTCTGGAGCCAGATCATGAAAATCCAACCCATAGTAGAACATGAGCCCCCTCACAAAGGGGTCGACGGTGAGGCCCAGGCCTTGGAGGAAGTGTGGTACGAACACAACGCTCTCGTTGGGCTCCGGCGTAGGGATAACTTGCCCTGGAACAGGAAGCCTGTGCTGAATATCGGCGGTCAGGTATCCGACCTCCCTAAGCTTCGTAATGTCCTCCTCTTGGATCGAGGAGGCTACCCACCGGCCTTTTGCGTCGGATCCGGACATGTTGGAGGATCTGGGGTGTTGGAGCTTGGGTCTTCGGTGTTAGAACTCGAGGCGCGAGAAGGAGCAAGGGAGGTGGAAAAAAGGCGTAGGCCTTGACCCCTTTATAAAGGGGATGAATATCAAGAGTCCTCAGCGTGACTGCTTGAGACTTATCTAAAATACACGGAGTCATACCAACGGTCGCCGTGGGGTCACACACGCCCATATTTATGAAAGATCCCGTAATAAGAGGAACACGATCTCTGCTTTGGCAGGACGTGCCAATAAAACCGCCTCGCAACGCGAGTCGAGGTAGGGCAGGAAACACCGGTTCGTGTTGGACCAGGCCACGATCTAAGGGCACGACTTACAAGGATTTCCAGCAGAACGGATTTATGCTATGTTCCCTACAAAGGTGTGTGAAGATCATCTTGCAGATCCGGACACGGTCTACGTGTTCAATAATTACCTTGGAGTATTCTGAAAAGGAACCCGCCTTGCAATGCCGAAGACAAGACTACGCGCCGGACTCATCGTCATTGAAGCTTGGTTCAGGGGCTACTGAGGGAGTCCTGGATTAGGGGGTATCTGGACAGCCGGACTATATACATCGTCCGGACTATTGAAGCGTGAAGATACAAGACACAAGACTCCGGCCCGTGTCCGGATGGGACTCTCCTTTGCGTGGAAGACAAGCTTGGCGATCCGGATATTATATTTCCCTCCTTGTAACCGACTCCATGTAAACCCTAGCCTTCTCCGGTGTCTATATAAATCGGAGAGGATGGTCCTTAGAAGGCCGATCACAATTAAAATCATACCATCATAGGCTAGCTCTTAGGGTTTAGCCTCTACGATCTCGTGGTAGATCTACTCTTGTACTACTCATATGTTCAATATTAATCAAGCAGGAAGTAGGGTTTTACCTCCATCGAGAGGGCCCGAACCTGGGTAAACATTGTGTCCCTTGCTTCCTGTTACCATCAGCCTAAGACGCACAGATCGGGACCGCCTACCCGAGATCCGCCGGTTTTGACACTGACAGGTGCCGTGATTCCACTATTGGTGCCCTTGGAGGCGGCGACCGAACCTTTACAAACAAGGTTGGGGCAATCTCCACGACTTAATTGGAGGCTCCCAACGACACCACGAAGCTTCACCACAATGGAATATGGCTTCACGGTGACCTCAACCATCTAGGGTGCTCAAACACCCAAGAGTAACAAGATCCGCAAGGGATTAGTGGGGGGAATTGAATTTCTCTTGGTGGAAGTGTAGATCGAGGCCTTCTCAACCAATCCCTAGAGAATCAACAAGTATGATTGGCTAGGGAGAGAGATCGGGTGAAAATGGAGTTTAGAGCAACAATGGAGCTTAGGGATGGAAGAGGTGGTCAACTCGGAGAAGAAAACTCCGCTTTTATAGTGAAGGGACAAATCCAATTGTTATCCACTTATCCAGCCCGCGACATGCGGTACTACCGCACCATATATGTGGTACTATTGCAAGGGCCTGCGGTACTACCACGAGGCACCGCGGTACTAACGCTTGCACGGTAGGAGCCAGACCAGCCCTGTTGCAATGAAGCAAGGAGCGGTACTATCGCTCGCCCTTGCGGTACTACCACAAGGCAGGGTTGGTCTGGGCTGGGAAGGCACAAATGAAGGAAAATACATCCGTGGGCACTTACTCTGAGTTTTAGTCTGTGCAAAAATCCGACAAGGTACTACCGCATACAAGGAGTAGTACTACCGTGTAGGGCGCGGATGTATAAAGTTACATCCGCCCCTACTTCCATTCGTGTTGCTGTGCTGGGCCAGAGGCCACGGTACTTCCGCACGATCGGCCGGTACTACCATGGGCCTTTGCGGTACTACTACTCCCTTGAGCGGTACTACTGCTCCCTTGAGTGGTACTACCACATGCCACAACTCAATAACACTAGGAGGCCTTCATTTTGCAAAGACACGGATAAACGGTCGATGCTCCAAAGATGCAAAGGAAAGGTAGTGCAAAGGAACAGACATGTACATGATGATTCCACCCTAACCTTTACAAAGCAGACCCCCTCTTAAGAGTATGGCTTTCCTACGACTCAAATCCACCGAAAAGAAACATAGAGAAACGCCGTCTTCACTAGGCTTAAAGGGACAACAAATCGTCTTGTGCCTAAACATCTGAAATGCTCAAAGCACACGATTAGTCCGCAAAAGCATTGCCATGAATCACCAAAACTACATGGGGGTGAAATATGCCCTTACAGCAGCACCTGGTCCAAGCCCAAATCAGAAGATTCGTCCACATGCTGAGATAGAGGGTGAGCCCCACAATTTGAAATATCAGTTGGCGCCAAAGCAGTCCCCACCTCCTGCAGAACAAGACTACCATCATCATCAGATACAACAACGAGTGAACCAGAATTTTCCTGCTGGTTTTCCAGGACGGGGAGAGCAGCGTCTTCAGGAAGAACTTCATTAGAACCCTCCTCAACAGTGTTAGCAAGAGCTTCCAAAACAGACCCTTCTGGTAGGTTGGCATCTTCAGGCTGAATTTCAGAAATCTAAACAGAAGATGGCCTAGAGGGTGCATTTAGAATGCGTGGAGAGAAACGCACTGAAATCACAGTCTCATCATTACCAACCTGAAAACCAGTAATAGGAGCCGCAACATGCATATCTAGCAGGGGCAGTCCATAACCTGAACTCCAAGGGCCATAAGCAGCAACCACACTCATGATGGAACTTGAGAGGTATGTAGTAAATGTGTTGCAATGGATCAGATCATTGGTAAGGATAGTAGCAAGATCATTGCCTTGAACAGAGATGCTCACATGGAGATTGTCAGCAGACACAACAATATCAATAGAAACAACTTATTGCCAAGTAGGAACCACAAACATGGTATTGACAGGAACAACAACCTGTGAGGAACCATTTGTGCTGGCAGTCGAGCTAGAGTCCCAGGCAGAATTGAGACTGTCAGAAACATTGTCCTTAGGCAAAATACCATCCTGAACACGCAGACCCTGTGCAGCTAACCAGGCCTGAAAATTAACCAAAGCTGCGGGCATTTGGGCCACAGGAGGTTCAAGCCAGGCATCCCACTGTGCAGGTTGAGGAGCATCTTGGTGAGTAGCATTATGAGGTCCATTTTCATTCCCAATTCCATTCTGGAGCAGCCAATTCTGCAACTATTGTTGGTAAATCTATTCTACAGTGAGACCCTCACCAAACATGGGGTGGGGAATGCCATTGGCCGGCGGTGGTTCCTCATCAGCCGCGGGGACTTCAGGATCATGAGCATTCCAATCCGCTCCCCTGAGGATAAAGACGACAACAGTCCAGCACGCACGTTCTCCACCTAATTGACAAACCTCAGTACTCTTGGAAATCAAACACATATGGATAACTCTAACTTTGATAAAGCCAACAGAAGTCATTGGAAGAATTGTTGCTCATGAGATGTCACTCAAGGATAAAGAAGAGCTTCACAACAAGTCTAGTGGTGCTTATAGAGCTTCATGTGATCCTCGTGCCACATCAAGTGAAAAAAAATCTTCAATGAAGAATTGAGCTTAAATGTGAAGAACTTCAACAAATTCTACAAGAGTAGAAGCAAAGAGAGAAGCTCCAAGTCAAGGTCCTACCATGACAAAAGATCTTCTAGTCGTGATTGAAATTGCTACAATTGTGGAAGACGCGGACACTACTCCAATGAGTGTATGGCTCCCTACAAAAGAAAAGAAGACTCATCTAAAAGGAGAAGTAGAAGAGAAGAATCACCTCCAAGAGAGAGAAGGAGTAGAGATGATCGTTATGAACAAAGATCCTCTCGCAGAAGTAAGGATTCGGAAAGGAATGACATGCCATCAAGGAGATACACAAAACAAAGACATCAAGCTTGTGTTGGTGAATGGGTATCCGGTTCCGACTCCGACAACCACTGCGAGAGAAGTTATCACTCCGACTCCGAATATACTCAAGTTGATGGTGTTGCCGATCTTGCACTTGTGTCAACCAACTCCTACGACATATTTGACTCACCAAATGAAGGAATTGGAAGATGCTTCATGACTAAAGGCGGTAACGTATCACACCCCGAGTATATTGATTTCAATAGTGATGAAGATGATTTGCTAGGTGATGATGATTTGCTTGTTGACAATGATAGTGATGAAAACTATGATGAAATTGCTATTAATCATGCTAATCAAGATGAAATGAATGACAATAATAAGAAGGAGATTGAGCGTCTAACTAAACAACTAAACACTCTTAAGTTAGCTCATAAAACTACTTTAGAGGATCATCGAGAACTTTTAAAAACTCATGAGAAGATATGCTTTGAAAAGCTCAATTTAGAGCAAGAGCACGAGTTCTTAAAAGCAATCAATTCGGAAGAAAAGTTCTTCTTACATTGCCAAGCATTTACTTTTGTCTACTTACATGCCACAAGTAAAATCTAGCAATAAGAGTAAGAAAGATTCTTATTCTAGTAGTAACGATAATCATGCTAAATCCAATATTGTTGCTTCTAGTAGTTCTCTTGATTCCACTAATGGTTCTCTTAGCCAAGTTACACTTGAGCAAGAAAATAGCTTATTGAAGGGAATTATAGAGAAAGGTGTTTACAAGAGCCTTGCCGGAAGTAAACAATTTGAGGAAATTGTACGCAAGCAAGGAAGGCACCGGAAGAATCAAGGTGTTGGTTTTGAACAAAAGTTCAATGCCAATGGAGTTGAGTGGGAAGAAGATCAATACCCCAAGACGAAGTTTGTTCCTCAACAAGAGAAGTATGACCCTACTTTCTTCAAGGGAACACAAGCTCAAGATGATCTTCCACCACAAGACCACAAGCTAAAAGGCAAGGACAAGCTTCAAGAGGAGATTGATGCATTTGAAGAAGCTCCAAAGGCCTTGGTCAAGTGGGTTCCCAAGACTACATCAAGGTCTGCTTCATCAAGTACTACTACAACTCTAAGGATTCCCATCAAGTTGATGTGGATCCCAAATAAGAAGAACTAGTGAGTGACTCCGCCAACATACTTCACCCATATTCATACTGGCAAGGGCAAGTGCAATTAACTTCCACATCTTGTACTAGTTCAAGGAGTCACAAACCCTCTTGTTAGTAAGTCAAGGGACAAGGTAATACAATGCTTTCATGGACATCATCATATGCGTACTTCACTCTATGTCTATGGATATCCTTGTTTGTTCATTGTGGGACTAACCCATGTAGGTATTGAAAGTGCAACTCACTCCAATGGATTGCTCCAAATGACCTACATCAACATTGAGCATCCACATCTTCAACATCTACATGAAGTCATCATCGACAAAACCCAAGGTTAGTTCATCCCTTTAAAAGGGGATATCACATCTGGGGGGAGCTTTACTCTCAGAATTGAGCTAAATCAACTCTAATGGTGTGAGCACAACAATGCTTTATGTAAAAGTGGCAACCCCATTTTTGCTTAAACAATGAGTATGACCTATGATCAAATGTTCTCATTTGACTCCTAAGTCAATATACTCATATATAGATGACCTAGTCATTGCCAATTGCTTGATAGATGCTAGAGTGTTTGTGCATGCTTTGCCTCATATTTCATTTGCTATCTTATTCTGTGAGCATGTTGGTTGCCAGAAACCCTAATCAATTCGGTCACACTGATACAGCTCTCGGTCTCACCGAGATGGCTTTGCAAACTCTCTGTTTCCCTTCGTAACATTTCGGTCTCACCGAAATGAGCGATCAGTCACACCGAGTTTAGAATTCAAACACTTTGTTTCTTTTTTGTAACATTTCGGTCTCATCAAAATGAGCGATCGGTCCCATCGAGTTTGCATGTCCAAGTCTCTGTTTGCTCACCGCTGAAATTCTCACCAAGTTCATGTTATCGGTCTCACCGAGATGAGGTTTTGCCCTAGCCCTAGCACATCGGTCCCACCGAGTTGATCTCGTCGGTCGCATCGAGATTCCTAACATTCACATTTTGAACTGAATCGGTCTCACCGAGTTTCTCTATTTGGTGTGACCGTGTTGGGTCAAAATGTCTAACGGTTAGATTTTGCGTGGAAGCTATATATACCCCTCCACCCTTGTCACGCCCAATATGCGATACTATCCTAAAGAGACTCGAAGGTCCCACCAAGGATAGAACCGCATATTGAGACGCTTTTGAAAGGTGGATATCATTACATCAACATTACATAATAGTGGGGATACATACAAGAGGCATACAATGCCACATGAATACAACATCACAATACATAAGAGCATCATCCGGCTACGGATGAAACACAAACAGAAACTCAAACGACATCCACCCTGCTAGCCCATGCTGCCGACCTGGAACCTATCCCCTGATCGAAGAAGAAGCAGAAGACGAACTCCAAAACAAGTAACATCGCTCTCGCGTCAAGATCATCGCATAAACCTGTACCTGCAACTGTTGTTGTAGTAATCTATGAGCCACGAGGACTCAGCAACCCCATTACCATGGGTATCAAGACTAGCAAAGCTTAGTGGGAAAGGAAGGGGTAAAGTGGTGAGGCTGCAGCAGCGACTAAGCATATATGGTGGCTAACATACGCAAATAAGAGCGAGAAGAGAACAAGCGGAACGGTCGTGAAGCTAGCAATGATCAAGAAGTGATCCTGAACTCCTACTTACGTCAAACATAACCCAGAAACCGTGTTCACTTCCCGGACTCCGCCGAAAAGAGACCATCACGGCTACACACGCGGTTGATGCGTTTTAATTCGGATCTGGTGTCAAGTTATCTACAACCGGACATTAACAAATTCCCATCTGCCTATAACCGCAGGCACGGCTTTCGAAAGATTATACCCTGTAGGGGTGTCCCAACTTAGCCCATTACAAGCTCTCGCGATCAACGAAGGATATACCTTCTCCCAGGAAGACCCGATCAGACTCGGAATCTCGGTTTACAAGACATTTCGACAATGGTAAAACAAGACCAGCAAGACCGCCCGATGCGCCGACATCCCGATAGGAGCTGCACATATCTTGTTCTCAGGGCAACACCGGATGAACACTATGTACAACTAAAACCAGACCTCGAGTTCCCCCGAGGTGGCGCTGCAAGTGGCTCTGGTTCGGACCAACACTTAGACAAGCATTGGCCCGGGGGGGCTGAATAAATATGACCCTCGAGAGAGCAACTCCCAAGGGAAAAAGTAGGTGGTGGTGAGGCAAATGGTAAAACCAAGGTTGGGCCTTGCTGGAGGAGTTTTATTCAAAGCAAACTGTCAAGGGGGTCCCATAAATCACCCGACCGCGTAAGGAATGCAAAATCCGGGAACATAACACCGGTATGACGGAAACTAGGGCGGCAAGAGTGGAACAAAACACCAGGCATAAGGCCGAGTCTTCCACCCTTTACCAAGTATATAGATGCATTAATAATATAAGAGATATTGTGATATCCCAACCAAAATCCTGTCCACCATGGAGCAACCTTCAACTTCACCTGCAACTAGCAACGCTATAAGAGGGCTGAGCAAAGCGGTAACATAGCCAAGCAACGGTTTGCATAGGAAAGGTGTCAAAGGTTAGAGGTTCATGGCAATATGGGAGGCTTGATAAACAGGTGATAGGTAGCGCAACATAGCGATAGAACGAAGCAACTAGCATAGCAATGATAGTAGTGAGATCCAGGGTAGCGGTCATCTTGCCTGAAATCCTGCAAGGAAGAAGAACGAGTCCATGAAGAAGACGAACGGATGAAGCCACGAAGACAAACCAAGCGTAGACGAACGAATCCTCACGATCGCAACGAAACAGGAACTATCGAGAAGAAGCACACAACATAGTAAACACACCACACATATACAAGACATGATGCACAACAAGCATGATGCATGGCACGGCTACATGAAGCTACTCATGGCAAGGGATGATGCAAACAAGAGCAACACATCAAGGCAAGTTTAAATGAGGTCGGGAACAACATATAACAATTCCGGTAAGTCCTCATATGCATATTTATAAATTGGTCCAGATCTAAATAAACCTTATGTTCAAGTTTTTAAACAGCAAGTTAAGATGCACCAAGATGATCTACATGAGTTTCTAGTCAAGTTACATATAAAGTTCATTAGATTTGGAGCTACGGCCTAGAAGATATGAGCAACACAAGTTAAACATGGCATTGATGCAAAATGCATTCAAACATCGAGCAAACACCTCAAAACATGGATGCAACATGATAATATTAAGCTACATGCAATTCTAAGCAAGTTTCATATAGAGCACACTCAAAACGGAGCAACGGTTCAACACACACACATGAAACAAGTTTAAAGGACAAGCTGTCCAAAACAGCAACTAGGCATATTGCAAGCATCAAAACAATAAGCTACAACACCCCAACATGATAAAAAAGGCATGGACATGATGTACAGGTAAAGCACAACAAGACATGAACACTGAGCTATCTCCAGAAATCACTAGAACATGCTCAAACACACATGGCAAGATTGCAAATAATAATAATTCAGACTTTGCAGAAAATAACATCAGGTTGCAATGTTTAGAGCTATCAAACAACATGTTACAGGAACTTATAATAGCAAAACAAGACATGGCATGATTCTACTCAAAGCATAGATCAAAAGTCCCTTAGTGACCATAAGCCAAAAATGAACAGAAAATATGATGACACCCACATAAACATGGCAAGTTATAACACAGATTCAAACATGGCAGAAACAGAATTATGAAGGCATGTAGATGAGCTTGTGCAACTCACTACAGAGCGAAACATGGCATGGCAAGGCAACCAACAGTAAGAAGACATGTTTGTGAAGCTAAGCATGGCAATAGCAAGTCCATAGGGTGCATGGAACAATAGGAAAACACATGGCAACAACTGAACTTAATGTTAACAGGCTGACAGCAACATTATCAAGCAACTTTGGAGCAAGTTTACAACAAGTTAAAGCAAGCTATAAATGCAACCAGGGGCATGGATGGATAGAGCATGACATGTAGAACAAAACATATTTAGTGAACATCTCCATATTATGCATAGAATGACTAGTAGCAACATGTTTACATAGCATCACGAAATAACAGATTCAGCCTAGCAAAACAGCAACATCAAGTACCCTACTTAACAAGCTCGATTCACTCACCACAAGTCATTGCATGACAAGATAAGCATAGCATCAGCAAGAAGAGATGTTTGTGAAACATACCAAGGCAAAAACAAGTTCATAGCATGCAAGGATCAACTACAACAACCTTGGCAAAATTGAATAACATGTAAACAATCTGCCAGGAAACATTTTGAAGCAAAAGTAGAGCAGGAAAATGACATTCTAGACTACTCCATAATTGCAAGAAGGGGCATGCATGGATAGACAATAACCATATGTTCAGAACACCCTTACTGAAGTATCTCAAAATATGCATGGATCTCTCTGTAGCATCATGTTTACATGACATCAAAATAACAGCAGAACAGGAACTAAAATCAGCAACATCACGATGCCTAGTTTGCATGCTTGTGCTAGTCACCACATTGATCACAAAAATACATGGCAAGCACCCCTGTAAAGATGGCATGGCATAGATCAAAACACACGAAGACATCAACCTCATAGGATGCACACATCAAACATGGCAAAAATGACAAAAGAGCTCGTTATAACAGTTTCAGCAGATTAACATCATGAAGCACTCTTGCAATGATGATTCAGGCATCAAGATGAACTCAAATGAATATGATGCAATGGAATAAAATGATGTACTCGTTGAGACGAACAATTTGACATATTACACGCACGAAACGGAGCTACGGATGTAGAGACACAATGCGATGAACATGGCATGATAATTACTACAGATCTGGGGACTTAGGCAAAAAATCACCTCGGGGAAAAGCTGGACGGGGTCGTTCCGGGATGGAGCGGTACGGAACGGGCATGCCGTTTGGATGAGATCCCGGTGGATCTCATCCCGATCTGGCCGGACGAACTCCGGCGAGGGCGGTGGCCGGAGTTGGAGGTCGACGGAGAGGCGGACGGCGCGGGACGGTGGGAGCAGGGGCGACGGAGCCGCGGCGG
>NC_041393.1:192545595-192566660 GCF_002162155.2 Triticum dicoccoides | reverse complement strand
GCCAGGCAGCGCGCAGGCCCGGTTTGGGTGGGCCGGTCTCGGGCCCGCGGGCCGGCGGCGGGCGCGGAGGAGAGAGAGAGAGAGGGCGCGGGTGAGGTGACGGCTTCCTATTGGGCGCAGAGGCGGCGGCGCTGAGGTGGCGGCGGCTGATTCGTCGGAGCGACGTGTCCGGCGGACATGTCCGTCGCGGATGGACATGTCCGGCGGCGCGAGGAGGAAGACTGCTAGGGTTAGGTTGGAATCATCCACGAATTTGGATGGGAGGCACATATTTATAGATTCTGGGAGCTAGGAGAGTCCAAATGAGGAGCGGTTTTCGCCCACACGATCGTGATCGAACGACCGAGAGCATGTAGGGGAGTTAGATGGGTTTTGGGCCACTTTGGAAGGGGTGTTGGGATCCAAAGACAAGGGGGGTTTCGGGCTACGTGGTTAACGGTTGGAGTATCAAACGACCTCCAAATGACACGAAACTTGACAGGCGGTCTACCGGTGCTATACCAAGGCCGCTTGGCAAGACTCGGTCCGTTCCGAGAAAGTTTAACACCCGCACATGAAACAAGGTCTGAGAGGGGGCGACGGGCGCGCGAGAGAGATCCGGACTCCGAACGGACAACGAGAGAATCGGGAGAACCCGAACGGATGCAAGTTTTGAAAAACATGCAGATGAAATGCAAATGAGGACATGATAAAATGCAACACACAAGAAAATGACATGGCAACGATGGCGAATAACTGGCAGACACCTGGAGCATCGGATCCGGGGCGTTACAACACTCCTCCACTAACAAGAGATCTCGTCCCGAGATCTTAGGACCGAGACGGAAGGAAAAAAGTATGAGGTGAAGCAAGAACTCAAGAGAAGAAGCAAAGAATCGAGAGAACTCGATAAGAAGAGAGGAACGGCGAGAATGGCGACAATCGAAAGCTCACGGAATCAGATAGACTAATAAACCACTCTTGTTAGAACGAGATAAGAAACGAATAAGACTGAAAGGATTTAGACAACACTCCGACTGAAAATAGAAGGAAAAGAACATGAACTAGAGAGGATGGAATGATACTTGATGAAGACACGACACAAAACTCCGGAAAGAATTGAAAGAGTATTCAATGAAAAGAATTTAGAAGGATTGAATGTAGTTGTTGAGAAAATCAACAATGAAAGAATAGGCTTGTTGTGGTCTTATAGGTAACATCTCAAGATCATGAGGTGATAACCGGCCACAAACGGAAATGATTGGATAGCTTAGAAGAACGAAGAAATGCAAAACTCCACTTCAAAAGAAAATGAAGAATTAATTGCACTTCAAAACGCGAGAAGAAAAGATACTTAAACTCCTCCAACAAAATCTTGATGAGCACTTGAAGAATGAATTAAATCATGAAGAAGTCCGGTGACAAAAGGATGAAGAGATAGAATGAAGGATGAAAGAATAAGATTAAGCCTTGCGATGATTTAGATGTAGGTTCCGACGAAATGGCTGAGGAAATTTGAACTCCGGAAAAGAAAAGATGTAAACACTTGGAACTAGAATTTATCCATCAAGAACAAACTCCGAAGGAAGGGATTACTCACTTGGATGAAATAAGAATACAATTTATTGTATGCTTATCCTTCATCAAATTAAATTGATGACAAGCGATGGATTTCGCATATTACTTATTCTTCTTGAAAAGGATTGAGAAGTGACATGTCGCAAACTTGAGAAGGTCTTCATGAACCACCGGTAGTATTGAAAGAACGAATGGATTAAAATGATAACAAAGGAAAAAGAATCTGAATGAACCACCGTAAGAATTCGAAAATGACTAATGAAAGAGAAAGAATCACCGGGAAGAATTAGAAGAACCAATATGCTCGAGGGGATTTAGATGGAAAACAATAAAGAGATCATGAGCTGATTAAGGAACACTTGAACGAAGCACCGGAATAATTGGATAACGGTAACTGAAATGTGAGGACGAAGAATTCTTCTAGAACGATGGCCTCCGGTGAAAAGAAACGGGGAAAACAACTTCTGACATACTCCGAATGGGTAAGAAAGAATATCTGACAAACTGAAATAATTCGAGAGGCTAACAAGAAGCTAGAACCACGAATCTTCGAGAGAACGGGCAAGATTTAGAGGAAAAACTCTTCTGCGATCTTCAATGACGACGGGAAAACACCACCAAAATTATCGAGATACTCCGGGAGGATGAAAAAGAGGAAGGGTTGAACCAACAATGAAAAGAGTTTGAAAACGATCTTGAAGAAGGCATCTGACTGATGAAATTCATTCTTATGTCAAACTCTGAAAAGAATTTAGAATAACTCCGGGGGAATTAGAAGAGTCAGGTAAGATCCTGGAAAAGACCTGTGGGTTATGGGCCCACTGAAGAGGAAACACCGTTGAAAAGGATTGTTGAAAAGATAGATGATGCACCCGAACAATTGAAATATATGAATGAGGTGACAACCTCGAATTAATTGGAACATAAACAAATCTCCTGTGATGTCTTCCGAACTCCGGAATGATAAACTGGCGAGAGGCGAACGAGCAGGGAATACACTTGAGCTACGGAAAAGAATGCGGTCAACACCGAAAAACATGAATTGAGTCCACTTGAGAAGAGATGAAGAATGTCCACCGAGACGAGAATTCACCGATTGAAATGATTGAGGGAATACTGAAGAACCTCCGTACGAATGAAAATTGATGCTCGAAAGAGACTGAGGCTCCGGGAAGAAGAGGGTGGGAGGGCGGGAAAACAAAGGCAACTTGGAAGGGGAAATCGACGAATATCTTGAAGAGAAAACACCGGTTGAAAACATTGAGGAAAGATGGCAAAGACTTCGCACGAGTAGGATGGATACTCGATTACGGACTCCGGTTCTGAGAAGAAGAAGGGAGGGCGGGTGGGAAAAGAAAACAACTGAGGACAGAAAAACAACTTTGTTGAGATTGAACTCAATGATGAAGAGGCTCGAGTCTACTTGACGAGAAATGCACCGGATGAACAGAGCTGAGGAACAACTACCGGAAAAAACCCACTGCGTGATCCTAAAGAAAAATTTGAAGGGGAAGAGGAGTAATTCAAAACACCTACGTCAAAATTCCTGACCAGAGCGACGAAGGGGCTGGGAAGTAAAAAGAATTCCTACTCTCCGATATAACTAGACTCCGAAAATAGTTTTATTCTAGACTCAACAACGGCCAAACTACACGATCAATCAAGGGGGCTCCTAGGGTCGGTCGAGTCTCTGATACCAACTTGTCACGCCCAATATGCGATACTATCCTAAAGAGACTCGAAGGTCCCACCAAGGATAGAACTGCATATTGAAATTCTTTTGCAAGGTGGATATCATTACATCAACATTACATAATAGTGGGGATACATACAAGAGGCATACAATGCCACATGAATACAACATCACAATACATAAGGGCATCATCCGACTACGGATGAAACACAAACAGAAACTCAAACGACATCCACCCTGCTAGCCCATGCCGCCGACCTGGAACCTATCCCCTGATCGAAGAAGAAGCAGAAGACGAACTCCAAAACAAGTAACATCGCTCTCGCGTCAAGATCATCGCATAAACCTGTACCTGCAACTGTTGTTGTAGTAATTTGTGAGCCACGAGGACTCAGCAATCCCATTACCATGGGTATCAAGACTAGCAAAGCTTAGTGGGAAAGGAAGGGGTAAAGTGGTGAGGCTGCAGCAGCAACTAAGCATATATGGTGGCTAACATACGCAAATAAGAGCGAGAAGAGAACAAGCGGAACGGTCGTGAAGCTAGCAATGATCAAGAAGTGGTCCTGAACTCCTACTTACGTCAAACATAACCCAGAAACCGTGTTCACTTCCCGGACTCCGCCGAAAAGAGACCATCACGGCTACACACGCGGTTGATGCATTTTAATTCGGATCTGGTGTCAAGTTATCTACAATCGGACATTAACAAATTCCCATCTGCCTATAACCGCAGGCACGGCTTTCGAAAGATTATACCCTGCAGGGGTGTCCCAACTTAGCCCATGACAAGCTCTCGCGATCAACGAAGGATATACCTTCTCCCAGGAAGACCCGATCAGACTCGGAATCCCGGTTTACAAGACATTTCGACAATGGTAAAACAAGACCAGCAAGACCGCCCGATGCGCCGACATCCCGATAGGAGCTGCACATATCTCGTTCTCAGGGCAACACCGGATGAACACTACGTACAACTAAAACCAGACCTTGAGTTCCCCCGAGGTGGCGCTGCAAGTGGCTCTGGTTCGGACCAACACTTAGACAAGCATTGGCCCGGGGGGGCTGAATAAATATGACCCTCGAGAGAGCGACTCCCAAGGGAAAAAGTAGGTGGTGGTGAGGCAAATGGTAAAACCAAGGTTGGGCCTTGCTGGAGGAGTTTTATTCAAAGCGAACTATCAAGGGGGTCCCATAAATCACCCGACCGCGTAAGGAATGCAAAATCCGGGAACATAACACCGGTATGATGGAAACTAGGGCGGCAAGAGTGGAACAAAACACCAGGCATAAGGCCGAGTCTTCCACCCTTTACCAAGTATATAGATGCATTAATAATATAAGAGATATTGTGATATCCCAACCAAAAATCCTGTCCACCATGGAGCAACTTTCAACTTCACCTGCAACTAGCAATGCTATAAGAGGGCTGAGCAAAGCGGTAACATAGCCAAGCAACGGTTTGCATAGGAAAGGTGTCAAAGGTTAGAGGTTCATGGCAATATGGGAGGCTTGATAAACAGGTGATAGGTAGCGCAGCATAGCGATAGAACGAAGCAACTAGCATAGCAATGATAGTAGTGAGATCCAGGGTAGCGGTCATCTTGCCTGAAATCCCGCAAGGAAGAAGAACGAGTCCATGAAGAAGACGAACGGATGAAGCCACGAAGACGAACCAAGCGTAGACGAACGAATCCTCACGATCGCAACGAAACAGGAACTATCGAGAAGAAGCACACAACATAGTAAACACACCACACATATACAAGACATGATACACAACAAGCATGATGCATGGCACGGCTGCATGAAGCTACTCATGGCAAGGGATGATGCAAACAAGAGCAACACATCAAGGCAAGTTTAAACGAATCCTCATATGCTTATTTTGAAATTGGTCCAGATCTGAATAAACCTTATGTTCAAGTTGTTAAACAGCAAGTTAAGATGCACCAAGATGATCTACATGAGATTCTAGTCAAGTTACATATAAAGTTCATTAGATTTGGAGCTACGGCCTAGAAGATATGAGCAACACAAGTTAAACATGGCATTGATGCAAAATGCATTCAAACATCAAGCAAACACCTCAAAACATGGATGCAACATGATAATATGAAGATATATGCAATTCTAAGCAAGTTTCATATAGAGCACACTCAAAACGGAGCAACGGTTCAACACACACACATGAAACAAGTTTAAAGGACAAGCTGTCCAAAACAGCAACTAGGCATATTGCAAGCATCAAAACAATAAGCTACAGCACCCCAACATGATAATAAAAGGAATGGACATGATGTACATGTAAAGCACAACAAGACATGAACACTGAGCTATCTCCAGAAATCACTAGAACATGCTCAAACACACATGGCAAGATTGCAAATAATAACAATTCAGACTTTGCAGAAAATAACATCAGGTTGCAATGTTTAGAGCTATCAAACAACATGTTACAGGAAGTTATAATAGGAAAACAAGACATGGCATGATTCTACTCAAAGCATAGATCAAAAGTCCCTTAGTGACCATAAGCCAAAAAGGAATAGAAAATATGATGGCACCCACGTAAACATGGCAAGTTATAACACAGATTCAAACATGGCAGAAACAGAATTATGAAGGCATGTAGATGAGCTTGTGCAACTCACTAAAGAGTGAAACATGGCATGGCAAGGCAACCAACAGTACGAAGACATGTTTGTGAAGCTAAGCATGGCAATAGCAAGTCCATAGGGTGCATGGAACAATAGGAAAACACATGGCAACAACTGAACTTAATGTTAACAGGCTGACAGCAACATTATCAAGCAACTTTGGAGCAAGTTTACAACAAGTTAAAGCAAGCTATAAATGCAACCAGGGGCATGGATGAATAGAGCACGACATGTAGAACAAAACATATTTAGTGAACATCTCCAGATTATGCATAGAATGACTAGTAGCAACATGTTTACATAGCATCACGAAATAACAGATTCAGCCTAGCAAAACAGCAACATCAAGTACCCTGCTTAACAAGCTCGATTCACTCACCACAAGTCATTGCATGACAAGATAAGCATAGCAAAAGCAAGAAGACATGTTTGTGAAACAAACCAAGGCAAGAACAAGTTCATAGCATGCAAGGATCAACTACAACAACCTTGGCAAAATTGAATAACATGTAAACAATCTGCCAGGAAACATTTTGAAGCAAAAGTAGAGCACGAAAATGACATTCTAGACTACTCCATAATTGCAAGCAGGGGCATGCATGGATAGACAATAACCATATGTTCAAAACACCCTTACTGAAGTATCTCAAAATATGCATGGATCTCTCTGTAGCATCATGTTTACATGGCATCAAAATAACAGCAGAACAGGAACTAAAATCAGCAACATCACGATGCCTAGTTTGCATGCTTGTGCTAGTCACCACATTGATCACAAAAATACATGGCAAGCACCCCTGTAAAGATGGCATGACATGGATCAAAACACACGAAGACATCAACCTCATAGGATGCACACATCAAACATGGCAAAAATGACAAAAGAGCTCGTTATAACAGTTTCAGCAGATTAACATCATGAAGCACTCTTGCAATGATGATTCAGGCATCAAGATGAACTCAAATGAATATGATGCAATGGAATGAAATGATGTACTCGTTGAGACGAACAATTTGACATATTACACGCACGAAACTGAGCTACGGATCTTTTGACATATTACACGTGCTCAAATGAAATGATGTGCTCCCGCCCCTCCGCCACCATGGAGGCCATGGACCAGAGGGGGAACCCTCCTCCCATCTAGGGGGAGGCTAAGGAAGAAGAAGAAGGAGGGGGGCTCTCTCCCCCTCTCTCCCGGTGGCGCTGGAGTGCCGTCGGGGCTAGGATCGTAACGGCGATCTTCATCAAAAATCTTGCTACCGTCTCCACCAACTCTCTCCCCTTCTATGCAGTGGTGTAACACCCCTTCTCCCCACTGTAATCTCTACTTAAACATGGTGCTCAACTCCATATATTATTTCCCAATGATGTATGGTTATCCTATGATGTTTGAGTAGAACTGTTTTGTCCTATGGGTTAATCGTGATCTTGGTTGGTATGATTGTATATTTTCTTTATGGTGTGTAAGTGCATATAGTGCCAGCCCTAGTTGGTTTTGGAGTATTGACGACAAAGTTGGTTGAGGGTGCGTTTGTGAGAATTGCAGGATAACGCAGGTAGTGTCCCTCATTGATTCGGTTTACCTACCGGAGATGACCCCTAAAAATGTATGAAGACATTGAAGACAATGGTGGTGTGTGAAGATGTTCACATTGAAGACTATGACATGAGAAGATATTGAGTGAAGACTATGAAGCGCGAAGACTGAGTTGTTTCATTGTTTCCTTTTCTTCTGTGTTGAGTCATAGGAACCACCGTACTGTTAAGTGGGGTCCAAGTGAACTAAGTCAGAGTGACTGAAGTGATGCTCAACCCAAATCCTATGTCTTCGAGCGAAGACAATGAGAGCAAATCTTATCCAGAGCTGGATGAGTCAGCTTTGCTTGTAGCCCAAGTAAAGTTGACGTGTGTGTTTGAAATCTGACCATTGGAACACATGTCAGTTCCTTAGTGACCCAGGGTCATTTCGGACATATCAGGTCGGGTTGCCTTGTGGCTATAAATAGCCCACCCCCTACACCATAAATTGGTGGCTGCTCAGAGTTTGTTTACGGCTTTTGTCGTGTTGAGAGCAACCCACCTCGAAGCCTTTGAGAGAGAAATCCTTGCGAGGACAAAGCCCAAACACCCAGAGCCAAAGAGTGTTAGGCATCACTGAAGTCTTTCTGTCTGTGTGACCTGAAGACTTATTACACTTGAGGACTGTGTATCCTCCAGCCGGTTAGGCGTCGCGTTTTGAGCATCCAAGAGTCATTGTGGATTGCCGGTGAACGAAGTCTGTGAAGGTTCGGAAGTCTACCTTGAAGACTTACCAGAGTGATTGGGCGAGGACTGTGTGTCCTTAGCTCAAGGGGAATAAGGTGAAGACGCGGTCTTCTGAGTTGAATCTCAGCCTCCCTAACCAGACATACAGTTGTCACAGCAACTGGAACTGGTCCAACAAATCCTGTGTCTTCAACAAGTGACTGGTTCTATTCCTTCCCTCCTTTACTTTGAGTTTGTCTTCGTGAAGTCGTTGCTTATCTGTCATATCTGTTTGACTTCATTGCTTGACTACTATTGTTGATTGGCTTCATACTATCTTCCATCCTGATCCTTACTACCTAGCTGCTATTAGTCTTCGTACGTTAACACTATTGCATACTTGACTATGGCTTGCTTGTTGTAGTTTATCTTCCGCTGCATATCAATTAGGTCATTTCTATTGTTTGTCTTCGAAACTTCCATGTTTCGAAGACTTTGATAAAAATCGCCTATTCACCCCCCTCTAGTCGATAACTAGCACTTTCATGGTGCTATCCTATGGTGCCCTCCGTCTCGCGCAAACGTGAGGGGCCCCCACTGTAGGCTGTTTCAATACGTTCATGATTCTCTTATGGTGGGTTGCGAGAGTGACAGAAGCTTAAACCCGAGTAGGCGGGTTGTTGCGTATGGGATAAAGAGGACTTGATACTTAATGCTATGGTTGGGTTTCACGACCTTAATGATCTTTAGTAGTAGTGGATGCTTGCTAGAGTTCCAATCATAAGTGCATATGATCCAAGTAGAGAAAGTATGTTAGCTCATGCCTCTCCCTCATATAAAATTACAAGAATGATTACCGGTACTTGTTATCGGTTGACTAGGGACAAATGACTTTCTTGTTGACAAAAGCTATCCACTTTTATCACCTTGCAATTTATTCTTAGTTTTATTCTCGCAAATTACTCGTAGTTTTATTCTTGCAAAATAGTTTCGTACTTGTTCTAGGTTAAGCAAATGTCAAGTGTGCGTAGAGTTGTATCGGTGGTCGACAGAACTTGAGGGAATATTTGTTCTGCCTTTAGCTCCTCGTTGGGTTCGACACTCTTATTTATCAAAGAAGGATACAAACAATCCCCTATACTTGTGGGTTATCATCTCTCTCAAACAACCCTGCAACCAAATAACAAGGAGTCTCTTGTGTCCCCAACACACCCAATACAATGAAAAATTGTATAGGTGCACTAGTTCAGCAAAGAGATGGTGATAAAAGTATAATATGGCTGGTAGAAATATATTTTTATAATCTGAATAAATAAAAATAGCAAGGTAGCGAATGATAAAAGTGAGCACAAACGGTATTGCAATGCTTGAAAACGAGGCCTAAGGTCCATACTTTTGCTAGTGCAATCTCTCAACAATGCTAATATAATTGGATCATATAACCATCCCTCACGTGCGATGAAGAATCACTCCAAAGTTCTTATCTAGCGGAGAACATAAGAAGAAATTGTCTGTAGGGTACAAAACCACCTCAAAGCTATTCTTTCCGATCAATCTATCCTATAGTTCGTACTAAAATAACACCAAGCTATTCTTTCCAATCACTACAAAAAAAGACACATCCGTGACATTTTGGGCCGAACGAATTTTTTTTCTGTCATACATATGACACTTCTATGACGATATTGTGACAAAACCCGGTATCATCATAGATGTGGTGGGCTCCTACTTCTATGACAAAAAATCATGACAGAAAATGGGCTTTTCGTCCTGGGCGGGCCGGAGACGCAGTTGCATGACAGTATTTGGGCCGTCCATGACGGAAAAAACCATGGTAGAAGCGAGGGTGAGGAAAATTTCGGGGAGTTCCCGGTTACGGTGGGAGGTCGGGGTCGAGCGATGCGTGTTTCTCTCATACACACGCGCGTGTGTGCGAGGCGTTGGCTCTAACTGAACCCGAGGGAGGCATTGGGCTCTAACTGAACCCGAGCGATTGCACTGCAGGCTACACGTTACTGAACCCGAGGGATCGATCGATGGCTGTTAACTGAACCCGATCGAGCGATTCCTTCACTACTGCTGCTAGCTGAAGCCGATGGATGCTGCCTCTCTAGATGAACAGTGAGGGTGGGGGGTGGATGAACAGTGGATGTTGCCTCTGGATGAACAGGACCCCGTGGTGTGGAGGGCTTGATGAACAGGACGACCCCATGGAGGGCTGGATGAACAGTTGAAGGTGGAGGGGTAGATGAACAGTAGCCCCATGGAGGGGTGGTTGAACAGGAGCCCGTGGAGAGGGGTGGTTGGAGTAGCGCGCGGTGGAGGCTTGATGAACAGGAGCCCGTGGATGAACAGACGCAGGTGGAGACTGGAGGAGGTCGACGATGGATGAACAGTAGCCCGTGGAGGCTGGAGGAGGTCGACGGTGGAGATGAACAGTATCCCGTGGAGTCCCGTTTTGCGGTACGCCACACCCCTCCCGATGAACAGGACCCCCGTTTCGACTGTAGCGCTCCAACACAAGTTCATTTCGTCCGTTTTGCGGTACTCCACACCCCTCCCGATCAACAGGACCCCCGTTTGGACCGTAGGAGGTCCATTTCCTCTGTTTTGCGGTACGCCACACCCCTTCCGATGAATAGGATCCTGTTTCGAATGTGGCCGGTCGAACACAAGGCTGTTTCCTCCGTTCTGCGGTACGGTAGGCCTCGTTTCCATCGCCTGTTCCGTCCAAGCCCTCCCGATGAAAACGACCATGCATTCTGTTCCGACCCAGTTGGTTGGCTCCCCATGAACATGACGACGATGCTGTTTCTCCGTTCTGACCCAGCCATGTACACGAGCCCTGGCCGTACGTATGCGCGAGTAGGCTTTCGAGACCCCGCCCGTATGTACACACACGTGGCCGTATTTTATTTCTTGTGCACTGGACGTTGTACGTACATGTACATGCTACGTGCGCGCCTCTACTACGACACGTGCGCGCCTCTACTACGACACATGTGCGCCTCTACATTGACCAGTATATATGTACGTACACGTTCGCGACCAGAATGATAATGCTACGTACGCTTCGACTAGGTGGGTCCTGACTCTCAGGCACTTCCTTGTGTGCGAAGATGTAGCTAGTGGGTCCCCAGCAGTCAGGGGGAAATGTTTTTTTTCGCGAAATACGGTGGCCCGTCCGGTGGGTTCCCGCTGTCAGGTGGAGGAATAATTATTTTGCATGTAATAAGGAGGCACTTCCTTGCTGCGGCCATGGACCCAGCTGTCAGCCTCTCCACGTACAGTCCACGTCCGATGGAAGTCGTTCCTTGACCATGTTGACCACGCTACACCGAGAGCACCAGGGCGGTGGACGACGACGAGGCCTTGGAAGGGGACGACGTGGAGCTGGGGAACACGCGGCAGTGGATGCCCACGTGTAGAGGAGTACGAGGGTTCACTGGTTCGCTGCGGTGTGAGGCTGCCGTCGCCGCAGAATAACATGGGGTGTGGGTGAGTAGAGGGATGGCCTGGCCAGCGGTGGGAGTAGTAGGCGGCGGTGAGGCCTCCACCGCATCGCAGCCGGCCACGAGAGGCAGGAGTACGAGGCACGACCGGCGCTGGTTTGGGCGGCTGGAGCAAGAAGACCAGAGGTTGAAGAAGCACTACGGCCGTTGGATGGACATCGTACGGTCACTGGAGCTAGAATTGTGCATATTGACTAAGTTGAAAAAGCCCTCCGTCCCTGTCAACTTAGTAGGCCCACAAGTCAGCCTGCCACTATATTGGGTCCCAGCTAACAGGGGGAGTATTCATTTTTTTTGTGCGTAATAAGGAGGCACTTCCTTGCGTGCGAAGATATAGCTGGTGGGTCTGAGCTGTCAGCGGCGGTAATGTTTTTTCACAAAATACAGAGGCCCTGTCGGTGGGTCCCTGATGTCACGTGGAGGAATCATTATTTTGCGCGTAATAAGGAGGCATTTCCTTGCGTGCAGCCGTGGACCCAGTCGTCGTCCTCTCCACGTACAGTCCACTTTAGATGCATGTCGGTCATTGACCATGTTGACCAGGCCACGCTGAGAGCACCAGGGCGGTGGACGACGGCAAGAATGACACGGAGGCAGGGTAGACTCGGCAGTTGTTTCCCACGTGGAGGGGAGTACGACTGTACGAGGGTTTACTGGTTCGTCTGCCGTCGCCGGAGAATAACAACAGGTGTGGGTGAGTAGAGGGATGGCTAGGCCAGCGATAGGAGTACGGTGGGGCGGTGAGGCCTGTGCGGCAGCACAGCCGGCCGCGAGGAGGAGGGAGCAGGCAGTCCCGCCGGCGCTTGTTTGAGCGGCTGGAGCAGGAAGAGGAGAGATTGAAGAAGCATGACGACCGTTCGATGGACATCCAACAGTCACTGCTTGTGCGTCAACCCTTTTTTTAGGAAAGCCTCAAATCTGTAGAAAACAGCATACAACCCATCTGCCATTATTTCTAATAATTTACGTCCCATTTGCTAATTCTTAAGGTTTTTTTGGAGCCCATATTATTTTTGTTAACATTACAGCCCATATTGTGGCCACGGTTAAAAAATTATACGAAATTTTGCATATTTTGGTGCGGTTCGAACTGTTTTTAATCCTGAAATTTCGACTCACATTCAAACTGATTTTAAAAATAAATGTATATCAATATAAAATCCAACAAATTCTCCATGCATAAAAATTAATGTAATTTAAAATCTCGAAACGAAAAAAAGATATTTGAAACTAATTGCCGGTGTGATGCGTTTTAAAAATGTACAACCCATTTCTCATTACTGATAGGCCATTTTCTCGGCCAGCCGAATAAGCTATCCTCCTCTTGAAAGATTTCCAGCCCAGCAGGCCTGACAAAGCGACTTACTTGGCAAATCACAAAAAAAACTGGGTTGTGGTCGTGGGCCCAGCTGTCAGCCTCTCCACATGCAGTACTCTTCCGATGGAAGTTGGTCGTTGACCACATTGACCATGCCGCGCCGAGAGCACCAAGGCGGTGGATGACGGTGAGGCCTAGCAAGGGGACAACGCGGAGCCGGGGAAGACGCGGCAGTGGATGCCCACGCGGAGAGGAGTACGAGGGTTCACTGGTTCGGCTGCGGCGTGAGGCTGCCATCGCCGCAGAATAACAGGGGGTATGGGTGAGTAGAGGGATACCCTGGGCCAGCGGTGGGAGTAGTAGGGGGTGGTGAGGCCTCCGCGGCATCACAGCCGGCCACGAGAGGCAGGAGCACGCGGCACGACCGACACTGCTTTGGGCGGCTGGAGCAAGAAGACCAGAGTTTGAAGAAGCACTATGGCCGTTGGATGGACATCATACGGTCACTGGAGCTAGAATCGTTCATATTGACTAAGTTGACAAATCCCTCCGTCCTCGTCAACTTAGTAGGCCCACAAGTCAGCCAACCACTATGGTGGGTCCCAGCTAGCAGGGGGTATTCATTTTTTGGTGCGTAATAAGGAGGCACTTCCTTGCATGCGAAGATATAGTTGGTGGGTCCGACCTGTCAGCGGGGGGAACGTTTTTTTCGCGAAATATAGAAGCCCTTCCCACGTACATTGCACGTACAGTGCGTAATATGGAGGAACTTTCCTTGCATGCGACCATGGACCTCGTGGGTCCCAGCCGTCAGGCTCTCCACGTACAGTCCTCTTCCGATGACTCTCATATGTTGACCATGCCGCGCCGAGCGCACTGAGGCCGGGGACAACGGCGAGGCCCCAGACTGGAACGACCCGGAGATGGGGAAGACGCGGTAGTGGAGTCGCAGACGGAGAGGAGTGGGAAACTTGACTGGTTCGGGTGCGGGGTGGGCCTACACTCGGCAAAGAATAACAGGAGGTGCGGAGTGGAGGGATGGCCTGGCCGTCGGCGGGGTAGCGTTTTGCTAAGGAGCGCAAAACAACGCCGCTGGACGCCGAAGGCTGGAGGAGGCGGTTCCGGCAGCACTGGGGGGAGAAGACGAGATATTGATGAAGAATGCCGACCGTTGGATGCAAATCCAACGCCTTCTTAGGCTTCGACCTATTGGCCCACATGTCAGCCAGTCCATTTGGTGGGCTGGGTGAAACAATGATGTAGCATCTATGCAGCCCGTTTAAATCCCATTTGCATTTTTCTCGAAATCCGCGGACTTGCTGGGCTGGGTGAAAATATCATGTTGGGCTAGACGGAGAAATGTTATAAAAACATAAACACATGATTGCACGTTAGTAAAATCTTTGCAAGCTTATGTATGCAATCACTAGGAGTTAACTTGCCAAGTTATATATAAACAATTATTATTATTATTTTGTAAGAACTTTCAACTTACGAAATAAATTATATTTTTAATTCGATGAGTTAATAGTACGTGGGGTATTATTATTTTTTAGGCTAGACGTGGGACAGTTGAGTTGGTTCCAGGGGAAAGTACTGGGAGAAAACTCAGTTTACATCGAAAAAGAAAGTGGGAGAAAATTCAGAGACCTGCTGGGTCCACCTGAGGAGGGGAATATGTTGGGAGGAAGGAGATTCAAAGCACGGCAGCCGAGTGAACTAGTTTTTTTTATGGACAAGTGAACTAGTTTACATACATAAGCAAATAGCCACTAAAAAAAGCAATCAGGTTAATGGGTTCTTAAAAGAAATATTTCGGACGAAACAGATAATTACGACACATAGGCTAATGCATGAAACACTCAGATGATAAAGGTGCTTATAAACTGATAAAGTACAACATCTAGACCTTCCTGGCACGCTTGATCATGACGCTGTGGCTGTCCGTGTACTCGTCGGTTACGAGAAGCAGACACGCCCTCATGTCCAAGATCTGCCTGTACATGTCGTAGCATGCGTATGCGTCCTTGGTCGTGTAGGTTATGTAGGCTAGATTCAGAGGTATCTCCCACGTGTTCAGGTGGTCTTCTTTCATGCTGGCGTATCAGGGGTCGATGATGGTCTCAGCGAGGTCAACCACGGAGTCCTTCTCCTGCCCGTTGCTGATGATTTCTATTGCTTCTGGATGTTGACAAGCTTGTTGCACCAGATGGCCGAATCATCGCGTTCTTCCTTCGCTCCACAGTAGCGAAGGTGTAGTCGGTGCTGCCGATGAAACGGGCGAATGCTCCAGAACCTGGTGTAGCCATAGGACTGAGGCGAGGTAGAGCTTCACCGAGTCTATATCATTGGCATACATCACATTCAACTTGGTGTACCCATAGGACTGAACGGCAAAATCAAAGGGGAACTCCTTGCTGAAGTCCATATCCAGCAGGCTCACTCCTCGGATCGCCATTGGAGTCTCTTCGAGTGAACGAGTGTGTAGGCGGCGGCAGTAGTTCGTTTTTAGCTCTTGGGGAACTGGATTCAACAGTAAGCTGAGTGTGTACAGGCGACAACAGTTACTACCCCTCCCTCGTCCACTGCACGCCCTGTAGAAGATTCACCCTCGGCGCATTGAAACGCCTCCATTAAGAAACCTACTCCGGCCACACGTCGGTTCATGAGCGGGTCTGTATTGGTACTGTAATAACAGGAGTTAGTGGTCACTTTACTTAAATTTAATTAGCTTTAATAGAAATTTATACTTAAAACAAGCAATGCATTCGCTCGTTCTATCACTGCCATAGGATCAACATGCACAACAATTAGAATTATTATTCTCAGGACACACACGATCAGCATATTTGTCGCACTTTCACAAAGATAATACTACCAAGTTTAAACTGTTTGTTATGGTTGTTGTCCTCTGCATCGTCATGCCGTGTTTCCCAGCTTGCAAGATTCAGAACCAACAAATAAGATCCAAATAATAAGTACAACAAAGATGCCTACACATCTCATTGATTCCCAGCTTATAAGATTCAGAACCAACAAATAAGATCCAAATAATAAGTGCAACAAAGATGCCTACGCATCTCATTGATTCCCAGCTTGCAAGATTCAGAACCAACAAATAAGATTCAAATAATAAGTACAAAAAAGATGCCTACACATCTCACTGATTCCCAGCTTGCAAGATTCAGAACCAACCCATTAGAGCCTTTTGATAAAGTGAATATCGGGATTAAATCCATCTTGGCTAGCCATGTCATACAATCAAAGAACTTGGCGAATGCTCTTGACCGTCACAACACCTATAGTTGAGTATTCCTTTTTGCACAGCATGTTTGCACAACACAAACAAGGAGACAGGAGAGCATGATTTCGCTTTAATAGCGGCCTCCTTGAACTCAACCTCCAGCTCTACTTGGATGAGGTCTTCCTGGAGTTCCATGATTCAATTCATGCGCCTTTTTCTGCAGCTCACCTGAAATGAAGCAAAGATTGCATCATTCAGCTAGCAAGAAGTACTTGCTCTTGTGAGCTGACAGGTTCTTCTTTAGTAGTTGCACTAAAATTGAGGAACATTAAGGTTGGCTGTCTGGCTCATGTAAGGTGCAACTATAATTTTCTTATCCTTTTGTGCAGTTCCAGTAAAATAAAGTGCCACTGTGGCGACAGTGACGGCTCCATCTTGCAAAGGCTAATAAAATCTTGCATGAGATTACCGGCAGAACTTGATGGAGATTTTGGAAACTCCAATCACCATTTTGTGCAGTTCCACCAAAATTGGGAGATGTTGCCCACGTGACATTTTAGTTGAACTGCACAAGACACTCATTCCAAAAAAAGTGTTTTGTGCATTTCACCAAAAGGTCACAATAGCAACAAGGTGAAATGGATATCCCTATCTGCACAAAAAGATAGAAAGTAAACAGTTGCTGGTCAATAAGAATATACGAAACATATACAAAATGAAAAGAAGCATCTTAATTATGTTCATGGTAATCACGCAAGGACAGTAGAAATTTTAAAACATCAGCAATGCTTCATGTTACCAGAAGCATTACGATCAACAATGAGATTCCTCAAATATGGGATTACTTTAATGGTGGCATTGCTTGTTTACCAGACACAATAAATCAACAGCAGCTAAAGAGTTGGTTTAAGGGCATGGGACCGTGGGGACACCAGGACACTCTGCAGCTAAAGGAGCAACTTACTTATCATACTGGGGAAAACAGCAGGAGTGCCATTTGTAACACAGTTTAATTGCATCTTCTCACTGGAGGCATTAGATTAACAATAACACTGGTTAGACATGTCCCTAAGGTAATGGTGTGATCACTTCATTTACATGCGCCCATACATTAACAACAGCAAAAGGTTGGTATAAGGACATGCTACAGTGGACTCATCAGCACAATGTACCTACAAGGAGGCATAAAGTGGTGATGCCGAGTTTGTTCATGCTATGTGAGGGCAGCAAACCTAATCCTGGAGACCTCGTACTATGTGAGGGCAGCAAATCTAATCCTGGAGACCTTTTACTATGTGAGGGTAGCAAATATAATCCTAGAGATCTTTTACTATGTGAGGGAAGCAAATCTAATCCTAGAGACCTTGTACTATGTGAGGGCAGCAAATCTAATCCTGGAGACCTTTTACTATGTGAGGGCAGCAAATATAATCCTGGAGATCTTTTACTATGTGAGGGCAGCAAATTTAATCCTGGAGACCTTTTACTATGTGAGGGAAGCAAATCTAATCCTGAGACCTTTTACTATGTGAGGGCCGCAAATCTAATCCTGAGACCTTTTACTATGTGAGGGAAGCAAATCTAATCCTGAGACCTTTTACTATGTGAGGGCAGCAAATCTAATCCTGGAGACCTTTTGCTATGTGATGGTAGCAAATCTAATCCTGGACATACTCTGTTGACTTGTCCACCAGCCGCCACTTTCTATCCTTTTTTCAACCAATAATAGATCTGTTCCTTATCCAGTTTGTACTGCGTTTTCCCATTATTTCCCTTTTCAACCAAGAGACCGGTTGGGTATCCGGTCTCTACTACTTTCACCATAGTACTTCCTCTTTGAATCAAGTCCTAGATTCATGCTACAACTTTCCCCCCTTTCTTCGTTGTTTGAACAAAGCCCTAGATTCAAATGCATGAAGTAGCTTTACCTCTAATAATACTAAAAATTTAGGTGGCTTTGGAAGAGCTGATGGGAGTAGAAAAAGATGCACATGCAGACACGTGGGGAGCTGGGGCAGTAGAGCAAGGCCGCTTTCAAAGAACTTATACCTGAGGGTCGCCAGGATGTCGGCGGCGGCAGGTCGGATCTACGGAAAATACGGCAGGGAGGAAGAAGGGTCGGAGGACCTCTCGAGACGGTGCTGTGTCGGAGGGAATGACACGGGCAGAGGATCGGGTCCCTCCGGCAGCTGTGGGTTTCCTCCTTCGGCGGCGATGACCGCGTGAACAATGCACCTTTTAGTCCTCTACACAGACCGGCCGAAGGGATCCAGCCGGATCTGTGACCAGAGGTGAGCAGAGAGAAAATGTCGCTACCGCTGTGTTGTTTATATCTGGAGAGGATGAGAGAATGAAGAGAGCAACCCTAGTAAAGCAAGCACTCAGGCCCCTGTGTCCATATATAGTGGAGTGATTATATTTTTCTCTGCACAACAAGCGTTTCAATTTGTGTACGTGGCATTAAAGAAAAGAAACTCTCTATTTAAGGTGACTACTGTACGACTCCTACTTACTACTAGTAGTACTACAGTATTGTTCACTTGTGCTCCCCGCCCCTCCATTGAACAACCCCACGGGTGAATAAACATAGAGTAAGTAATGTATTTATATAGAACGAACAAGCTCGAACTATTTTCGCGTAGTTAAAAGTTGAGGGTGGGGCTTTTCCCGGGCAGTACGCGCGGCAGTTTTCAGGTAGGCGGTTTGACAGAGAGGCGAGGAGGGTAAGCAAGTGGGGCTGTGTGATTTGACGGTGCGTTACTGCTGGAAAGACTTGTGATATGACCACTCACTATAGTCATGAATTACTGGCGCTCCAACCGGGGTGATGCCCCCTTCCATTCCGCGCTTTAATCTGGTGCATGACACGTCGACCCGGATGCTGGCTCTCCCACATGTCTGAGTGGTAAGAAGGAGCAAAGAATGATGCTGTATATACTAGTACTATGCTATGTACTACTCAGTCGGAGGAGTGCGAACCACGGCAGCCTAGTGAACCAGCAGTGTGAACCATGGTAACCCAATGAACCAGCAGTAGAAAACAATGTGGTGATATGGCCATAAAAAAACAATGTGCTACGGTCCACACTGTAGCATGTACAGTAACACTCCTCTTTGTTTGGATCCCTGAGTTAGAGCTAGTTTGGGTTGAAATAGCCTCAAATTATCGAAGCAAGAGGGGTTAGTTTGAGCTAGTTTGCTCTAACCCAGCTTAAAAAACTAGCCCGGTGGAGAGGTTCTAATTGGGTTAGTTATCCTCGGGCCCACTAAAAGAGAACTAAAAAAATCTCCCCTGCCCGCACCAGATCGCTCCCCCTCCTCTCTCACACGACTCCTCTCTGTTCCCCATAGGGCCGCCCGCCCAAGCGCCACTCGCCCTCTCTCTCCTCTGGCCGCCCTCTCCTTCCGGCCTCCGCCGCCCTACTCCGGCCACCCTCTCCCTCCGGCCTTCGAAGGTTGCCCCGCTCCCCCTTCACCAGTCGTTTTTCTCCCTTTGTTGTGCACGGCGGCAACACATCTACCAGGGAGGTCACGAGAGGGGTGAGTTTGTTCGTTCCTTCTCTGTCTCACGGCCATATCATTGATCTTTCTTGCTCTAGCACTAATTCTGATTTGGAAAAGTAGATCCTGATCAAACTTGGTATAGATTTGTCGTGCACGCATGGAATTGTTTGATGCCGCTTGAGGAGGTAATAAATCTTTCTAGAGGCCCAAAGATTCAGGTCACCTTTCTAGGTATTTCAATTTCAGGCTTGCATTATTTCTAGAGGCCCAAAGATTCAGTTCACCTTTCTAGGTATTTCAATTTTAGGCTTGCATTATTTCTAGAGGCCCAAAGATTCAGTTCACCTTTCTAGGTATTTCAGTTTCAGGCTTGCATTATTTCTAGAGGCCCAAAGATTCAGTTCACCTTTCTAGGTATTTCAGTTTCAGGCTTGCATTATTTCTAGAGGCCCAAAGATTCAGTTCACCTTTCTAGATATTTCAGTTTCAGGCTTGCATTTTTCTAGAGGCCCAAAGATTCAGTTCACCTTTCTAGGTATTTTAGTTACAGGCTTGCATTATTTCTAGAGGCCCAAAGATTAAGTTCCAAGTCGGCGGCAAGCGGCCCTGCTACCCATGCCGGTGTTGACCTCAACTCGCAAGGGCCGACGTCGGAGGGGTTCCCGGCGCTTGGGCTCTACAGAGCCTTCCTCCAGAGCGACGATGGTGAGCTCCTCCCTCGGTGCGTGAGGGGCTCCGGGCTCCCTCCCTGTCGTGAATGACTTCCGTGATGAGTTAGCTCATTTTTGTTTCATGAAGTGTTTTTTTATTTTGTGAAACTTGATTGACGACTTGTATGTTTAAGTGGGATATCTCATTTGTATGGACAAAGTAAAAATTATCATGTTTTGCATGCTTGATTTGTATAGATGGTTCGTTTATGTCAATTGTGAGCGGAAGGAGGCCATAGAAGAGCCGGCCACAAATCCGGCGGGAAATAGGGTCCAAAGTAGTCAAATGATTGAGATAGAGCATTTATTGTCAATCTAACCCTGCCATCCATACACCTCTTAGAGTTAGTTCAGGGTTAGAATCTAACTCTAACCTCTAACTGAGTTAGAGTTCTCCTCGTCTCGGTTCATCGCCATCATACTTTCCCCATTCCTGTGTTTTCAGTATCCTGCGAATCAAAGAGGCCCTTTTTTGCGGGAAAAATCGAAGAGGCCCTTAGACTGGTTTAGGTCCGGTCATTTTTTATAAACGTGTTATGTCCAAAATTTAATGAACGTGCTCCAGTTTCCACGAAAATAATCCGGTTTCATGTACTAATTCATTCATTTATTTATTCTT
>NC_041393.1:192507400-192545275 GCF_002162155.2 Triticum dicoccoides | reverse complement strand
TTGCATGTAATTTGTGAGGTCTGAAATATAAAGTACCCCGGCATATGCTCCGAGTCGTGCATGCACTACGACCCAAATGCTCTATGTCCCACATGTCGGCGAATGGGAGCACGTGGAAATAGCCTAGGAGTACATATAGGAGGATAAATGCGTGAAAAAATATGTACTGTGAACTATGAAGCATAGCCGCGGCTCGAAAAGGAGACCTAAAGTGATGACAGCTATAGGTCGCACGCACCCAACTAGTGGTACTCCCTCCATTTTTGTATACAAGGCCACTATCAAAATTACAATTTGCAACTATACAAGGCCATTAACATCAATCGAGGTAAAATTGATGAGGTTTGCCTCATACTAGCAACCGAGGACATTAATACCCTTGCATGCATGTGGGAGTGAGAAGCTTGGTTTTCATGTATCACATTAATCAACCAACGAGGAGTGAGAGGGCTGTCTTGTTGTGTGTTGAAAAAAAAAATACACATTAATTAACAACTCGAGCGAGGAGAAAAGACAAGCTTGCAACATTGGATTAAGTAAGCATTAATTTCTACCTTGGTACCTGTAATATGGGTTTGTGGCCTTGTATACAAAAATGGAGGGAGTACTAGACATACGACTAATTTTTCCCTCAAAAAAAGAGGCACGAGTGCTCAGTACTCCTATTCTATAAACACGAGTCCCATCTGACAACGGCGTCCGTGCTACAGCTAGCTCTCCTCCCTCGTTTCTCTCTTCTAATTCTAAACTCGGCCCACGCCCGGTGGGCGGGGTGGGTTTGCTCAACTGCGGCCCCACCTCACAGTGAAAACGTTACGACTGGAATAAAAATGCCATATACTCCCTCCATTCATAAATATTCCCTCCGTTTGGAAATACTTGTCGAAGGAATGGACGTATCTAGACGTATTTTAGTGTTAGATACATCCATTTTTAGTCATTTTTACGACAAGTATTTCCGGACGGAGGGAGTATAAGCCTTTTTAGATACTATTTCAAATGGAAAACAACATATAGATGTATGTAGACATAGTTTAGAGTGTAGATTCATTCATTTTGCTTTGTATGTAGTAGTCACTTGCTGGAATCTTTAAAAGACTTATATTTGGGAATGGAGGGAGTACTATACTAATAAAACATTAAGGCCACGAGGCGATGCAATGCTGGTTACAGGAGGAAAGAAGAAGAGATGCATCCATCGACGAAGTCCACCTCCTCGACTCAGGGCGCCGGCCCACCCAACGACACCTAAGTAGCAGCGGCTTTCGTGGCCAGGTCGACGTGATTCTGAACAATGGCGTCCAAAGATTCCAGCCGCTGGAAGAAGGCCAACATCTTTCTGGCCTCGCTTGCCTTGTAGTGGCCTATGTAGACGATTTCCTCATAGACGTGGATGTGCAGGTCGACGGTTTCTTGCATGGCGAGGTGCTGCGCGGCGAGCGCGGCCTCGAGGTGCACATTCTTCGTCGCGACCTGCGGCACCTGCAGGGCCACCAGGGCTTGAAAGAGTTCGTCACCATGGAGGCCGATGAGGGTGGCAGGCAATGAGGAGCCTGGGCGCACGGGCTGGAGCAGTACGGCAAGGTCGTCCGCGCGGTTCTTGACAGCGGTGAACTTGCGGATGGAGTTGACCATCATGTCGTCCATGCGAGAGGCGAAGCCGGCGTCGACGAGGGCTACGATGCCTGCAGTCGCCAGCACCGTCTGGAAACGTTGCACGGTGCGGGGCCGCAGGCCGGCGCCTTGGATGATTTGGCACAGCCGACTGCCGCTCGCGTCCATCGCCTCCATAGGTGCTTGTGGCTTCTCGTCACTTGGTCTTGGATTGGAGTGAGCAGTGTTGTGCAGAGACTTGGGAGTAGATGGACTGGAGTGGTGGGGTGCCTTTATTATATGAGAGTCCAAACTCTGTTGCATTCACATCGTGCTGGATCTATTCTGCTTCTCCAATTAATTCCCTCTGCATGTAATTGAGGATGCATCATTGACCGTTCAACGTCTCGGGAACCGCTACCCTCTCTCTCCTTGGCATTCAAGCACCTATGGACCCGTCGACGACGAGGTGCCTATGGTGACTTTGTAAATTTCAAGATGATAGTGACGTGCGTGTGTGCGTTCATAGGGGTGAGTGTATGCGCGTGTATATGAGCGCTTGTGTCTGTACCGTGTCAAAAAAAACGTAAATGCGTGTCAAAAAGAGACTAGTCAGTATACTCAGTATTGTGCACCTCGGAGAGGAAAACGATGGAACTAGTACGTATTTATTTACGGTGCAGATTCACTCATTTTGCTCCATATGTACTCCGTCTCGGTGTAGTCTAGTCACTTGTTGAAATCTCTAGAAGGGAAAATACTCCTTTCTGGTTTACAGGGCTATACTAGCAAGTAGTTGTAGTACAATAGTGGGCTCACATAGCAATTTTGTCTCATGCAACATTCGTTTTGCGCTTGGCTCTTCGCCTCTTCGAGAAGACGAACAATGATGTTACTACTACTGCTTCTACAGTGTCGTATCCACTGCTGCATGTCCGTCCACCGCGAGCGGGCCAGATAGCTTATTGTATACTACTAAGCAAAAGCATGTTCTCGTTTGCGAGCAACTGTGCACATGGGCGAGGGAGAAGGCGTGTAGTAAAATCAAGCTTCTCCTCGTTGTACGAGTTGACGCGACACATCATAGCACTGGCCCCACATGCTTGCCTCTAAACTTGGCTGAAAGACCCGCAGTGTACAATATATTTGCCGCAACCTCTAACATTTACCCACCACAAATTAAAATATATGTGGCCGTATGCATCGTTCTGATGCAGAGGCCGGGGAGTCCCCCCTTGTCGAAAAAAAAGAAATTAAAATATATATTCCTGTCTTGACCAGATGAGGGTGCAAACTACAATCACCAGGGTGACAGGTAGGGCCAGAAGACTATTTTAATTTTTTTTAAAACTTCGAGACGGCCACATAGCATGGAGCCGACCCGAACGATTTTAAGCTTACAGGCACGGTACACGCTATCCTAGACTACTCTACACATGAAACTGCCACACGAGCGTCCGGGCTGCGCTTGGCTCTTCGCCTCTTCGGGAAGTCGAACGATAATGGAGTACTACTGCACTGGAGGAGTACTACAGTACACTTCTGGCCACCTGACATCGATTGAACTGCTGCATGTCCACCGCGTGCGGGAGGGAGAGCTTGTAGCGAAAGGTTCTCCTAGTCTTGCCAGCCACCACACTCATGGGCGAGGGAGGGACGCTCCTGCCTTTGCGTGTATGACATGTGGGCCAGAGAGGTGGGCGGCCAACCTATCATACAGCCAAAGGGAGGTGCAGTTAAGTCCGCAAGGGAGAGGATAATCAAACTTCTCGTTGATGTACGAGTTGACGCGACATATCAAAGCACTTCACTCGATATATGTCAATAATTTGCGGTTACCGATGCATTAATTACAACGCATGCATGCATGCCGTGACTCTCCTTTTGATACTTGCATGTGTTGATTTAATGCACCTTGAAGTAGTACTCCCTCCGATTCCTTTTACTTTGCGTATAACTTTTTCTTGTTTTTCTCAGATTAGTCTGCGCGTCCGCGTTGGTTTCCATCTGTGCCCCGCTCGATTAGTTCTGCCCCTATTAATCGCGCCAGTTTTCAAAGTAGAAAATGGCTGCAGGCTAATGCATGCAGCGCCAGATGCGGCTTGACCGCCTAGCGAAGCCAACTCAAGCGAAAAGGAAGGAGGACCAGCCAACCATTGCATGCGCATTTACTGTCGATATTTACGCAGCTTACTCATGCGTAGGGGCAAATTTTGCCAGAAAACTCAAACTACTGCCTTCCTTGGTATGCGGGAGGAGAGTTATGTGTAGAGTATAAAATATGTGACGGTAAAGCTTTGTAATGCCCCGGCCCAAGTGAGAGATGGTTGTGCACGAGGAGGGCAAGATCATGCAGACGGAACAGGAATTGACGAGGGAGCTCACTAAGGTCTCCATGGACCTCACCGTGCTCCACTGCCCCTTGTGCCTTCACCCCTTGACGCCTCCAGTGTATGAGGTTTGAATACACCTCGTCCATTCGGCTGATTGAGCAAGGTGCAGGTTTCTTGATTGATGTGTTGTTCGATTGATTTCTGCAGTGCAAGGGAAGGCACCTGGACTGCGTGGACTGTCGCGTCGAGCGCCCCGGGAACCATCAGCAGTGCCAGAAGTGCGAGCGCGGCGCTGGCTTCGACGTGCGGAGCACGGCGGTGGAAGCCGTTGTTTCGTCACTGAGGGTGGTGTGCCCGCACGAAGGCTGTGGGCTCTACGTCACTTACCACAAGCTCGCCGAACACCAGAGCGCGTGTCCGCTCACGCCCTGCAAATACCCCATGCCCGTCTGCGGCTACGAAGGCCCGCCGCTGGCGCTCTACCACCACATCAGCAACGCGCATCCCATGCCCGTGCACAGGATCCAGTACGGCAAGGTGCTCCAGCTGCAAGTGCCACTGTCGGAGCCACGGCTCTTGCTGTTCACGGAGGAGGACGGACGCGCGTTTTTCTTGGTCGGCGGCATGCTCGACATCGGCGCGCCTATCGTCATGTCAGTGGTCTGCATCAGAGCAGGGGCGTCCCCACTGCCGCACTACGTGGCCAAGCTGCAGGCGAACGGCCCGCTGGGAGAGCCCAAAGGCACGACCGATGCCGTCAAGGTGGAAATGGAGGTGACAAGCAGCAAGGATCCCAATGACGTCGACGTGCAGGAGCTGACCTTCTTCACAGTTCGGCCCAAGCTACTGGCCGGGGCTAAGCTGGTGTCCCTGCACATTCAGATTGACAAGCTGACGTCCTAAATGTTTCTACAGTGCCTTCTGTTTATCTTAGTAATATGCTAATATAGGGATTACCTCGGTCTACTTTAGCTTAAGAAATGGTGGGTTTTTGTGGCGATGCAGCAATTACTTCGACATCAGATCAGTAATTTCCAATAGTCGAACGGATATTTTGTGTCTGTTGGATATAAAGTTCCTTTGGGTAAGAAGTACTAGATAAAAGGAGATGTATGTAGACGTATTTTAGTTTTAGATACGTCCCTTTTTATCAATTTTGATGACAAGCACTCCCTCCGTTCCAAAATACAAGCCTTCCATTTATCAAAATATAGATATATCTAGACATGTTTTAGTATATAGGTACATCCATTATAGAGCCAGTCGGATGGTTGAGAACACTACAATTCGTAGCTACAGATGCGTGTGTGACTCCCAGATGCAGAAGCTGGGGGTCATCATCCTCCTTTTCGAGAAAAAAACAAACGCGTGTGTGAGAGGACGAGTGCGTGCGTGCACCTCTTCTCTTCCTGTATAAGGTACTAAACTCGGAGTACAAGTTTTTGTGGGTGGCATGATGGTGCGTGCGAGAAGTCCCGAGAGATAGGTTTAATGCGTCTAAAAAAAAGACTAGCCTATAGCTCGCCACGCGGCTATTCCTGTCGAACGCCCCATTAACTGTAAGATATGTATACGACGGTGCCAGTTATTGCACGTACACAATAGAAAAGGTACACCATGGCTAAGAACACGTGCCCACGTAACGCCATCTGGGAATAGTGCCGCACTTCAAAACTAGAATCGTCAATAAATTTTGAGCTTGCGTCTCGTCACATTCCAAATTACTCCAGGCTATATTGAATTGCAAACCTATTCACACCGATCACAACATAAACGGTTTCCCACTTAGGAGCGTATTAGTACTCGGTTATAAATACTAGTATGCCAAGACGACTACACATTCCTCCTCAACTCCTCATCCACAAAAACAAACAAGTCATTCAGCATCCTTCCCTTGCGTCTGCCATGGCCAGCGTGAGTTCTGGGACGAGAGATTGCCACCAGGGAGAGGCAAGTATGGATGCGGAAGCACGAGAGATGTCCCACCTCGCTGCGAAAGCAGCCGACATGTCCCGCCACGCGGAAGTAGCAGCACAGAGGTCCCGCCGCGCCGCTGGCACGGAGGTCCCGCCGCGTCGTCGATGCAGCAGACTGGTCCGGCCGCGCCGCGGAAGCAGCAGAGATGTCCCGCCGCGCCGTGAATGCAGCAGAGATGTCCCGCAGCACCGCGACGGCCTGGGAAAATTTCTCGCGGGCAGGCAACGACTGTTACAGGTGCATGCATGCGATCGTCCATATCCAGATGGATCAGATCTCCGGCTGGGCGAGGTTGCAGGACGACATGAAAGCCTCGTTTGAGCAGGCTACCGGGGTCATCCGGCAACTAAGGGAGGGCAATGAGAGGCTCCAAGCCGAGCGCGACCTGCTGAGGGCGAAGATCGTCCGAAGTGCAGACCAGCAGGAGGAGACCAGTGCCTTGTTGAAGAGGACCAGCGTCATCGTCAAGAAACTTATGGACGAGAATGACATGCTCCGCATCGAGCGCCAAAGGCTGGTGGAGGAATCCATGGATGTTCTCAAGCAGCGTCTTGAGCACACGAAAGAGCTCATCGCCGCTCGCTGCAGAGACTAGTTCTCGCGGCCTGCAGCAACGCATCAAGAAAGTAGAGATCTGCGAGCCAGATCCTTATCTTCCTTCTTGTTTTGCCCTTGTGTATTTCGGGCGTAGCCGCATGTGGCTTTTTTAATTATCTTTCTAATTATGTAAGACAATTAATCGTCCTTATATATTCATCAGTCTTGCTATAAGTCACAGTAGATGCTATATAGGTCCGTCGGATCTTACATGAAGATCCGTGCTTTCAGATTTTCTTTTTTTCTCTCTTAATCTCAGTCGAGTGAGACATAGCCACGCCATTAAACAGAGGCTCAGGCGCCATTAATGGAGACCTTGGGAGAGAGGTAGACGGCAGATGGAGGTCAAAGGGCTCTCCTCCCGGTAAGCATGCGTAGGGGTCTGATCGCACACCTCTCGTACTCAAATAGCTACCCTGCATGACGCCTCCTAGCTAATAAAAAAGGGGGACACGTGGCGGCACGTAAATGATAGTAAATAGAACGCCCATGGTTTCAATAATACTTGTGTTTCCGATTGTAACGTGACAACACTTGTTCGAAAATGACTTTGTTGATTGTTAATGTGTGCGCCTTTGCAAATCAGACATGGCACCAAGCCAAGTTTCATTATTTTCATGCAGTGTTTTGGATTTCCAGGAATTAAAAAACTAAGTTTCTCAATGTTTCCAGCCCAGCCACGATGCCCAGAATTTTGAATTTCATTCCCATTTCTTGCATGGAACCTAGAAATTTACCCGAGGACACACATGTGATTTTTCAACCAACTTTGGTGCACTGGAACTTGTGCTTGTATTTCAAATTTGAATTATGCACACAAAGGTGACACGTTCCCTCTCAGAACCACGAGCCTTCTTGAGGGAAGCTCCGATTTGCAAGAAGCTTATACCCAAATTTGTTCCTATTCGGCCAAATTTTTTTACCACGGCATGATACTACCATGACATGACACCATGCCAACTATCAAGATTTTAAAACCAAGTTTCTCAATGTTCTCGACCGAGCCACGATGCCCAGATGTTTGAATTTTATTCTCATATTTTGCATGGGACCTAGAAATTCACCCGAGGACACAAATGTGATTTTTCAACCAACTTTGGTGCACGGGAGCATGTGCTTGTATTTCAAATTTGAATTATGCACATTAAATGACCAAAAACTCAATTAATGTGTAAAAAAGGCCAAACGAAGCCGGAATGATTTCCAAAATTTAACAGGGCACTCATGTAGTTCTATGTTGCCTTTGTAAATAAACTCAAGGGGGACAACGTATATCGTTTCGCACTCAAAGGTGGCACGTTCCCTCTCAGAACCACGAGCCTTCTTGATAGAAGCTTCGGTTTGCAAGAAGCTTATACCATAATCTGTTCCTATTCGGCCAATTCTTTTACCACAACATGGTAGTACCATGACATGACACCCATGCCAAGTTTCATGATTTTCAGACGTGTTTTCGATTTACAAGAATTTAAAAACCAAGTTTCTCAATGTTCTCAGCCGAGCCACGATGCCTAGATGTTTGAATTTTATTCTCATTTCTTGCATGGGACCTAGAAATTCACCCGGGGACACAAATGTGATTTTTCAACCAACTTTGGTGCACGAGAGCATGTGCTTGTAGTTCAAATTTGACTTATGCACATTAAATGACCAGAAACTCAATTAATGTATAAAAACGACAAACGAACCCGGAATAATTCCAAAATTTAACAGGGCACTCATGTAGTTCTATGTTGCCTTTGTTAAGAAACTCAAGGGTGGGGGGCAGCGTATATCGTTTCACACTCAAAGGTGGCACGTTCCCTCTTAGAACCACGAGCTTCCAAATCGGCCCAATTTTTTACCACAACATGTTAGTGCCATGACATGACACCATGCCAAGTTTCTTGATTTCCAGACGAGTTTTGGATTTACATGAATTTAAAATCTAAGTTTCTCGATGTTCTCGGCCGACTCACGATGCCCAGATGTTTGAATTTCATTCTCATTTCTTCCATGGGACCTAGAAATTCAACCAAGGACACACATGTGATTTTTTAACCAACTTTGGTGCACCGGAGCATGTGCATGCAGTTCATATTTAGATTATGCACTTTAAAAGTCCAGAAACTTAATTAATGTATAAAAAGGCCAAACGAACCCAAAATAATTCCAAAATTTAACAGGGCCCTCATATAGTTCTATGTTGCCTCTATAAAGAAAATCAGGGGAGAGGCAGCGTATATCGTTTCGCACACAAAGGTGACATGTTCCCTCTCGGAACCACGAGGCTTGTTGAGAGAATCTTCGGTTTTGCAAGAAGCTTATACCAAAACGTGTCCCAATTCAGCCAAAAATTATACATATGAAAACAGCGTTTAGATTATCCCGAACATCTCGCTACCTAGACCAATAATGTACTATGATTTGAATTCAACATAAAATTGATACAAATATTTGAATTGGAGAGCGTATGGTACATGTAGTTCATAGTGAAATATGATTACTGCTATATGCATGTTTTTCGTTATCAAGATAATATTTAAATTATTGTATAACTTGACAACAATCGTATTCAAATAAGGAAAATTGATTCAAATTTAGTCCATATGGTAGACGACAATATATATGTTCACATGGTGGAGTAAAATGTTCATATATGATGGAAGATCAAAATGTACGACTACATCAATTATAAACCGCAAGGTCACCTAACGATATATTCGAATTCAACATAACGTGGACTCAAAAATTGAAATTCGAGATCATGGCATCTGTAATCATATAAAAAGGGACATTACTCTTTCTTTGGTGGGAATTGATTTGTTTTTTGTTGTTGTTGAGGGAAGTGCGAATCGATTTGGTACTGTGCAGGGTAATCTTGTTCTCCCGATTTTTTTTACATTTTTCTTGTAGTTTTTTCAATGGCATCTATAGCAATATAGTAAAAGGAGACAAGACTCTCTTGTGTTTTGTATGAATTGTTTTTTACACGTAAAGTTTGTTCTGCCAAACAAGGAATCCGCACCTTGTTATCCCGAAATTTTCAAGCTCGAGTATCTTTTGTCTGACCTGCTTTGAAACTCCCACTTCTTCAACCCGCGCCGCGCCTTGTTATCCCGAAATCTGGACGCGCGCGAGAACTCCCTCCTCATCCGAAATCGCTCCCGCAGCCCAGACACATGAGCCCCCTTCTACCCCTCAGCCGGAAATGAAGCTCCACGTCGCGGTGTCAAAACTGGTGGGGGTACGCTGGTAACTTACCCTACATTTCGGACAAGCGCGTCCCTAAGCTTGGCTCCCCCCTCCCCCTTCGCCCCCCCATTTGTACACCGAGGCCACCAAAACCCGCGAAACCCCACGCTCCTTTGTCGGCCTCCCGACCGCCGCCCAGCCGGAGACTCTTCCCTGACTACATCGTCCACCGCAACAGCTCGCCGTCCCTCATCCACCACACCGGATGAGGATCCATTGTCGATCTCGTTGTCCCGCCGAATCAGCCGCCCCGTCCTCCACCTCCAAGGAGCTGCCCCGACGTTCGCCTCGTCTATCACGCCACCTCAATCCCCACAGCGCCGTCTTGACCTGCCCAACTGGAACCGCAACACCCTCACCAATTTCTCCGATGAAGCCGAGGCCAACTCGGCGCCACCAAGGAGGTTCTGCACTCACCGCTGCATTTTATCTTTTATTCGATCTCACGGGGCTGCCGGTGCTCGATAGCGAGCAGACATGGCGGGTCTCCATCGACGGTGCCATCGCCGGCCACATCATCCACGGCGTCTCTCAACCATGTCGTTGCTTCCTCGTCGGCGACTTCCACAACGGCACTAGCTGCAGCTGCTCTGGCTCTCGCTCGTGCTGCGGCTCTGTTCTTATTGTCGGTCATGCTGCTGCACTGCTCCTGCTTTCATTCATGCTGCTGCTCTGCTCTTGCTCTCGCTTGCGCTCATGCTGCTGCTGCACGACCTCCGACAGCTACAGGAGATGCTGCTTTAGCACTCGCTCGCGGTGCTACTGCACGACTTGCTCTCTGCTAGTGTGTTCCTTGCTCGAGTGTCTGCTCATTTAGTCACTACTTCTCTGCTACTAGTGCTCGAACGCCCTAAACATCTATTGCAATGCTCTGTTACTAGTTCAACCAGTTTCAACAGTAAAATTCAGTTTCGACTGTGAAGTTCATTTTCTTCAGTTAAGTTCAGAGTGAACAGTACTTACAACATCTGTCAGAGCGGCCGTGGCGCGGCTGATGCGTTTTACATCTAGCACTTTTTGGTGATGTATTTTACATCATCTATTGCAGATGATATTAGGGTCCCACTTCAGATTAACATTGTGTGTCTTGTCATGCTTCAGCCTCGTCGCCGTACACCTTAGCGGAGCTGCTCCAACGACGGAACCATCCATCACAGCGGAGCAGTACCCTCGGCGCCGTTTCCAGAGGCCTCGGATCTTCTTCCCCTCCTCCGACAGTCACACCAGCATCATCACCATCCTCCACGTCCAACCCAATGATGCTGAGGTCCACAAGGTTATGCCAAAGAGGTTGTACACTCGTCGCATCACTTTGTTTCTCCATTCCTCTGTTCTTCCAATTCATGTGAGCCAAACACCCAGGTTGACTGAAATCCTATGTTTCCGAATTCTCTGTTTTGCACATGCATTCCGATCCTATTCCTGTGTTTTTCCTGTCCCTGCGTTTATAGAATCCTCTAATTCTAAGGAGCCCTTATAGATTTACTTCATTTTCAGATAGGCGTCAAAGAAAACTCCGTGTGTTATGTCCTGCTCCTGCCGTGCCGTCATCCACCCCACCTGAGGTGCACCATCGACAGAAGTGTTCACTGCAGCAGAGATCCCCCCTGCAGACTTTCTTTCGCCGCCTCAGATCATCTTCCCCATTGCCTGCAGCCACGCCAACTGCATTACCATCATCGACTGAGCAGATGAACCTGAGGACTACACAGTTCCGAAAGAGAGGTCACAGTCTTTCGTGTTTGCTTACGTTATACATCGGTTATTATTACCTGCTACTTTATCGTTCAATCTTGAGTTTTGAATTGCCCATGGGTCTCATATCGAGCCAGCAACGAATAGTATCTGTGTACTATCTGGTTCATCTAGGATCTTCTATGTGGTTCATGTTGGGTGGGCAACAAACAATAGATGATCCATTGTCTATCTTTTTAAACTGAAGCTATAATCTACCTGCTATCATTAGTTTTGGATCCATCCACTCATTTGCTACCATCAGTCTTGATTTTTGCATGCACCCCTTAGGCCTTACAAAATCTAACTATTTTTTTTATTATGCATGTCAGATATTGTACACAATCGTACTGAACATGTAGAGAAAAAGGGAAGACCATTGCTTGCGAATATAATGTCATGCAGACGCCGCTCCATGGTGGGCGAAGTGCCCCCCCTCCTGCATTTCCAGATTGTATTCTAGAGAAAGATAACTGTTTAGATGGAGATTCAGAAGGAGCCGACCACACCTGTTTACCACCTGAGGTGTTTGCTCTAACCTGGCATGCTGATGTTGGTCATATCATGCATATGGCGCCTTGCATTGCTTACATTATACATCTTATATGTCATCATCTTAGTTTAGATTTGCTTTGTGTGAATGCCACCTGTTTGGTTTCTATATCATACTCCCACCATTCCTAAATATTTGTCTTTTTAGAGATTTCAACAAGTGACTACATATAGAACAAAATGAGTGAAGCTACACTCTAAAATATGTCTATATACATCCGTATGTGGTAGTCCATTTGAAATTTCTAAAAAGACAAATATTTAGGAACAGAGGGAGTAAATGGGAATTATGCAATGCCATCTTCTTTAGCGCGGCATCATATACGTGAATCATGCAATGCCATCCCGTTTAGCCAGTCATCGTATATGTGAATTGTATCATGCCATATTTTTTCCATAATGTATTCGATTCGTCAACAATGTTTATACATTCATCTACTCTTCCTGTGCATCAGCCATTTGAGTCGGTCATGGGAAAATCTGGAGTGAAAACAAGGTCTTCTGAGCAGTCAGTGCTACCTGTCGATGCAGATTTCTTGCTGGTTACAGATAGCTCCTCAGAGGAGGATTCAGACAGAGATGACCAGTCATACCCCCCCCCCGAGGTGCATGCTCTAACTTGGCTGGGTTATATTGCTGATATCATGCATATGGTGTCTTGCATTGCCATGCCATCTTCTTAGATTAGACATGCTTTGTGTGAATGCCTCCTGTTTGCTTTCTATACCAGATATGTGAATTATGCAATGCCATGTTTTTCAGCCAGTTATCATATATGTGAATTATGCACCGCCATGGAGCCAGGCATCATATATGTGAATTATCTCATGCCATATTTTTTTTCATTACGTATTCCATTTGTCGACAATCTGTGTATATTGAACTACTCTTCATGTGTATCAGCCATTCGAGCCAGTTATGGAAAAATCTGGAGTGAAAACAAGGTCTTCAGAGCAGGCAATGGTACCTGTTGAAGCATATATCTCGATGGTTACAAGGAGCTCCTCAGAGGAGGATTCAGAGACAGATGACCAGTCCTATATCCCACCTGAGGTGTATGCTCTAAGTTGCAATGTTTATATTTCTCATATGATGCATATGGTGTCTTGCATTGCTTAGTTTAGACATCATATGCACAATATTGAATTCTATCTGCTTAGTTTAGAGATCATACATGCGAGTGCCAGCTGCTTAGTATATGAATCAATTATGTCAATTATATCGTGCCATCCTGTATACTTAGACAACATGTATGTGAATTATTTCATCCCAACCTATTTTAGAAAGACATCATATGGTTTTGTCATGTCATCCTGTTTAGGTAATCATCATATGTTGAGCCATTATATCCTGTTAAGTTACCCATCATATATCTGAAACTGTGTCATGCTATCCTGTTTAGATAGGCATCATGTATGTGAAATTGTGTCATGCTGTCCTGTTTGGTTAGACAACATATATGTGAATTACCACATCTGTCTATCATACAATGTCTGTACGTTCAATTTCTTTTCTTGTTTATTAGCCATTTGAATTGGAGGGGGTGATGGCAGTATCTAAGGGAGAAAAAAACCGTTCTTCACAAAAGACAGTGCTTCTCGTCGATGCAGATAGAACCATGGTTGTATTGGCCCACAAACTAGCCCCACCATGCATAATTGAGACTCTTCCAGATTGCACACTTACACCGTTGGGCAGAGAACCAGCTACAACCCATCTAACCGCAACCCCAGCGGATAGTAACCCACTTATAGTTGACAAAGCACCATGTCCACCACAGAGTACCCCCACACGAGCAGTTTGTAAAGCTACTGCAGTGCCCAAAGCACGAAGACCACCACAGCTAACCCAAACTCCACGTTTAAAGCAGAAGAGCAACTGTTCTCAGGTCAGATTCCGTAGCTATGGTCCATACTCCTTTGTTGTTGCATCACTATATTTACTCATACCAACTACTTTCGAATTTGAAGGATCCAATTGAAACTCCAATGGTGCAACAAGTATGTTTTAAACCTATTTCTTTAACTGGATTGCTGTTCTAACTTCTTGCTCTATGTTGATTTCAGTTTAAGTTGTATAAACAGTTATGTTCTCATGTGATGCACATTACAAGTGCTGCCAATGTTGTGTAGTTTCTCACACTTATATTCTGTCTATGCTGTTGTGTCTTAAAAATATATGAGTTGAACTGTGTCTCTATCTTGATTAGGGAACATAAACTAGAATCATATGGACAATACAGTGACCATAGTACATAGATATATGTTTGTTTCATGTTGTTATCCTGTCCACCTTACTACTGAACCGGTTTACCAAAGTGAGTTTCGTATACTACAAGCTAAACCTGTGATGTGTCTGCTTGTTTCTCTTGTAGTATGCAAATAGAATATTGGAGAAGAGCACCCCACTATGCAATGGTAGAGAAAGTAATGCAGATAAGGTTCAAGATAGTGAGACAACCCTGTTGGTCTCCAAGAAAGGTGATAAAAACGATCTTGTAGACAGTGAGAAAACCCCACAGTCCTGCGTTGATGTAGTGTTCGAGTTACTGGCCAGTACCGCTGGCACAAGCTCTTTGAACTCGCTGCTTGAATCACTTCGGCTTCTTCAGTCTCAGCTACAAGTTGAAAGGCATCAGTCAGCTGTGCTGCGGCAAGAAGGCGAAGGACTGAGGAAGTCCCTGCAGAATTTAGATGCGTACTTTCTTGTGCAACAACAAGCGCTGGAGGATTTAAGCGCCAAACAAGAGAAAGTTAATAAGCTTGCTAAGCATCTTTCCAGCATTATGGGTACCCAGGATATTGTTTCTTGAACTCTTCTGAAGTGCTTTCAGTTCTGGACTTGTTTTGCTGCGGCGTTTATATGCTGCTTTGTTCCCTATATTTGCACTGGTGGCGAACTTTGATGCCCAGTGGATGTAATATGTGTAATAGCCGTGATAGCCTAGCATAAGTTGCTTGCTTATTTATTTCCTTGTTGTCTTGTTTATTTGTTTGCCTGTAGTCAGTGTAGTTCTTTTTCCGCGGTTTGCTAGTGGCTGCAATAACCTATTTTTTGAAACTAGGCCACAATAACCATGGGCTAATATTTACTGTAGTGACACTGGGCCTCCTACGGGCCGTAGAAACAGTGGGCCTTCTACGGGCCGTAGAAATAGTAGGCCTTCTACGGGCCATAGAAACAATGGGCCTTCTACAGGTCGTATCATCAATGGGCCTTCTACGGGCCGTAGAAACAATGGGCATTCTACGGGCCGTATCATCAATGGGCCTTATACGAGCCATATGATTGGCCAAACATGGGCCAATAACAGGCCGCATTATGGCCGTAAACGGGCTAGAGTTGGAATCATCCGTTAATGGGCCGAACATAACGGGCCATCGTTAATAGGTCGTATTTGATGATGTTATGAAAACGGCCCAACGTATTAACGGACCACAAACGGGTCGACTGTAACCACGGGCTGAATTTGGCCCACAAGCAGAAAATGACAGTAACGGGTCGTAAGTAAACGAATGCTGGAAATGAGCCCAAGAATAAATGGGCTCTGAGAAGGCCGAAAGATAACATGGGTCGGAAACGGCCCAACGGAATAACCGCCCGTTAATGGGAATAAAGTGATGCACTGTTCATTACAGGCCAGTTTCACCACAGGCCGTTAATGGGTGTAAAGTGATACACTGTTCATTATGGGCCAGTTTCAGCAGGGGCCGCTAATGGGCCAAGAGTTACATAGGGCCTCATATGGGCCGAAAGACGTCATGGGCCATACATGGGCCAGAAGTGAAAACGGGCTGGAATCATATTGGATGGCCTAGATGACGCTATTGGGCCTAATTCGCATAGGGCGTAACGGGCCTTGGGTTAGCGGGCTGTAAATGGGCTATATGTTTTTTGGCAATCAACTCACAGGAATGGGCCACTATTGGGTCGTGCCACGTGTCGACATATCGTAGGTGCCTTTTGTCCAGTGAGTGGATGACATCTGTCCCAATGATGAGCCGACACGTGTTTCCTCCAGCCAATGATGATTTTACACGTGGAAAATCCCCATTGGTCGGGGCTGTTAACGGGCTATCGGATACAAAACCCGACCCGATAGATTAACGGCGTTCCATTACGGTGGATGCCATGTGTCGGTCACCCTTGACGAAAGCACTTCTGTGACGCACGATTTATCGTCATGGAAGTGAACACTTCCGTGATGATAATTTTGGTAATGTCATGGAATAATTCTACGGCGGCACAGGTATGACTATCTTGATTCTGTCATAAATTTGTCATGGATGTACATGCATGACAAAAAATGCGACCTACTGTGACAAACACATATCATCACGGAAGTGTATTTTTTTTGTAGTGGATCGATGTAACCAACAGGTCATACTAAAATAACACCATAAGATACACATCAACCAACTCTAATGTCACCTAGATACTCCAATGTCACCGCGAGTATCTGTGAGTTGATTATACGATATGCATCAAACAATTTCACATTCATAATACTCAATCCAACACAAAGAACATCAAAGAGTAACCCAAGATTTCTACCGGAGAAACAAAGACGAGAACATGCATCAACCCCTATGCATATATTACCCCAATGTCACCTTGGGAATCCGCGAGTTGATTGCCAAAAAACATATCAAGTGAATCAATATGAGACCTGATGTCTGCTAGAACTACGTCGGTATTTTCCTAAAGAGGAAGGGATGATGCAGTATAGCAATGGTAGGTATTTCCTACAGTGATGAGACCAAGGATATTGAACCAGTAGGAGAACCTCCTCACACCATGTAAACAACACCTGCACAGAAATAACAAATACTCGCAACCCGACGTGTTAAAGGGGTTGTCAATCCCTTGCGGGTACGGCGCCTCAAGATAGGCAAATAACGTGAGATAAAAGTGGTAGATAGGATAAATAGATCGCGGAACAAATAAATTGCAGCAAGGTATTTTTGTATTTTTGGTTTAATAGATCTGAAAATAAATGCAAAGGAAAATAGATTGCAAAGGCAAATATGGTGAAAAGAGACCCGGGGCCGTAGGTTTCACTAGTGGCTTCTCTCGAGAAAAATTGCAAACGGTGGGAAAACAATTACTGTTGGGAAACTGATAGAAATTCAAATAATCATGATCATATCCAGGAAATGATCATTATATAGGCATCACGTCCAAGGTTAGTAGATCGACTCCTTCTTGCATCTACTACTATTACTCCACACATCGACTGCTATCCAGCATGCATCTAGTGTATTAAGTTCATGGAAAAACGGAGTAATGTAATAAGAATGATGACATGATGTAGACAAGATCTATTTATCTAGAAATAGAACCCATCTTGTTATACTTAATAGCAATGATACATAGTGTCCTTTCCCTTTCTTTCACTGGGATCAAGCACCGTAAGATCGAACCCATCACAAAGAACCTCTTCCCATTGCAAGATAAATAGATCAAGTTGGCCAAACAAAACCCAAATATCGGAGAAGAAATACGAGCCTATAATCAATCATGCATATAAGAGATCAAAGAAGACTCAAATAACTTTCATGGATAAAAACATAGATCTGGTCATGAACTCAAAGTTCATTGGAGACTAACAAAACACCGCAAAATGGCTTACATCATATGGATCTCCAAGAGACCATTGTATTGATAATCAAGAAAGAGAGAGAGAGAGAGAGAGAGAGAGAGAGAGAGAGAAGAAGCCATCTAGCTACTAACTATGGTCCCGTAAGTCTACAAAGAACTACTCACGCATCATCGGAGAGGCACCAGTGGACGTGATGCACCCCTCCGAGATGGTGTCTAGATTGGATGTGGTGTTTCTGGACTCTACGGCGGCTGGAATTGATTTTTGTCGACTCCCCTAGGGTTTCTAGAATACTGGGGTATTTATAGAGCAAAGAGGCGGTGCGTGAGGCCAACGAGGAGGGCACAACCCATCAGGGCGCGTCTGGGCCCCCAGGCGTGCCCTGGTGGGTTGTGCTCTCTTCGGAGCTCCCCTCAGGTGCATTCCTGGCCCACTGGATGTCTTCTGGCCCAAAAAAGTCCACAAAAAGTTTCACTGCGTTTGGACTCCATTTGGTATTGATTTCCTGCGATGTAAAAAACATGCAGAAAACAACAACTGGTATTGGGCACTATGTCAAGAGGTTAGTGCCAAAAAATGATATAAAATGACTATAAAATGATTGTAAAGTATCCAAGATTGATAATATAACATCATGGAACAATCAAAAATTATAGATACGTTGGAGACGTATCAGCATCCCCAAGCTTAATTCCTGCTCGTCCTCGGGTAGGTAAATTATGAAAACAGATTTTTTGATGTGGAATGCTTCCTAACATGATCATCAAAAAAATTTCTTTATAGCATGGACATTTGGACTTTTATATGGTTCAAAGCAATAGTCTAGTTTTGACATGAAGACTTTAATACTCAAGCATACCAACAAGCAACCATCTCTTTAAAAATATCAACACTAGAGCAAGTTATCCCTAGCCCCTTATGCTCCATCATTGATCCATTCATGAAACACACTCAAATATTAGCTATACCAATGCTCAAATACGATCATAGTGCCCCTTAGTTGCTGCTTTATAAGAGAAGGTGGAGACTCAAATTCAAAATAAAAAATGCATAAGTAAAATACAGGCCCTTCGCAGAGGGAAGTAGGGATTTGTAGAGGTGCCAGAGCTCAAAGCTTAAATTGAGAGATAAAAATATTTTTGAAGGCATACTTTTCTCACCAACGAAAACAACTTAGAGCTCCCAACACTTTCCATGCTAGATACATCATAGGCGGTTCCCAAACAAAAAATAAAGTTTATTCCTTTTTCCACCATTACTTCACTTTCCATGGCTAACCGTATCCACGGGTGCCCTCCATACCAACACTTTCCAAGGAATTTATTATTTGACAACTTAAAGTAAATTCCTTTTTCATTTCGGGACTAGGTATCCCTCATACCTTTGTCGTACTCTCATGCAATGACAAGTGAATAAACACTCATCATGAGAATAACACATCTAGCATGGAAAAATTGGCGACCCCTCACCGCCTCGCGAGCGGTAGAGCACACAAAAGAGAAATTTATTTTGAAAATAAGAGATGTCACATGCAAATTTGCTTAGAACGGCATGGAAATACCGCATATAGGTAGATATAGTGGACTCATATGGCAAAACTGGTTTAAAGGGTTTTGGATGCACAAGTAGTGATCATACTTAGTGCCAAAATGAAGGCTAGCAAAAAGATTGAGAAGCGAAAAACCAAGAAACGAAAAGTCTCGTACCCAAGCATTAAGCATAAGTAACACCAAATAATGTACCGCAAGTAGGATATACATTCCATTGCATAACTATTGAATTTCGTGCTTGCATAGGGAATCACAAACCTTAAGATCAATATTCTTACTAAAGCATAATGACTCATCAACATGACTCACATATCATATCGTCATATCCCAAAACCATTACCAAGAATCAAGTTTATTTTTTCCAATGATATTCATGAAAGTTTTTATTACATCCTCCTTGGATATCTATCACTTTGGGACTATGTTTATATGTTGCTTTTGATAGGCTCAAAAAAATTAAGTGAAGAACATGAGCATACTTTTTTTCTTTCTCTCAAAATAATCTAAGTGAAGCAAGAGAGAATTTCTTAAAAAAAATTACTAACTCCCAAATAAATCTAAGTGAAGCATGAGAGCATTTCTTCAAAAATAACAAAGCACACCGTGCTCAAAAAGATATAAGTGAAGCACTAGAGCAAATCCAAGGCTCTAAAAATTGAAGTGTAGCATAGGATCAGGCATAGCATAATTTTTGGCTTTCTCAAAAAGGTGTGTTAAGCAAGGATTCAAGACTTAAAACACAAAGAAAAACAAGCAAGGACTCATATCATACAAGACGCTCCAAGCAAAACTCATAATATGAGACGAATAACAATATAGTTCCAAGTAAAATACCAATGGTTGTTATAAGAAAGAGGGGATGCCACTCGGAGGTATCCCCAAGCTTAGTTGCTTGCTACTTCTTTGAATATTATCTTGGGGTGCCTCGGGCTTCCCCAAGCTTAGCCTTTTGCTAATCCTTATTCCTTCATCCATCGTAATACCCCCAAAACTTGAAAACTTCTATCACACAAAACTCAACAAAACCTTCGTGAGATCTGTTAGTGTAAGAAAGCAAACCACTACTATAAGTAATGTTGCAAACCTATTCATATTTTATTTTTTCATTATATCTACTGTATTCCAAATTTTCTATGGCAAAAACTCATCAAAGAAAACCATAGAATCATCAAAACAAGCACACAACACAAAGAAAATATAATCTGTCAAAAACAGAACAGCCTATAGCAATCTGGATATTTCGAATACTTATGTAACTCCAAAACTCTTGAGAAATTAGAAAAACCTGAGAATTTTGTATATTAATCTTCTGCAAAAAGAATCAACTCAAAAGCACGTTTCTGTGATTTATGAAAATTATTTTCGTGAGTGCATAAGTTTCTGTTTTTCAGCAAGATCAAATCAACTTTCACCCAAATCATCCCGTAGGCCTTACTTGGCACAAACACTTATTTAAACCACAAAAACACATCTAAACAGAGGTATAATTGGGTAATTTATTAAAAATAGCAAGAAAACCAAAAGCAAAAAGATACAAGTGGGGTTGCCTCCCAACGAGCGCTATCATTTTACGCCCCTAGCTAGACATAAGACTTCATTGATGCTCACATGAAAGATAAGAATAGAAGCACAAAGAGAGCATCATAAAACATGTGACAAACACACTTAAGTCTAGCATACTTCCTCTGCATAGCCATTTTATAGGAAAACAAATTACCAAGACAAGCAAGATCTAGCATATGCAAGGAAGAAGAAAGAAACAATGGCAATCTCAACATGAAGAGAAGTAACTTAGTGACATGAAGGTTGCCACAACCATATTTCCCTCTCTTATAATAATAATATGTGGGATCATATTCAAATTCAACAATATAGCTATCACATAAGATATTTTCTACATGATCCACATGCATGCAAAGTTGACACTCTTCCAAAATAGTGGGATTCTCGTCAAAAAAAATCATGACCTCTCCAAACCCACTTTCATAAAAAAATCATAAGATTGAACACTCTCCAAATATGTGGGATTATTTTTACCTAAAGCTGACGCTCTTCCAAACCCACTTTCAATATTTTTGCAAACATTATTATCACTAACATATTCATCATGAGGCTTAAATTAATTTTCAAGATCAAAAGAAGAATCACCCCAATCATGATCATTGCAATAAGTAGTGGACATATCAAAACTAGCATCCCCAAGCTTGGGGTTTTGCATATTATTAGCACAATTGACATTGATAGAATTTATAATAACACCATTGCAATCATGCTTTTTATTCAAGGAGCTATCATGAATCACTTCATAAATTTCTTCTTCTAACACTTCATCACAATTCTCAGATTTACGAAATTCAAGCCAAACTTCATAGAGATAATCAAGTGCACTCAAAGCACTAGCAACTGGTTCAACATAATTAAATCTCTTAAAAAGATTAGCTAGTGGGTGAGGATCCATATCAACAGATTTTTAGCAAGTGAAGATGCAAGCAAATAGAAGACACATGGTCACACAAGCAAACAAGAGATCTGACAAGAAAAAGGCGAACGAAAAAGAGGGCGAATAAAACAGCAAAAAAATTGTGAAGTGGGGGAGAGGAAAACGAGAGGCAAATGGCAAATAATGTAAATTGCGAGGAGATGAGATTTGTGATTAGGAACCTGGTTGATGTTGAAGATCCTCCCCGGAAATGGCGCCAGAAATTCCTTTTGATGTCTACTAGAACTACGTCGGTATTTCGCCAAAGAGGAAGGGATGATGAAGTATAGCGACGATAGGTATTTCGCTGAGTAATGAGACCAAGGTTATCGAACCAGTAGGAGAACCTCCTCACACCACGTAAACAACACCTGCACACAAATAACAAATACTTGCAACCAGACGTGTTAAAGGGGTTGTCAATCCATTTCGGGTATGGTGCCTCAAGATAGGCAAATAACGTGAGATAAAAGTGGTAGATAGGATAAATAGATCACGGAACAAATAAATTGCAGCAAGGTATTTTTGTATTTTTGGTTTAATAGATCTGCAAATAAATGCAAAGGAAAATAGATCGCAAAGGAAAATATGGTGAAAAGAGACTCGGGGGCCGTAGGTTTCACTAGTGGCTTCTCTCGAGAAAAATAGCAAACGATGGGAAAACAATTACGGTTGGGCAATTGATAGAACTTCAAATAATCATGATGATATCCAGGCAATGATCATTATATAGGCATCACGTCCAAGATTAGTAGACCGAATCCTTCTTGCATCTACTACTATTACTCCACATATCGACTCCTATCCAGCATGCATCTAGTGTATTAATTTCATGGAAAAACGGAGTAATGTAATAAGAATGATGACATGATGTAGACAAGATCTATTTATCTATAAATAGACCCCATCTTGTTATACTTAATAGCAACGATACATACGTGTCGTTTCCCTTTCGGTCACTGGGATCAAGAACCGTAAGATCGAACCCATCACAAAGCACCTCTTCCCATTGCAAGATAAATAGATCAAGTTGGCCAAACAAAACCCAAATATCGGAGAATAAATACGAGGCTATAATCAATCATGCATATAAGAGATCAAAGAAGACTCAAATAACTTTCATGGATAAAAACATAGATCTGATCATTAACTCAAAGTTCATCGGATCCCAACAAACACATCGCAAAAGGCTTACATCATATGGATCTCCAAGAGACCATTGTATTGATAATCAAGAGAGAGAGAGGAATCCATCTAGCTACTAACTGCGGACCCGTAGGTCTATGATGACCCACAAGTATAGGGGATCTATCGTAGTCCTTTCAATAAGTAAGAGTGTCGAACCCAATGAGGAGCAGAAGGAAATGATAAGCGGTTTTCAGCAAGGTATTCTCTGCAAGTACTGAAATAAGTGGTAACAGATAGTTTTGTGATAGGATAAATTGCGAGCAACAAGTAACAAAAGTAAATGAAGTGCAGCAAGGTGGCCCAATCCTTTTTGTAGCAAAGGACAAGCCTGGACAAACTCTTATTATAGGAAAAGCGCTCCCGAGGAAACATGGGAATATCGTCAAGCTAGTTTTCATCACGCTCGTATGATTCGCGTTCGGTACTTTGATAATTTGATATGTGGGTGGACCGGTGCTTGGGTACTGCCCTTACTTGGACAAGCATCCCACTTATGATTAACCTCTATTGCAAGCATCCGCAACTACAACAAAATTATTAAGGTAAACCTAACCATAGCATGAAACATATGGATCCAAATCAGCCCCTTACGAAGCAACGCATAAACTAGGGTTTAAGCTTCTGTCACTCTAGCAACCCATCATCTACTTATTACTTCCCAATGCCTTCCTCTAGGCCCAAATAATGGTGAAGTGTTATGTAGTCGACATTCACATAACACCACTAGAGGTTAGACAACATACATCTTATCAAAATATCGAACGAATACCAAATTCACATGACTACTAATAGCAAGACTTCTCCCTTGTCGTCAGGAACAAACATAACTACTCACAAAGCATATTCAAGTTCATAATCAGAGGACCGTTGGTGATGACGATGATGATGATTTCCCCCTCCCGGAGGGAAGTGTCCCCGGCAGAACAGCTCTGCCGGAGCCCTAGATTGGTTCCGCCAATGTTCCGCCTCGTGGCGGCGGAGTCTCGTCCCGAAAGGTTCTCTTCTATTTTTTTCTCATCGAAAGACTTCATATGGGAGAAGATGGACGTTGGAGAGCCACCAGGGGGCCCATGAGGTAGGGGGCGTGCCCCCCACCCTCGTGAGCAGGGTGTGGGCCCCCTGGCCTTCATCTTTGGTGATGATTTTTCTTTATTTATTCTAAGGTATTCCATGGAGTTTCAGGACTTTTGGAGTTGTGCAGAATAGTCCTTAAATATTTGCTCCTTTTCCAGCCCAGAATTCCAGCTGCCGGCATTCTCCCTCTTCATGTAAACCTTGTAAAATAAGATAGAATAGCCATAAGTATTGTGACATAACGTGAAATAACAGACCATAATGCAATAAATATTGACATAAAAGCATGATGCAAAATGGATGTATCAACTTCCCCAAGCTTAGACCTCGCTTGTCCTCAAGCGAAAAGCCGATAACAATAAATATGTCCTCGTGTTTAGAGGTAGAGGCGTCGATAAAAATAAAATATGGACATGAAGGCATCATGATTACTTCATAAGAGCAACATATATAAATTTTGTCATATGATTACTTATGTTCTAGTGATGATCTTTTCACAAAGCCAAAACATGAATCAGAAACTTTAGTGGGCACCAACAATTATAATCTCAGTCATTGAAGCAATTGCAATTTATCATAACATCGGAAAGAGTCTATGTCAGAGCTTAAAAGCAAGTCCACATACTCAACTATCACTTAGTCCTTCATAACTGCTAACACTCACGTGATACTTGTGGTTACAAAGTTTTAATCGGACACAGAGAAAGATAGGGGCTTATAGTTTTTGCCCCACAACCTTTTACCTCAAGGGTAATGTTAACAATAATAATTCATGCTCCCCCACATCCACTTAGATATATATATATCATGTTCTTTCCAACATGCTGAGCTTGCCAAAGGATAAAATGAAAAAGGAAGGGTGAAGATCACCGTGACTCTTGCATAAGGTAGAGGATAATAATAAAAGATAGGCCCTTCGCAGAGGGAAGCAGAGGTTGTCATGCGCATTTAGGGTTGATGCACAAAATCTTAATGCAAAAGAACATCACTTTATATTGCCCCTTGCATGTGAACCTTTATTATGCAGTCCGTCGCTTTTATTGCGTCCACAACAAGTTCGTACAAAGCTTATTTCTCTGCACTGATAAGTCATGCATATTTAGGGAGCAATTTTTATTGCTTGCACCGATGACAACTTACTTGAAGGATCTTACTCAATCCATAAGTAGATATGGTGGACTCTCATGGCAAAACTGGTTTAAGGGTATTTGGAAGCACAAGTAGTATTTCTAATTAGCGCTGAAGATTGGCTAGCATGAGGGGGAAAGGCAGACTCAACACGGTAGAGGAACCATGACAACATTCTTTATCTCAGATGTAAGAGAACATAACTCATTATGTTGTCTTCCTTGTCCAACATCAACTCTTTAGCATGTCGTATTTTAATGAGTGCTCCCAATCATAAAAGATGTCAATGATAATATATCTATATGTGAAACCTCTCTTTCCTTATTACTTCCTATTAATTTTAACGATGACCAAAGCTATATTTGCCAACTCCCAACAACTTTAAATCATCATACTCTTTCTATGTGAAGTCATTACTTTCAATAAGATCAATATGAACTCTTGATTCTTTTTATTCTTTTTCTTCTAATCACCCAAGATCATGGCAAAATACTCAAGCCCTTGACTCAACACTAATCTTTATTATGTAGCTCACGGACTCGATTACAAAGAAGGATCAGAATGCAAAACTCAAAACTAGATCATGCCATGACTTTATTCTACTAAATCAAGATACTACTAATAGGATCGAACTAAGAAAAACGGTAAAGATAGGAGTTGTGATGGTGATACCATACCAGGGCACCTCCCCCAAGCTTGGCAGTTGCCAAGGGGAGTGCCCATACCCATGTGATTATGTCTCCTTGTTTGTTGGTGGTGTAATATTCTTGGCGATGATTCCCCTCAGAATACGGTTCTCCTCCTCGAGCTTATTGACTTGCTGCTTAAGGTCCATTATTTCCTTGCGAAGCTTCCCTGTAACGGCTAAAGCTCCTTGCACCCAAGGGTGTTGCATAGCTGCGGGAGAACAAGAGACACTCCTCATATTTTCATAGGAAAGAAATTTAACATTGGAAGGGATAACCGAGTTTGGAATAGTTGAGCTCTATAGTTCCCCCATTGTAAATCCAGCTCAGAGGCGAGAGGTGACTTCTTGATCTTCCATGGCATCTACTCTCATCAGGTCAGCCTCCATATCTTCCTCCGTTACCGGCCCAAAGTGGTCAGCGTCGCTGTTTACCGTTGGTTCCGGTGCCGGGTTAGATACCCGGCTTTCTCCGACTGACTCTTGAGAAGACATCTTGCTTTAATCTGTAGCAGCAACAGCTCGAAACGAAAGCAGAAGATATTTGCGTGACACGGGAGTCAAAGCCTTCGGGAATATATATAGTGAATTTTTACCGACCAAAATACGTATCGTGCAAGGAAACGGAGTCCGGAGGGCACACGAGGTGCCCACGAGGTAGGGGGGCGCCCAGGGGGGTAGGGCGCGCCCTCCACCCTCGTGGAGACCTCGTTTCCTCCTCGGACTGCTACTTATTTTTCTATTTTTCTAAATATTCCAAAACGGAGAAATATTGCCTTAAAAATTGTTTTGGAGTCGGTTTACTTACCGTACCACATACCTATTCCTTTTCGGAGTCTGGAACATTCTGGAAAGTGTCCTTTCTGTACTCCTTCGGGGTCACGGTTTCAATATTATTAGTTTCAACATTTATAGGATTACCTGAGATATAGTGCTTGATCCGTTGACCGTTTACCACCTTCGGATTTGTGCCTGCGAAGTTGTTGATTTTTATGGCACCGGAACGATAGACCTCCTCGATAACGTAGGGACCTTCCCATTTTGAGAGAAGTTTTCCTGCAAAAAATCTTAAACGAGAGTTGTATAGCAATACATAATCACCTACATTAAACTCACGCTTTTGTATCCTTTTGTCATGCCATCTTTTAACTTTTTCTTTAAACAACTTGGCATTTTCATAAGCTTGGGCTCTCCATTCATCAAGTGAGCTAATATCAAATAACCTCTTCTCACCGGCAAGTTTGAAATCATAGTTGAGCTCTTTAATAACCCAATATGCCTTATGTTCTAGTTCGAGAGGTAAGTGACAAGCTTTTCCATAGACCATTTTGTACGAAGACATACCCATAGGATTTTTATAGGCAGTTCTATAGGCCGATAATGCATCATCAAGTTTCTTGGACCAATTCTTTCTAGACCTATTGACAGTCTTTTGCAAAATTAATTTGAGCTCTTTGTTGCTCAACTCTACTTGACCACTAGACTGCGGGTGATAAGGAGATACAATCCTATGATTAACGTCGTATTTAGCAAGCATCTTACGGAAAGCACCATGAATAAAGTGTGAACCACCATCAGTCATTAAGTATCTAGGGACTCCAAACCTTAGAAAAATAACTTCCTTAAGCATTTTCATAGAAGTGTTATGATCAGCACTACTAGTTGGAATAGCTTCTACCCACTTAGTAACGTAATCAACAGCAACTAGAATATGAGTGTAACCATTAGAGGCAGGAAAAGGTCCCATATAATCAAAGCCCCAAACATCAAATGGCTTAATAACAAGTGAATATTTCATAGGCATTTCTTGACGTCTACTGATATCACCAATTCTTTGACATTCATCGCAAGACAAAACAAACTTACGGGCATCCTTGAAGAGAGTAGGCCAATAAAATCCGGATTGCAATACCTTATGTGCAGTTCTATCTCCAGCGTGATGTCCTCCATAAGCTTCGGAGTGACACTTGAGTAGGATCTGTTCCTGTTCATGCTCAGGTACACAACGTCTAATAACACCATCTACTCCTTGTTTATAAAGATGTGGGTCATCCCAAAAGTAATGTGGCAAGTCATAGAAAAACTTTTTCTTTTGTTGGTATGTGAAGCTAGGCAGTATAAATTTGGTAACAATATAATTAGCATAATCAGCATACCATGGAGTGCTACGAGAAGTACTTATGACATTTAATTGCTCATGAGGAAAGCTATCATCAATAGGTAGTGGGTCATCAAGAACATTCTCTAGCCTAGACAAGTTGTCTGCAACGGGGTTCTCAGCTCCCTTTCTATCAACAATATGTAAATCAAATTCTTGAAGCAAGAGAACCCATCTAATGAGTCTAGGTTTTGCATCTTTCTTTTCCATAAGATATTTAATAGCAGCATGGTCTGTGTGAATAGTTACTCTAGAATCAACAATATAGGGTCTGAATTTATCAAACGCAAATACAACTGCTAAAAGTTCCTTTTCGGTAGTAGCATAATTTCTTTGAGCATTGTCTAGAGTCTTACTAGCATAAGGGTAAATTCCAATCAGGTGGCTGAACAACAGGTGCAGAGACTAATGCTTTCTTAAGTATTTCAAATGCTTCTACACAATCATCATCAAAGACAAATGGGACATCTTTTTGTAATAAATTAGTCAGAGGCCGAGAGATTTTTGAGAAGTCCTTGATGAACCTCCTATAAAATCCGGCGTGACCAAGGAAACTTCTTATACCTTTCATGTCCTTGCGACATGGCATCTTTTCAATAGCATCAACCTTGGCTTTATCAACTTCAATACCTCATTCAGAAACTTTGTGCCCCAAGACAATACCTTCATTAACCATAAAGTGGCACTTTTCCCAATTCAAGACAAGATTAGTTTCTTCACATCTCTGCAAAACTCGAGCAAGATTGCTCAAGCAATCTTCAAAAGAGGAACCATAGACGGAAAAGTCATCCATGAAAACCTCACAAATTTCCTCACAAAAGTCAGAGAATATAGCCATCATGCATCTTTGAAAGGTAGCAGGTGCATTACATAAACCAAAAGGCATACGTCTATAAGCAAAAGTACCAAAAGGGCAGGTAAAAGTAGTCTTTGATTGATCTTTAGCCGACACAGGTATTTGAGAAAAACCAGAGTAACCATCTAGAAAGCAATAATGTGTATGTTTGCATAGTCTTTCTAGCATTTGATCAATAAAAGGTAAGGGGTAATGATCTTTCTTAGTAGCCTTATTTAATTTGCGGAAATCAATTACCATCCTATAACCTGTGATAATTCTTTGCGGAATCAAATCATCTTTATCATTAGGGACAACAGTAATACCTCCCTTCTTAGGGACACAATGGACATGACTTACCCACTGACTACCAGCAACGGGATAAATTATACCTCCCTTCAGAAGCTTGAGTATTTCTTTTCTTACCACTTCTTTCATTTTAGGATTCAAACGTCGTTGAGGATCACAAACTGGTTTGGCATCAGCTTCCAAATTTATTTAATGTTGACAAAGAGTGGGACTGATGCCCTTAAGATCATCCAGAGTATATCCAATAGCGGCACGATGCTTCTTCAGAGTTTTCAATAATCTCTCTTCTTCATGCTCTGAAAGGTTAGTGCTAATAATAACAGGATATATTTTCTTTTCATCAAGATAAGCATATTTAAGATTATCAGGCAACGGTTTAAGCTCAAACACGGGATCACCCTTGGGTGGAGGGGGATCCCCTAGGATTTCAACATGCAGATTGTGTTGCAGAATAGGTTCCTGTTTAAAGAATACTTCATCTATTTCCCTTCTTTCATTCATGAACATATCATTTTCATGGTCTAGCAAATACTGTTCTAAAGGATCACTATGAGGTACAGCAATAGAGGCAAGACCAATAATTTCATCCTTACTAGGCGATTCTTCCTCATGATGTTGTTTACTCAATTTAGAGAAATTAAACTCATGAACCGTATCGTCCAAGCCAATAGTAACAACATTCTTTTCGCAGTCTATCTTAGCATTAACAGTACGCAAGAAGGGTCTACCAAAAATAAGGGGACAAAAGCTATCTTGTGGAGAACCAAGAACAAGAAAATCAACGGGATATTTGGTCTTCCCACACAAGACTTCAACATCTCTAACAATTCCCATTGGAGATATAGTATCTCTATTTGCAAGTTTAATTGTAACATCAATTTCTTCTAACTCAATAGGTGCAATCTCATGCATAATTTCTTTGTATAAGTCAATGGGTATAACACTAGAACTAGCACCCATATCACATAAGCCATGATAACAGTGATCTCCTATTTTAACAGAAATAACAGGCACACCTACCACAGGTCTATGTTTTTCTCTATCACAGGGTTTAGCAATTCTAGCAGTTTCACCAGTGAATTGAATAACATGCCCATCAATATTATCAGACAAGATATCTTTAACAATAGCAATACTGGGTTCTACTTTGACTTGCTCAGGAGGTGTATAAGTCCTAGTATTGCTTTTACGAACAACAGTTGAAGCTTTAGCATGATCCTTCATTCTAACAGGGAAAGGGGGTTTCTCAACATAAGAAGTAGGAACAATAGGATCATTATACGTGACAATCTTTTCTTCAACTTTAATAGGTGCAGCTACTTTTACTTCTATGGGAGAATGATATTTAAACCACTTCTCCTTGGCGAGTTCAACATAAGTAGCAAAAGATTAACAGAAAGAAGCTACTATCTTAGAGTCAAGTCCATATTTAGTGCTAAACTTACGGAAAATATCGGTATCATAAAAGATTTAACACAATCAAACTTAGGTGTCATACCTGACTCCTTACCTTCGTCGAGGTCCCAATCTTCAGAGTTGTGTTTAATTCTATCCAATAAATTCCATCCAAATTCAATAGACTTCATCATAAAAGAGCCAGCACAAGAAGTATCGAGCATGGTGTGATTATTATCCGAAAGCCGAGCATAAAAATTCTGGAGAATTTTCAATTTTGAGAGCTCATGATTGGGGCATGAATATAACATTGATTTAAGCCTCCCCCAAGCTTGAGCGATGCTTTCTCCTTCGCTATGCCAAAAATTATATATATAATTGCGATCACGATGAACAAGATGCATAAGGTAATACTTTTGATGAAATTCCAATTTCAATCTTTTATAGTTCCATGATCTCGTTTCATCACATAGCCTATACCATGTCAATGCGTCTCCCTCCAAAGATAAAGGGAAAGCCTTCCTCTTAATGGCATCATCGGGTATACATGCAAGCTTAAATAGTCCACAAATATCATCCATAAAGCATAGATGTTCGTCAGGATGCTTTGTTCCATCTCCTGCAAAAGTGTTAGCTAGCAGTTTTTCCATCATACCCGAAGGAATTCCAAAAGGAGTTTCATTTTCAATAGGTTCAGTACGTCCAGTAGGTTGAGTAGAAACTCTTAGCTCAACCGGACGGGGTGAAGATACCCCGAACAAGCCCCTCAAGCAATTACTTTCCATGGTAACAAGTGACAGAAAATTTCAGCACACTAAATAAATTTTTCCTTACCAAATTCCACCTACCAAAGGTGCTTCACTCCCCGGCAACGGCGCTAAAAAAGAGTCTTGATGACCCACAAGTATAGGGGATCTATCATAGTCCTTTCGATAAGTAAGAGTGTCAAACCCAACGAGGAGCAGAAGGAAATGATAAGCGGTTTTCAGCAAGGTATTCTCTGCAAGTACTGAAATAAGTGGTAACAGATAGTTTTGTGATAGGATAAATTGTAACGAGCAACAAATAACAAAAGTAAATGAAGTGCAGCAAGGTGTCCCAACCCTTTTTGTAGCAAAGGACAAGCCTGGACAAACTCTTATAATAGGAAAAGCGCTCCCGAGGACACATGGGAATATCGTCAAGCTAGTTTTCATCACGCTCATATGATTCGCGTTCGGTACTTTGATAATTTGATATGTGGGTGGACCGGTGCTTGGGTATTGCCCTTACTTGGACAAGTATCCCACTTATGATTAACCTCTATTGCAAGCATCCGCAACTACAACAAAAGTATTAAGGTAAACCTAACCATAGCATGAAATATATGGATCCAAATCAGCCCCTTACGAAGCAACGTACAAACTAGGGTTTAAGCTTCCGTCACCCTAGCAACCCATCATATACTTATTACTTCCCAATGCCTTCCTCTAGGCCCAAATAATGGTGAAGTGTTATGTAGTCGACATTCACATAACACCACTAGAGGTTAGACAACATACATCTTATCAAAATATCGAACGAATACCAAATTCACATGACTACTAATAGCAAGACTTCTCCCTTGTCCTCAGGAACAAACGTAACTACTCACAAAGCATATTCATGTTCATAATCAGAGGGGTAATATTGTGCATAAAGGATCTGAACATATGATCTTCCACCAAATAAACCAACTAGCATCAACTACAAGGAGTAATCAACACTACTAGCAACCTACTAGCACCAATCCCGGACTTGGAGACAAGAATTGGATACAAGAGAAGAACTAGGGTTTGGAGATGAGATGGTGCTGGTGAAGATGTTGATGGATATTGCCCTCTCCCGATGAGAGGAGCGTTGGTGATGATGATGATGATTTCCCCCTCCCGGAGGGAAGTGTCCCCGGCAGAACAGCTCTGCCGGAGCCCTAGATTGGTTCCGCCAAGGTTCCGCCTCGTGGTGGCGGAGTCTCGTCCCGAAAGGTTCTCTTCTATTTTTTTCTCATCAGAAGACTTCATATGGGAGAAGATGGACGTCGGAGAGCCACCAGGGGGCCCACGAGGTAGGGGGCGCGCCCAGGGGGGGCGCCCCCCACCCTCGTGAGTAGGGTGTGGGCCCCCTGGCCTTCATCTTTGGCAACGATTTTTCTTTATTTATTCTAAGGTATTCCGTGGAGTTTCAGGACTTTTGGAGTTGCGCAGAATAGTCCTTCAATATTTGCTCCTTTTCCAGCCCAGAATTCCAGCTGCCGGCATTCTCCCTCTTCATGTAAACCTTGTAAAATAAGAGAGAATAGCCATAAGTATTGTGACAAAACGTGAAATAACAGCCCATAATGCAATAAATATTGACATAAAAGCATGATGCAAAATGGACGTATCAGTCTACAAAGAACTACTCACGCATCATCAGAGAGGCACCAATGGACATGATGCACCCCTCCGAGATGGTGTCTAGATTGGATCTGGTGTTTGTGGACTCTGCGGCGGCTGGAATTGATTTTCGTTGACTCCCCTAGTGTTTCTGGAATAATTGGGTATTTATAGATCAAAGAGGCATGATGTCTACTACGCAACTTTATTCTTGTAGACACGTGTTGGGTCTCCAAGCGCAGAGTTTTGTAGGACAGTAGCAATTTTCCCTCAAGTGGATTACCTAAGGTTTATCAATCCATGAGAGGTGTAGGATGAAGATAGTCTCTCTCAAACGACCCTGCAACCAAATACAAGAAATCTCTTGTGTCCCCAACACACCCAATACAATGGCAAATTGTATAGGTGCACTAGTTCGGCGAAGAGATTGTGATAAAAGTGTAATATGGATGGTAGAGATATATTTTTATAATATGAATAAATAAAAACAACAAGGTAGCAAATAGTAAATGTGCACAAAAATGGTGTAGCAATGCTTAAAAATGAGGCCTAGGGTCCGTACTTTTGCTAGTGCAACCTCTCAATAATGCTAGCATGGTTGGATCATATGATTATCCCTCAAAGTGCAATAAAGAATCACTATCGAGTTCCTATTAGCGGAGAACAAAAGATAGGAATTGTTTTTAGGTCACAAAACCACCTCAAAGCTATTCTTTCCGTTTGATCTATTCAAGAGTTCGTACTTAAATAACACAAAGCTATTTTTCCGATCGATCTATCCTGGAGTTCGTACTAGAATAACACCAAAGCAAATTCATATTCATAATACTCAATCCACATAAAGAAATATAAAGAGACCCCAAAGTTTCCGTCGGAGAAAAACGTGCATCAACCCCTATGCATAGATTACCCCAATATCACCGCGGGAACCCGCGACTTGAATGCCATAACACATATCAAGTGAATCAATAAGATACCTCATTGTCACGTCAAGTATTCATATTGTTAGACATATATCATGTGTTCTCATCTCTGAATATTCAATCCAACAAGACAAAACTTTGAAGGGTAAAGATTCAATTCATAACAAGAGTATAGAGGGGAGAAACATGATATGATCCGACTATATTAACAAAGCCCATGATATAGATCACGAGAGAGAGATCAAACACATAGCTACTGGTACAAACCCTCAGCCCCAAGGGTGGACTGCTCCCTCCTCATCGTGGTGACCGCCAGGATGATGAAGACGGCCACCGGAGATGATCCCCACTCCGGCAGGGTGCCGGAACGGGGTCTAGATTGGATCTCGTGGATACAAAGGCCTTGTGGCGGCGGAACTTCTGATATAGGTCAAGCTCAAAGGGTTTTGGAATATTTGGGAATTGATAGTGCAAAGAAGGGGTACGGGAGGCCACTGAGGTGGGCACAACCCACCTGGGCGCGCCTGGGGGACCAGGCGTGCCCTAGTGGGTTGTGCCCCCCTCGGGGCACCCCCAGGTGCTTCTTTGACCCATTGTTGGTCTTCCAGTCCATAAAAAATCCCCAAAAAATTACCCGATGTTTGGACTCCGTTTGATCTTGATTTCCTGCGATGTAAAAAACAAGCAAAAAACAGCAACTCGCACTGGGCACTGGGTCAATAGCTTAGTCCCAAAAAATGATATAAAGTTGCTATAAAATGATTGTAAAACTCCCAAGAATAATAAAATAACAGCATGAATACTTCATAAATTATAGAGACGTTGGAGACGTAGCAAGGCAGTGCGGGAGGCCAACAAGGAGGGCACAACCCACCGGGGCGCGCCTGGGGGCCCAGGCATGCCCTGGTGGGTTGTGCTCCCCTTGGAGATCCCCTTAGGTGCGTTCCTGGCCCACTCGATGTCTTTTGGCCCAAAAAAATAAACAAAAAGTTTCGCTGCGTTTGGACTCCGTTTGTTATTGATTTCCTGCGATGTAAAAAACATGCAAAAAAACAACAACTGGCAGTGGGCACTATGTCAATAGGTTAGTACCAAAAATGATATAAAATGACTATAAAATGATTGTAAAAATCCAAGATTGATAATATAATAGAATGGAACAATCAAAAATTATAGATACATTGGAGACCTATCAATACCCCATTGTCACCACGGTTATTCATAGCAAGACATACATCAAGTGTTCTCAAATCCATAAAAGTATTCAATCTGATGAAACGAAATCTCAAAGTGAAAACTCAATTCATCACCAGATAGAGAGGGGGAAACACCATATGCTCCGACTATATTAACAAAGCCCGCAATACATCAAGATTGTGACATCTCAAGAACATGAGAGAGAGAGAGAGAGAGAGATTAAACACATAGCTACTGGTACAAACTCTTCCCGAGGGTGGACTACTCCCTCCTCATCATGGTGGCCGACGGGATGATGAAGATGGACACCAGTGATGATCTCCCCCTCCGGCGGAGTGCCAGAACGGGGTCCAGATTGTTTTTTTGTGGCTACAGAGGCTTGCGGCGGTGGAACTTCTGATCTAGGGTTACCCCAAGGGTTTTTGGAATATTTGACGATTTATAGGGCGAAGAGGCGGTGCGGGAGGCCATCGAAGTGGGCGCCCCCAGGCGCACCCAGGTGGGTTGTGCCCCCCTCGGGGCACCCCTCTAGTACTTCTCTGGCCCATCCTGGGTGTTCTGGTCCAAAAAAATCTCCAAAAAAATTTACTGCATTTGGACTCTGTTTGATGTTGATTTCTTGCGATGTAAAAAACAAGCAAAAAACAGCCACAGCCACCGCCTATCTTGCTAGGATCAGATCCTAGGTTTAACTCCTCCGCCGCAGCCACCCCCCGCCCCATCTTCATCGGCCGGAGTCCTTGATCCTCGCCTCCGCACCCTAGGCCGCGGCTGTAGCCGGAGCTCGCCGGCACAGGGCCGAGCATAGAGAGAGACGCCCCCGAGCCCTTCATGCACGCCCATGGTACCAACCCACGACTCTTCTCCCTATGCACTCTTCTGCTATGCATCTACCTCTGATCCATGTATGTCGCAGCGGCGGCGGCGAGGAATCCATGTCGCGGCAGTGATGGCTGGGCCAGTTATGCCTGCACGCGCGTGTGTTGTATGTGTTTGTGTATCCTTGCTTTGTATATTTTTTACTGTTCTTTCAATGTTCAGTTATTTCCTCTTTAGAATTTGGAGAAACACCAAATATTTATGTACCTAAATTTCATCCTTTTCCTACTGCCAAGTAGATACCATTGCTAATGGAAGAAGAACCACAAATATTTGCAGTTGATAAACACAATGTTCTACTTTCTTTGCATGAGGCAAAGCACGCAGCTGCACGCAACTAGGTATCTGCTGGCTTCGTCCCGTCTCTCCCGCGAGAGACAGGGCGAAACCTAACGTGCCGCCAGCCCAGCCCCCTCGCTCCACCTTCCCCTCGCTGCCGCCAGGGCGCGCCGCCAGGCGAAGCCCGGCTGGCATCGGCGGCGGCGGGGATCTCCTTCCTCCTCGCCAGATCTGCTGTGGCACGGGCGCGGCACCTTGGCAGGGACGCCTCGTTCTGGTGCAGGGCGTGGTGGCGGGGCTGCGTACGGTCGCGTTGGTGGCGGGATTGGACGGCGGCTCGGTGGTGGCTGCATGGCGGCATGGTGTAGGGCGGCGGCGTCCAGGTCCAACAAGCAGGCGGCGGCGTACGGCAGGATGTCCAGCGGCGGCGGCTAGCGTCCGATCTGGGCTCAGATAGGCTTCGGCGGGCCGTGCATGCTGCCGCCTTGTATCTTCCATGCTCCATCAATGGCAAACTGCTCCTGGGCTCGACCCGCAACACGAGGACGTCGGGGGCTCTGGCCCTGGGCGTGGCGGTGGTGGCTACTTCCTTCGCCGGAGGTGGTCGGCCAGCTGGTTGTGACATCACACGTCCAGTCTAGGCACCGAGTGGGAGACGATGCTGCCGGTGAAAACCCTGCTATGACTTTGGTCAGGGCTGGTGAGGGCGGCGATTTCGCGTCGTTATCTTGATGAAGACATCACTAATGTAGCTACCGTCGACTCGCTTGCGCTGCTCCGGGTGAAAACCTAGACTCGGGGTTCCTAGATCGAACGTTAACACTTTAGGCGTCGTTCTCCCCCATGGGGGCATTGTTTTTGGAGCAGCGGCTGGTTGGAGGAGACAAGTGGTGGAGTGGTTTTTCATTTGCCACATCAAAGACGGTGGATCTCGGCGGCGTGGCGCAATGGGGATTCGGTGTCCGATGCGAGGAGATGGACTCGCGCAGGAGGAGGATGTTGTCTGGCGTCATTGTGGCGTCGATGGCAGAGAGGCCTGGCAAGGTCGGTGCATTATTTTTTTCTCTGAAGATGGATTGGTGGAAGATGGCGGTGATGGCACATGAGAGTGCGTCGGACCGGTGTATCCCCCAAACCCAGTATGTGGCTTGGTTGGGGCCTCCGGCTTTAGATGTTAGGCATTTGTGCGATGTCTGTTTGGTATTAGGCTCGGACTATCGGCACACCTTCATCAAGTGGATAGAAATAGTGTCACATCCCTAGCTGCTGGTAGTGCTCTAGGCTAGCTTCATGTGTGCATCATGTCTATATTTTCGAAACTTGAACTGAGGAATTTTGGAAGCCTCAAAAACTTAAATAAAAGAGGGGCAAAAACCCTAGAAATCTCATTCATTGCTCCAAAAATGCTCTTCTTAAATGTTTGATAAATTTTGGTAAGGGTTCTGGTCCCAACCAAAATATTGAACATTTTTAAGGAATTATTTTTGGGACTTTGGATTTAATTCATTAGCTATTCGAATTTGAATTATATTCATATAATTAGAATATAATTTCAAATACCCCCTGAAATATTTCATAAGCTTTCGGAAAAGTCCCTCTAGCAATATAAAATATTCAGAGGAGTTTTTGGCATTGTTTGAATTATTTTAAATTCAAAACAGTGGCAAAATGAATTAAATAAAACAAAACAAACAGAACAGAAATAAATAGAAAGGGAGAGAAGGCCACCTGGGCCACCTACCTGGCGCCACTTACCTGGCCCAGCTCCCCCAACGGCCCAG
>NC_041393.1:192498984-192507132 GCF_002162155.2 Triticum dicoccoides | reverse complement strand
CGGACACCGCGACGCCGCCGCGCGCGCCACCTCCACCCTGCTCGGCCACCTCCTGCTTCCCCCGGTCTCCCTAGCGACGCCACGACGACGCCTCGTGTCCCCTCGCTCCTCTTCCTCCCTCGCTGCTCCCTCTCTCTTCCCCGAACACTCTCCCCCTCCTCTGTTCTCCTCACCCGAATGGAGCCGCCGCCACCGACGAGAGCCACCGTGGCTACCGGCCACCCCACGGCTCACCGACGCCCCAGGAAGCTCCGCCGGTCCTCCCTCTACCTCCTCAGCGAGCCACGAGGCCCCGGACGTGCCGCAACACCGCCCTCGATGTCTTCTTCAACCTCGGGACCGCCGGCCATCTTCGTCAAATTCGTCGGCTTCGGACCGCCCCCGACCTCGCCGAGCGTCCCCTCGTCATCGCCGTGAGCCACTGACCTTCTCCCCTAACTCAGCATGCTCTCCTTCGTGCTGTAGCGCCGTTCCCCACGAGCTCCGAAGCCACCGTCCGCCATTGCTGCTGCACGCATAGCCTCCGTGCTCCCCTGGCCTCACTGAGCTGCTCTTAGTGCTCCCCATGTCTAGCAGGTGCTGCCCAGCCTCTCCATTTGCTCACTGATGCATCGTAGCGACGCGCCCGAGCACCACCGAACACCATCGCCGCCAAAGCTCGTCGCCGGCATGAGTTTCGGCGACCCCACGACCTCCCACTTGGTCCTCTGGATGCGCGAGAGCAAGGGCCATCCCCTGGTGCCCTCAGCGCGCCAAACTGACGCCTCTAGCGCAAGTCCGGCGTGCCCCCGCCGTGTTCTGTGGTCGCCGTCGGCTGGTCTCCGGCGTGCTGACGTGGCGTCGTCGTTAGGGGCTAATGACCCTGCTAATTAACCCTGTGACACTGACAGCAGGGCCCCACCTGCTAATTACTCATAGACTAGTTTCTATTTAGTTTTTAACTAATCCTAGTGGCCCCACGCGTCAGCTTTGACTAAGCTGATGGTGGCTGTTGACTGGGCCCACATGTCAGCGACACTAATCAGCCCCAGTCACTGACCAGTGGACCCCACTGGTCAGGTTTGACCTGAACCTTCCCTGTTGACCTGATGACGTCAAGGTGATGTCATGCTGACGCATTAAATGATTTTCTGGATTTAAAATCATATCAGAAAATCCAGAAAATGGTATAAACTTCTAAAATTCATAGAAATTCAACCGTAACTCCAAATTAAATAATTTATATATGAAAAATTATCAGAAAAATTCAAGGAATCCATCTGTACCATTTTCATGCATGTTAGAACAACTTATAGCTGCTGTTTAGCACAAATCAATTAAATGGCATTTGAATAATCACATATGGAGTTTGAATTTGAATCTTGTATTCAAACCAACTTCATTTAATCTGTTGCTAGTTGCATTAGCCCAAAACACATTCATTTTGCCATGTCATGATCATGCATCATATTGTGCATTGCATTGATTGTGTTCCCTTCTGTGTTGCCGGTATTTGTCCCCTCTCGATAGACGTGATACCGATGATGTGATCGTTGACACTGATGAAGACTCAATGTTATCTTCAGAAGTGTCAGGCAAGCAAAACCCCCTTGTTCATTCCGATAAAATCCCACTCTCTCGCTCCTGCTCTCTTTTACTGCATTAGGACAACAACGACATATTTGATACTTGCTGCGGTAGCTGAACCCTTCATCCTTTGCATGACCTGTCATTGCCACAGTAAATAGATGAAACCCACTAGCATGAGTAGGAGTTGTTTGAGCCCTGATGTGCCTACTCATTCATGCTTGTTTGTCATGCCTGCTACTGCTTAGAGTTGAGTCAGGTCTGATTCATCGAGGATGAATCAGAGGCGTGTGAACATGTCCTACTGTGTGTGAGGTAAGTGTGTGAACACGATTTGGTAAAGGTAGCGGTGAGAGGCCATGTAGGAGTACATGGTGGGTTGTCTCATTGCAGCCGTCCTCAGGAACTGAGTTCTGTGTTTGTGATCCATGAACAGTTACTACCACACATTGGGTTCCGGTAACTCGACCCCTCTCGACTTATTAATCAACATGATCTCTGTCCAGGAGTTGCAACTAGTTTCTGGTGTTTGTAGGTAGTGTTAGTAGTCTACCAAGTGGCACCCGGTACAGGTGGGCTTGGGACAGACTAGGCACAGTGGCCCGGTGTACCAAGTGGCACCCGGTTGGTGGGCTTGGGAACCCTGCACACATCGTTTGGGGCCGTAAGCGACACCCCGGCCGGATCTCCTTGCGGATGGAACCCGAATAGGCGATAAACCTGGACTAGAGACTTGTTCGGTTAGTCAGGTCGTGGCCGACTCCCTCGCCCGGCTTCCGCTTGAAGGTTGCCGAGGTACATGACGTGTACAGGGCGGTAAGTGGCGAGAGCGTGTGTGAAGAAGTACACCCCTGCAGGGTTATCATTATCTATTCGAATAGCCGGATTCCTCGGATATGGAAACTTGGACCCCTTGTACAGTTCATAGACAAGTGAAAGTGGATACTCTAAAACACGCAAGATAAGCGTGAGTGCTATGGATGGCGTTCTCGTAGGGAGACGGGAGCGGATCCATAGTGGTGTATTGATATGGTGAATATGTGGACTCGTGTGCGCCACTTCAAAAGAGTTACTTGCAATCGTAGTTCAGGATAGCCACCGAGTCAAAGCTGGCTTGCTGCAGTCAAACCCCTCCACCCCCTTGTTGATAAAGATGCATATGTAGATAGATCTGATGTAAGTCTTGCTGGGTACATTTGTACTCACGTTTGCCTATTTTATGTTTTTGCAGAGAGACTTTAGTCTCACTAGTAGTTCCGCTTGGACTTCGACGTTTAGCTTGTTACCTCAGCTACGATCTTGTGCCCTCAGCAGGATCTGGTAGATAGTCAGGCTTTCAGCCTTTTTCATTTATAGACGTCTGTACTCAGACATGATAGCTTCCGCTTGTGTTTTGATTTGTATTCTCTGAGTGTTGGGTCATGAGACCCATGTTTGTAATATCTCGCTCCTCGGAGCCTAATGAATAAATTACTTGAGTCGTAGAGTCATGTTGTGATGCCATGTTGTATCTGCACATATCGAGCATATTGTGTGTATGTTGTTGAAATGCTTGGTATGTGTGGGATCTGACTATCTAGTTGTTTATCCTTAGTAGCCTCTCTTACCGGGAAATGTCTCCTAGTGTTTCCACTGAGCCATGGTAGCTTGCTACTGCTCCGGAACACTTAGGCTGGCCGGCATGTGTCCTTCTTCGTTCCTGTGTCTGTCCCTTCGGGGAAATGTCACGCGATGAATACCGGAGTCCTGTTAGCCCGCTACAGCCCGGTTCACCGGAGTCCTGCTAGCCCAGTGCTACAGCCTGATATCACTCGCTGATGACCGACACGTTCGATGTTGGGTCATGGATGCCTGTCCCTGTAAGTTTGTGCCACTTTGGGTTTACGACTAGCCATGTCAGCCCGGGCTCCTTACCATATGGATGCTAGCGACACTACCATATACGTGTGCCAAAAGACGCAAACGGTCCCGGGCAAAGGTAAGACGACACCCGTGGGAATACCGTGTGTGAGGCCGCAAAGTGATATGAGGTGTTACATGCTAGATCGATGTGGCATTGAGTCGGGGTCCTGACAGCGTTGGTATCAGAGCTTGACTGCCTGTAGGATTACCAAGCCAAACTGGTCGAAGTTGAGTCTAGAAATGCTTTAGTTATATAAGGGAATTGATTGTGGGATGGAACGTAAGGCTCTTTTTACTCCTTATACCTCATGGCCTTCTGATCTGAGTCATCTTATCTTTCCTGCGGGGTTAAGGAATTAGGCTATCTCTTCTTTCTATCAGGATCACGTGTTACTAATCCGTAGACTTATAAGATTGTTGATTCAAGCCTCAGTTCAGTTCCTACTATCTTCTGTATGTTAACTGTTGATCTCGAAACCTTGATATTGTGCTTCTGAGTGGTTATGCCACCATTTTTGTGAATGTCTCAAATCTTTTCTGAGCATTTACAGCCGTTATGCTGTCCGAGTTATCCTAGGTTTCTAAACAGTCTGATGCACTTGCAAAATCCTTTCCCTTTGGTTTCGATGTTCCTTTATGCCAGCTCAATCACACTAATTGTTGAGTTGAGGTATTCTATTGCCTTGACATTTATGTGGGAGTTATTATTATGACCCTAGTTGTCTTAGGGGATCATCTAGTAATTTAGCCATGATTTGTGTCCCAGTGTGATGATTCTGGCCATCATTCTCGCAAGCATCCCGTGATGCCACTTAGTTAGTAGGCATTTCACTTCTGGGTTTTGAACCCGAGATTCACCCTACTTACATCATGTTGATAATTGCTAGCTCCTTTAGGATATTAGTAACCTTTGCGATAGTCCTTGAAGTCCGTGGTATCTTCTTCTTCCAGATACCATGAACTACTTATGGCAGAAGTTCCTCGTTGAACTGAAATATCATAACAAGATTATTCTTGAGGAGTTCTCCATTCATAAATCGTGATTCTGCCAGTTCTACCTTTCTGCATGGGTTATCCGGAAGAAATATGTTGAACTTGGTTCGACATACTAATCTATGCATCCACAACTCAGAAAATTATATGTTCCTTTGAGTTGTTCTCTTTAGTTGCATTCTGACCCTCGTCTATCAATTGATAGTCAAGAGTATGCGTGCGTTCGTTTATCGATGCCTATTACTCTTGTGGTCCGTCAAGCCATTCTATCGCAGAATGACTAGGAGAAACAAACTCCAGTACCTCTTCCATATCCAGGATTGGGTCAAAGAAGTTGTGCTCCGCAGATCAAATTGCTAATCCAGCTTTTGTTCTGTTCTACCTTGGAGTATTACCATCTTTATATCGGGATTGTTATAGGAATTGCACACCATCCTATGAACTCTTGGTACAGTGATACTTCTTGCCATCATTAGTCATTCCTCGGTCTTCGTGTTGATGCAACCGGAATGCCGACAAGTGAATCATGATGTGTGAATTCAATACTCCTAGCAACCTTGTTGCTTGGTAGTTAAAGGATAATAATTTCATTCTTAGCGTGTTGGTTTTTGAATCATCCTTCTAAGACTGATCGTGCTACCTAGTCCTTATTTTGGTGCACCTTTCGATTGATGAGTTAGGACCTTGTCAAGTCCTCACCCATTTGATCATATCGTCTTGCCCTCAAAAGAGAGATTGTTCTCGAGCTTAGTAACATATCGGTGGTTCGTGATTTCCGAAGATCTTCTCGGAAGTATTACCAGGTTGTCACCTGACCGCTATGTTGAGCTCGTGATCAAGTTGGTTTCTTGTGAACCCCCTTCTCTCCAAGAATCGGTGTTAGATATCCCTGAGCTAGTTGGTTAAGCTAAACGACAACTTGGAGGGTTGGAAGATAAAAGCTTGCCTGACTTAGTTCGTTCCAAAGGGATATTCTTGTGTAGTGTGTATTGAAGAAAGATGATATCTTCATCGATTGGTCCCTGTGATCAGTTGCTGGACCTATTGTCTTATCAATCCTTTGATTTGAGTGTGGGCTATCGTCAAATCAAGTCAGAACCAACGATGTTCGTAATGTTGTCTTACTCGTGGTTGATCCCTCGAGCATACACCATTATATCTTTTGGGTCTGATCAATGCTATCACCGTGTTCACATGATGGTGGAAGTCCAGTGATATGGAAATTCCGATCAGTTGTTGTTGAGCCCATTGACAACATCCTTATCTCCTCCATGATGTTGTTGAACATTAAGTTAGTGTTGGAAACTTTTGAAAGCATTTTCTTCATGCTAGCTCATGAAGTACTTGTTTGATGAAAGGAGTGACTTCCTTTGATTCACGTGCATTTTGATGTAAGTTGCCGTCGTGAATTCGAGAAAGTTTGTTTTTGCTCTTTTGGAATCATCCCAAGTCGGTCATGCACGTGCGAAGAATTCTGTGGTCTGTTAGACTGATCATCTTCATTCCATATGTATATCCTAGCACACCAAGCCACTGATTGACTCGTTCAAGGAAAAGAAGTCTATGCTTGGGATCTAATCCATGGACTTGCGTAAAGACTTCGATATCCTCGATGATGGCTCCCAACCAGAACTCGGTAGTGTTTTATTGTAAGACTACCATGTGGGCATGCTTGTCTGGAACAACGTGTTCACATGTTTGTAGCAGAACCAGCTCATGTTTTGGAGCTTGCTATCGTAGTTCATTTCCTGAGAATCTCGCAACGTCATCTCGTCGATTTGTGTTGCAAACTTTCATTTTTCTTCCTAGACTCGATGAGTCTGGAATATCCTGACACCAACCAGATCTGAGTCTCAGGCAGATATGATGGTTGGAATATTTCCCAAGAACTATAATATTGGTCCCTCGATAACTGGTAAGGTGGATGTCGTGGCCAACACACCCAGCCGGAAGACCTATTATTGTAGTATCTTGTTTGAGGAAGTTGGCCACCTCCCCATAAGGATTTCGTAGGATTTACCTCCGTAACTGTTCCTTATGGATTCTATTGCTCCCGAAGTCCGACCTTTACTTGATGTTCTAGTTAGCAAACCATATCTAAGAATGGGTTACACTAGCACGTCAAGGAGAACATTAGAAGCGGAGTGCTAAATGTCTCTCGGTCGATCATCCAGATTTTGTTTCCTTGGCCTCGCTAGGGTGAAATCTGAGTTGATGTTATCTTCCTATGCATCTGCATCGTCCATCGTTGTTCATCATGGTGGTATGTTGTGCTGCCAGGATTCTTGACACGGATGTTGGTAAAACCTTGACGAATATGGAAATGCTCAAGTTCTTGAGAGCACGCACAAGCGCTACGTGTTATCATCGGCACTAACTGGGATTCCTCTCAGTTTCCTCGGCAATGCTATGACCTTTTCAAACAGTGAATTCACTCTCTATTGTTGGGTTCTTCCCCAGTTACCAAAATCATTCCCAGCATTTGCATGTTGTTCCCAGCTTGCCCCGCCAATGTGCCATTCTACCATGGGTCTCTTCCATTTCCGGTGGTAAGCAAATTCATCCATTACGTTGTCTTCAACAAGGTAATCCACAACATCCAAGTCCGAGTATGCCATTCCACCGACCCCCGCCAATCGATTGCTGTGATTGCCTTAGGCTGGTGTAAAGAGTTTCAATGATCTCTGAATCAAAGGTAATTCTTTTTGCCACTTAAGGGGATATATCTACGAGTCACGGTTCCTAAGGTGTCCCGTTATGGTATCATGGCAACTCAACTCCTTGCTATTTGACAACCGTTCACCACCCTCTTAGGTGTGGAATTGTTGTCTACCTAGTGAACCTTCGTCATCCGTTTCTTTCCACCCCTCCTGATGTGTATCTCGTGTCTCAACCCGGGAGATGGTCCTATGTCTAATTCCGTGAGTTGTTCGATCTTCGAGAAGATCGACCCTTCTAGAGTCTCCTTCTTCCCTCCATGTCATGTTGACAGGATTTCTCAGAGCAAGACTTCAAGACAATGATGGTGAATGAATCAACGTTCAACTGAAGTGCACCCTGGATTGTGAAGATTATACTAGTCTGCGTTACCCTTCACCTTACCCTACGCTTGAATCTCGAGACGAGATTCTTGTTTAGTGGGGGTGAGTTGTCACATCCCTAGCTGCTGGTAGTGCTCTAGGCTAACTTCATGTGTGCATCATGTCTATATTTTCGAAACTTGAACCGAGGAATTTTGGAAGCCTCAAAAACTTAAATAAAAGAGGGGCAAAAACCCTAGAAATCTCATTCATTGCTCCAAAAATGCTCTTCTTAAATGTTTGATAAATTTTGGTAAGGGTTCTGGTCCCAACCAAAATATTGAACATTTTTAAGGAATTATTTTTGGGACTTTGGATTTAATTCATTAGCTATTTGAATTTGAATTATATTCATATAATTAGAATATAATTTCAAATACCCCCTGAAATATTTCATAAGCTTTTGGAAAAGTCCCTCTAGCAATATAAAATATTCAGAGGAGTTTTTGGCATTGTTTGAATTATTTTAAATTCAAAACAGTGGCAAAATGAATTAAATAAAACAAAACAAACAGAACAGAAATAAATAGAAAGGGAGAGAAGGCCACCTGGGCCACCTACCTGGCGCCACTTACCTGGCCCAGCTCCCCAACGGCCCAGCCCACCG
>NC_041393.1:192493554-192498895 GCF_002162155.2 Triticum dicoccoides | reverse complement strand
GAACACTCTCCCCCTCCTCTGTTCTCCTCACCCGAACGGAGCCGCCGCCACCGACGAGAGCCACCGTGGCTACCGGCCACCCCACGGCTCACCGACGCCCCAGGAAGCTCCGCCGGTCCTCCCTCTACCTCCTCAACGAGCCACGAGGCCCCGGACGTGCCGCAACACCGCCCTCGATGTCTTCTTCAACCTCGGGACCGCCGGCCATCTTCGTCAAATTCGTCGGCTCCGGACCGCCCCCGACCTCGCCGAGCGTCCCCTCGTCATCGCCGTGAGCCACTGACCTTCTCCCCTAACTCAGCATGCTCTCCTTCGTGCCGTAGCGCCGTTCCCCACGAGCTCCGAAGCCACCGTCCGCCATTGCTGCTGCACGCATAGCCTCCATGCTCCCCTGGCCTCACTGAGCTGCTCTTAGTGCTCCCCATGTCTAGCAGGTGCTGCCCAGCCTCTCCATTTGCTCACTGATGCACCGTAGCGACGCGCCCGAGCACCACAGAACACCATCGCCGCCAAAGCTCGTCGCCGGCATGAGTTCCGGCGACCCCACGACCTCCCACTTGGTCCTCTGGATGCGCGAGAGCAAGGGCCATCCCCTGGTGCCCTCAGCGCGCCAAACTGACGCCTCTAGCGCAAGTCCGGCGTGCCCCCGCCGTGTTCTGTGGTCGCCGTCGGCTGGTCTCCGGCGTGCTGACGTGGCGTCGTCGTTAGGGGCTAATGACCCTGCTAATTAACCCTGTGACACTGACAGCAGGGCCCCACCTGCTAATTAATCATAGATTAGTTTCTGTTTAGTTTTTAACTAATCCTAGTGGCCCCACGCGTCAGCTTTGACTAAGCTGACGTGGCTGTTGACTGGGCCCACATGTCAGCGACACTAATCAGCCCCAGTCACTGACCAGTGGACCCCACTGGTCAGGTTTGACCTGAACCTGCCCTGTTGACCTGATGACGTCAAGGTGATGTCATGCTGACGCATTAAATGATTTTCTGGATTTAAAATCATATCAGAAAATCCAGAAAATGGTATAAACTTCTAAAATTCATAGAAATTCAACCGTAACTCCAAATTAAATAATTTATATATGAAAAATTATCAGAAAAATTCAAGGAATCCATCTGTACCATTTTCATGCATGTTAGAACAACTTATAGCTGCTGTTTAGCACAAATCAATTAAATGGCATTTGAATAATCACATATGGAGTTTGAATTTGAATCTTGTATTCAAACCAACTTCATTTAATCTGTTGCTAGTTGCATTAGCCCAAAACACATTCATTTTGCCATGTCATGATCATGCATCATATTGTGCATTGCATTGATTGTGTTCCCTTCTGTGTTGCCGGTATTTGTCCCCTCTCGATAGACGTGATACCGATGATGTGATCGTTGACACTGATGAAGACTCAATGTTATCTTCAGAAGTGCCAGGCAAGCAAAACCCCCTTGTTCATTCCGATACAATCCTACTCTCTCACTCCTGCTCTCTTTTACTGCATTAGGACAACACCGATTCATCTGTTACTTGCTGCGGTAGCTGAACCCCTTTGTCCTTTGCATGACCTGTCATTGCCACAGTAAATAGATGAAACCCACTAGCATGAGTAGGAGTTGTTTGAGCCCTGATGTGCCTACTCATTCATGTTTGTTTGTCATGCCTGCTATTGCTTAGAGTTGAGTCAGGTCTGATTCATCGGGGATGAATCAGAGGCGTGTGAACATGTCCTACTGTGTGTGAGCTAAGTGTGTGAACACGATTTGGTAAAGGTAGCGGTGAGAGGCCATGTAGGAGTACATGGTGGGTTGTCTCATTGCAGCCGTCCTCAGGAACTGAGTTCTGTGTTTGTGATCCATGATCAGCTACTACCACACATTGGAATGCTTAAGTGCCCCTCTCGACTTATTAATCAACTTGATCTCTGTCCAGGAGTTGCAACTAGTTTCTGGTGTTTGTAGGTAGTGTTAGTAGTCTACCAAGTGGCACCCGGTACAGGTGGGCTTGGGACAGACTAGGCACAGTGGCCCGGTGTACCAAGTGGCACCCGGTTGGTGGGCTTGGGAACCCTGCACACATTGTTTGGGGCCGTAAGCGACACCCCGGCCGGATCTCCTTGCGGATGGAACCCGAATAGGCGATAAACCTGGACTAGAGACTTGTTCGGTTAGTCAGGTCGTGGCCGACTCCCTCGCCCGGCTTCCGCTTGAAGGTTGCCGAGGTACATGACGTGTACAGGGCGGTAAGTGGCGAGAGCGTGTGTGAAGAAGTACACCCCTGCAGGGTTATCATTATCTATTCGAATAGCCGGATTCCTCGGATATGGAAACTTGGACCCCTTGTACAGTTCATAGACAAGTGAAAGTGGATACTCTAAAACACGCAAGATAAGCGTGAGTGCTATGGATGGCGTTCTCGTAGGGAGACGGGAGCGGATCCATAGTGGTGTATTGATATGGTGAATATGTGGACTCGTGTGCGCCACTTCAAAAGAGTTACTTGCAGTCGTAGTTCAGGATAGCCACCGAGTCAAAGCTGGCTTGCTGCAGTCAAACCCCTCCACCCCCTTGTTGATAAAGATGCATATGTAGATAGATCTGATGTAAGTCTTGCTGGGTACATTTGTACTCACGTTTTCCTATTTTATGTTTTTGCAGAGAGACTTCAGTCTCACTAGTAGTTCCGCTTGGACTTCGACGTTTAGCTTGTTACCTCAGCTACGATCTTGTGCCCTCAGCAGGATCTGGTAGATAGTCAGGCTTTCAGCCTTTTTCATTTATAGACGTCTGTACTCAGACATGATAGCTTCCGCTTGTGTTTTGATTTGTATTCTCTGAGTGTTGGGTCATGAGACCCATGTTTGTAATATCTCGCTCCTCGGAGCCTAATGAATAAATTACTTGAGTCGTAGAGTCATGTTGTGATGCCATGTTGTATCTGCACATATCGAGCATATTGTGTGTATGTTGTTGAAATGCTTGCTATGTGTGGGATCTGACTATCTAGTTGTTTATCCTTAGTAGCCTCTCTTACCGGGAAATGTCTCCTAGTGTTTCCACTGAGCCATGGTAGCTTGCTACTGCTCCGGAACACTTAGGCTGGCCGGCATGTGTCCTTCTTCGTTCCTGTGTCTGTCCCTTCGGGGAAATGTCACGCGATGAATACCTGAGTCCTGTTAGCCCGCTACAGCCCGGTTCACCGGAGTCCTGCTAGCCCAGTGCTACAGCCTGGATTCACTCGCTGATGACCGACACGTTCGATGTTGGGTCATGGATGCCTGTCTCTGTAAGTTTGTGCCACTTTGGGTTTACGACTAGCCATGTCAGCCCGGGCTCCTTACCATATGGATGCTAGCGACACTACCATATACGTGTGCCAAAAGACGCAAACGGTCCCGGGCAAAGGTAAGACGACACCCGTGGGAATACCGTGCATGAGGCCGCAAAGTGATATGAGGTGTTACATGCTAGATCGATGTGGCATTGAGTCGGGGTCCTGACAAATAGCGACATATGTTGCTAGGATGGTGGCTTCAGACTACCTGATGTACTACTTTGTAAGGTCTTTGTGAATAATTAATAAAATGGTTGCATGCATCGCTCAGATGTAGAGGCCGGGGATAATCCTCCTTTTCTAAAAAAATCTCCCTAAAATCTTTGTTATTTCTGTATAGTTCTCTCCAGACTATTGATTTAATTTCTACTACGCAAAGAGCAATTCTTTTTTTAGACATGGCTTTAGTTGCATTTTTGTGCAGAAATGTGAATGTTCTTTATTAGGCTTTAGTTACATTTTTGTGCTCATTAGCAGTTGTGACTGACAATGCTGAATCCGATAATTAATCTTCCCTTGAGGGGTGGGTAAGAGTGGTATTATTTTCTTAACTATTCACCAATAAAAAAATACCGTTGCCCCTGAAACCAAGTTGCTACTATCCAAGTTTAATACGGATGTATCACCTTGTTTATGTCTGTTCCTATTGATAAACTTCATGTAAGTTATTTCGGTAACCTACTTTCTCACATTAGAAATAGATTCAGACGAGCTGTTAATTTGTAAACTTCTTTACCTTGTTGCATATAAAAGGTCTGCCGTTTGCCTCTTTGGAGGGTGGTAATTTTCTACACCTAAGTCCATGTCATGTGTTTCATCTTTACATCAAAGAGTATCTGATTCTGGAGTTCAAAATCACATATATAGTTATAATATTTTATGGAAAATATGGCAGCTCTTACTGGTCATCTTCATCTCACTCTGTTTATAGAGCGATATGAATTACAGATGAGAACAGTCTTTATATTTATTGTATGTTCTCAATTTGTCAAAAATCACACACACACACACACACGCACACGCACACGCACACGCACGCACGCACGCACACACACATGACACACCATGCACTACAAAAAACAGACACATCCGTGACATTTTGGGCCGAACGAATTTTTTTTCTGTCATACATATGACACTTCTATGATGATAATTGTGACAAAACCCGGTATCATCATAGATGTGGTGGGCTCCTACTTCTATCACAAAAAAATCATGACAGAAAATGGGTTTTTCGTCCTGGGCGGGCCGGAGACGTAGCTGCATGACATTCTTTGGGCCGTCCATGACGGAAAAAACCGTGGTAGAAGCGAGGGGGAGGAAAAATTCGGGGAGTTGCCGGTTACGGTGGGAGGTCGGGGGCCGAGCGATGCGCGTTACTCTCGTACACGTACGCGCGTGTGTCCGACGCGTTGGCTCTAACTGAACCCGAGCGAGGCGTTGGGCTCTAACTGAACCCGAGCGATTGCACTGCAGGCTATGTGTTACTGAACCCGAGCGATCGATCGATGGCTGTTAACTGAACCCTATGGAGCGATTCCTTCGCTACTGCTGCTAACTAAAGCCAATCGATTGGATGAACAGTGAGCGTTGCGGGGGGTGGGGGTTGGATGAACAGTGAGCGCTGGCGTTGCCTCTGGATGAACAGGACCCCGTGGTGTGGAGGGCTGGATGAACAGTAGATGGTGGAGGGGCGGCCATGGAGGGGTGGTTGAACAGGACCCCGTGGTGTGGAGGGCTGGATGAACAGTAGACGGTGGAGGGCTAGATGAACAGTAGACGGTGGAGGGGTGGTTGAACAGTAGCCGGTAGAGTAGCGCGCGGTGGAGGCTGGATGAACAGGAGCCCGTGGAGGCTGGAGGAGGTCGGCGGTAGCGTGTGGAGGCTGGAGGAGGTCGACGGTGGAGATGAACAGTATCCCGTGGAGTCTCGTTTTGCGGTACGCCACACCCCTCCCGATGAACAGGACCCCCCCTTTCGACCGTAGCGCTCCAACAAGTCCGTTTCGTCCGT
>NC_041393.1:192364912-192493265 GCF_002162155.2 Triticum dicoccoides | reverse complement strand
ACACCCCTCCCGATGAACAAGACCCCCGTTTTGACCGTAGGAGTTCCGTTTCCTCCGTTTTGCGGTACGCCACACCCCTCCCGATCAACAGGACCCCCGTTTCGACCGTAGGAGGTCTGTTTCCTCTGTTTTGCGGTACGCCACACCCCTCTCGATCAACAGGACCTGTTTCGACCGTAGGAGGTCCGTTTCCTCCGTTCTGCGGTACGCCATGCCTCATTTCCATCACCTATTCCGTCCAAGCCGGTTGGCTCCCACGCATTCCGTTGCCTCCCGATGAACACAAGCATTTCGTTGCCTCCCCATGAACACGACGCATTCCGTTGCCTCCCCATGAACACGACGCATTCCGTTGCCTCCCCATGAACACGAGCCCTCGCTGTACGTATGCGCAACTAAGCGTTTGAGACCCCGCCCGTATGTACACATACGTGGCTGTATTTTCTTTCCTGCACCCTGGCCGCTGTACGTATGTGTACATGCTACGTGCGCGCCTCTACTACAACACATGCGCGCCTCTACATCGACCAGTATGTACGTACACGTTCGCGACCAGAATGACAACGCTACGTACGCTTCGACCAGGTGGGTCCCGACTGTCAGGCACTTCCTTGCCTGGGAAGATGTAGCTGGTGGGTCCCAGCAGTCAGGGGGGCGAATCGTTTTTTTTTTGCCCGGACGCACTTCCTTGTGTGTGAAGATGTAGCTGGTGGGTCCCAGCAGTCAGGGGGGCGAATCGTTTTTTTTTGCCCGGACGCACTTCCTTGCGTGTGAATGTGTCGCTGGTGGGTCCCAGCGGTCAGGGGGCGAATCGTTTTGTTTTTTTGCTCGGACGCACTTCCTTGCGTGCAAAGATGTAGCTGGTGGGTCCCAGCAGTCAGGGGAAATGTTTTTTTCGCGAAATAGAGTGGCCCGTCCGGTGGTTCCCAGCTGTCAGGTGGAGGAATCATTATTTTCCACGTAATAAGGAGGCACTTCCTTGTTGCGGCCGTGGACCCAGCTGTCAGCCTCTCCACGTACAGTCCACGTCCGATGGAAGTCGTTCCTTGACCATGTTGACTGATACGTCTCCGTAGCTCCTCCGACTTACCCCCTGCACCCATATATACTCTTGTACCCTAAAACTTCCAGAATAGAACCTAGATCGGGAGTTCCGCCGCCGCAAGCCTCTGTATCCACCAAAAACCAATCGGGACCCTATTCCGGCACCCTACCGGAGGGGAATCCCATCATCGGAGTCCATCTTCATCATCCCGGCGCTATCCATGACGAGGAGGGAGTAGTTCACCCTCGGGGCTGAGGGTATGTACCAGTAGCTATGTGTTTGATCTCTCTCTCTCTCTCTCGTGTTCCTCTATGGCACGATCTTGATGTATCCCGAGCTTTGCTATTGTAGTTGGATCTTATGATGTTTCTCCTCCTCTACTCTCTTGTGATGAATTGAGTTTCCCCTTTGAAGTTATCTCATCGGATTGAGTCTTTATGAGAACACTTGATGTATGTCTTGCCGTGATTATCTGTGGTGACAATGGGATATCATGTGCAACTTGATGTATGTTTTGGTGACCAACTTGCGGGTTCCGCCCATGAACCTATGCATAGGGGTTGGCACACGTTCTTGAATCTCCGGTAGTAGCTTTGGGGCACTCTTTGAAGTACTTTTATGTTGGTTGGATGAATCTGAGATTGTGTGATGCATATCGTATAATCCTGCCCATGGATACTTGAGGTGATAATGGAGTATCTAGGTGACATTAGGGTTTTGGTTGATTTGTGTCTTAAGGTGTTATTCTAGTATGAACTCTATGATGGATTGAGCGAAAAGAATAGCTTTATGTTATTTTACTACGAACTCTTGAATAGATAGAACAGAAAGGATAACTTTGAGGTGGTTTCGTACCCTACCATAATCTCTACGTTTGTTCTCCGCTATTAGTTGCTTTGGAGTGACTCTTTGTTGCATGTTGAGGGCTCGTTATATGATCTATCTATGTTATTATTGTTGAGAGAACTTGCACTAGTGAAAGTATAAACCCTAGGCCTTGTTTCCTATCATTGCAATACCGTTTGTGCTCACTTTTACCACTTGTTACCTTGCTGTTTTTATTATTTCAGATTACAAAAACCTATATCTACTATCTATTTTATACTTGTATCTTCAACTCTTCGCCGAACTAGTGCACCTATACAATTTACCATTGTATTGGGTGTGTTGGGGACACAAGAGACTCTTTGTTATTTGGTTGCAGGGTTGTTTGAGAGAGACCATCTTCATCCTATGCCTCCTACGGATTGATAAACCTTAGGTCATCCACTTGAGGGAAATTTGCTACTGTCCTACAAACCTGTGCACTTGCAGGCCCAACAACGTCTACAAGAAGAAGGTTGTGTTGTAGATATCAAGCTCTTTTCTGGCGCCGTTGCCGGGGAGGCTAGGTAAAGGGTACTCACACTCCGTCACGAAGCTCTTTTCTGGCGAGGTGAGTGCTTGAAGGTATATCTTTAGATCTTGCAATCGAATCTTTTTGTTTCTTGTTTTAGCACTTGTTTATTTTATAAAAGAAAATTACAAAAAATGGAGTTAAGTTTGTCTCATACGCTTCTTCTTTTTAATATCTTTCGTGAGTTTGATGGAAAGGAAAATTGTGCTCAAGTGCTAGAAGAAGAATTACATAGAATACTTGGCATGAAATATGTGAATGATGAGCATGATTGCAATGTTGTTAGTTTGAATTCCTTGAATATCCATGATGCTAATGATATGCAAAGCCACAAGCTTGGGGAAGCTATGTTTGATGGAGATGATATTTTTTGTCCCCCAAGCTTTCATGAGCAAATTTACTATGATGAAAGCATGCCTCCTATCTATGATGATTATTGTGATGACACGTATGCTTTAAAGAATAATGGTAACCATGAAACGTGTCATCTTGATCTTAATTTTCAATATTATGATAGTTATTTTGTTGAGTTTGCTCCCACTATTATTCATGAGAAGAATTTTGCTCATGTGGAGAGTAGTAAATTTCCCATGCTTGTAGATCATGAAAAGAATGCTTTAGGTGCTGGTTATATTGTTGAATTCATTCATGATGCTACTGAAAATTATTATGGGAGAGGAACATATGCTTGTAGGAATTGCAATAATGTCAAGTTTCCTCTCTATGTGCTTAAATTCTTGAAGCTATGCTTGTGTTACCTTCCTATGCTAGTTGATTATTGTTCCCATAAGTTGTTTTCTCACAAAATCCCTATGCATAGGAAGTGTGTTAGGCTTAAATGTTCTAGTCATATGCTTCATGATGCTCCCGTTATGTTTCAATTCTTATCTTTTATGTGAGCATCATTGCCATCATCATGCCTAGCTAAAAAGGCATTAAAGAAAAGCGCGTGTTGGGAGACAACCCAACATTTACCCTTACTGTTTTTGTGTGTCACAATGATTATTCTACTGTAGTAATCATGTTTTATAGCTTTTGTTTCAATAAAGTGCCAAGTAGAACCTTTGGGAAGACTTGGGTGAAGTTTATGTGATCTTGCTGTGAAAAACAGAAACTTTAGCGCTCACGAGATTAGCTTCCATTGTTTACTGGAGAGTGCTTTTAGGTTGATTCTTTTTTAAGATGATTAATAGACAAATTTCTCAGGTCCAGAAATTTATTTCATAATTTTTGGGGTTCCAGAAGTATACGTTTTATACAGATTACTACAGACTGTTCTGTTTTTGACAGATTCTGTTTTCATTGTGTTGTTTGCTTATTTTGATGCATCTATGGCTAGTATTAAGTGGTATGAACCATAGAGGAGTTAGAATACAGTAGATATTACACTAATATGAATTTATAATGAGTTCATTACAGTACCTAAGTGGTGGTTTTATTTTCTTATACTAACGGAGCTTACAAGTTTTGTGTTGAGTTTTGTGTGGTTGAAGTTTTCAAGTTTTGGGTAAAGATTCGATGGACTATGGAATAAGGAGTGGTAAGAGCCTAAGCTTGGGGATTCCCAAGGCACCCCAAGGTAATATTCAAGGACAACCAAGCAACTAAGCTTGGGGATGCCCTGGAAGGCATCCCCTCTTTCGTCTTCGTTCATCGGTTACTTTACTTGGAGCTATATTTTTATTCACTACATGATATGTGTTTTGCTTGGAGCGTCATTTTATCTTGTTAGTATTTTCTTTCTCTTATTTAGAATAATGTTTTGCATCTTTAGTTTCAATAAAAAAAGTCAAGGATAGCCTTTGCCATGCTTATTTTGCTAGTATACACGTTGCTGTTTAAAAACAGAAAGTTTACCACTGTTGCAAAAATTCCCTAGAAAAGTCAGAGAATGGTATAATGTTGAATATTTTTGAATATTAAGCTCTGATAAATTTATTACAGTGGGAATTTTAGTTCATAATTTTTGGAGTCAGGTAAGTATTGTTACTCTTGCACTCTTTACAGACTGTACTGTTTTGGCAGATTGCTGTTATGGTTGCATTGTTTGCATATGTTTGCTTGTTTAATGATTCTATTTGAGGATAGGAGTATTAAATATACAGAGGCATTTAGTATGAAATGTTTAATTATGATTTTAGTAATTTGTTACAGTAGAAGATGATAAGGTTTTGCATTGGTTTATACTAACCTATCTCACGAGTTCTTGTTGAGTTTGTTGTGAATGAAGCTTTTGATAAAAAGAAGAGAAACCATGATATGAGAGGAATTAAGGAGACATAAAAGCTCAAGCTTGGGGATGCCCAAGGCACCCCAAGATAATATTTCAAGAAGTCTCAAGCATCTAAGCTTGGGGATGCCCCGGTAGGCATCCCACCTTTCTTCTTCAACAACTATCGGTTAGTATCGCTTGAACCCAAGTTTTTGCTTATTCCCATGAGTTGTGCTATCCTTGCATTGTCATTTTCTTTAGTTTTGCTTCATGTTTGAATGAAGTATCAAGATCTGAAATCCTTTAATGAGAGAGAGCCATACACAAATTAGAATTTTCTAGAATACTCTATGCGCTTCACTTATATCCTTTGAGCGTGATAATTTTTGCTCTAGTACTTCACTTATATCTTTTAGAGCATGGTGGTGGATTTGTTTTAAAGAAACTATTGAGCTCTCATGCTTCACTTAGATTATTTTGAGAGTCGCTAATAGCATGGTAGTTTGCTTAATTTTAATATACTTAGTGTTCAAGATATGTGAAACTCTCTTTTGAGTGCGTTGAATACTAAGATAAGTTTGATGCTTGATAATTGTTTTGAGATATGGAGGTGATAATATCAAAGCAATGCTAGTTGGGGTGACTATGAATTTAAAGAATGCTTGTGTTGAAGTTTGTGATTCCTGTAGCATGCATGTATGGTGAACCGCTTTGTGATGAAGTCGGAGCACAATTTTATTTATTGATTGTCTTCCTTATGAGTGGCAGTCGGGGACGAGCGATGGTCTTTTCCTACCAATCTATCCCCGTAGGAGTATGCGTTTAGTGCTTTGGTTTTTGATGACTTCTAAATTTTTGCAACAAGTGCATGAGTTCTTTTGATTAATGTTGAGTCCATGGATATTACACACTCTCACCCTTCCACCATTGCTAGCCTCTCTAATACCGCGCACTTTTCGCCGGTATCATTCACCCACCATATACCTTCCTCAAAACAGCCACCATACCTACCTATCATGGCATTTCCATAGCCATTCCGAGATATATTGCCATGCAACTTTCCACCATTCCGTTCATATGGCACACATTACTTTTGTCATATTGCTTTTTGCATGAACATGTAGTTGACATTGTATTTGTGGCAAGGCCACCTTCATAATACATGTCGCTCTTGATTCATTGCATATCCCGGTACACCGCCGGAGGCATTCATATAGAGTCATATCTTGTTCTAAGTATTGAGTTGTAATTGTTGAGTTGTAAGAAAAATAAAAGTGTGATGATCATCATTATTAGAGCATTGTCCCAGTGAGGAAAGGATGATGGAGACTATGATTCCCCCATAAGTCGGGATGAGACTCCGGACTTTATGAAAAATAAAAGAGGCTAAAGAAGCCGAAATAAAAAAAGAGGCCAAAGAAGCCCAAATAAAAAAAAAGAGGCCAAAGAAGCCCACCAAAAAAGAAAAAAAGAAGAGAAAAAATATATATGAGAGAAAAAGAGAGAAGGGACAATGCTACTATCCTTTTTCCACACTTGTGCTTCAAAGTAGCACCATGATCTTCATGATAGAGAGTCTCATATGTTATCACTTTCATATACTAGTGGGAATTTTTCATTATAGAACTTGGCTTGTATATTCCAATGATGGGCTTCCTCAAAAGTGACCTAGGTCTTCGTGAGCAAGCAAGTTGGATGCACACCCACTTAGTTTCTTTTGTTGAGCTTTCATATACTTATAGCTCTATTGCATCCGTTGCATGGCAATCCCTACTCACTCACATTGATATCTATTGATTGGCATCTCCATAGCCCATTGATACGCCTAGTTGATGTGAGACTATCCTCTCCTTTTTGTCTTCTCCACAACCACCATTCTATTCCACCTATAGTGCTATGTCCATGGCTCACGCTCATTTATTGCGTGAAAGTTGAAAAAGTTTGAGATTTCTAAAGTATGAAAAATTGCTTGGCTCGTCATCGGGGTTGTGCATGATTAAATACTTTGTGTGATGAAGATAGAGCATAGCCATACTATATGATATTGTAGGGATAACTTTCTTTCACCATGCTATTTTGAGAAGACATGATTGCTTTGATTAGTATGCTTGAAGTATTATTACTTTTATGTCAATATGAACTTTTGTCTTGAATCTTTCGGATCTGAATATTTATACCACAGTTAAGAAGATTTACATTGAAATTATGCCAAAGTATCACTTCGCATCAAAATTTCTTTTTTATCATTTACCTACTCGAGGACGGGCAGGAATTAAGCTTAGGGATGCTTGATACGTCTCCAACGTATCTATAATTTTTGATTGCTCCATGCTACTTTATCTACTGTTTTAGGCAATATTGGGCTTTATTATCCACTTTTATATTATTATTGGGACTAACCTATTAACCGGAGGCCCAGCCCAGATTTGCTGTTTTATGCCTATTTCAGTGTTTCGAGGAAAAGGAATATCAGACGGAGTCAAAACGGAACGAAATCAACTGGAGAAGTTATTTTTGGAAGGAAAGCCACCCGAAGGACTTGGAGTGCACGTCAGGAGATACGGGAGGTGCTCACGAGCGTGCCCCCCTGCCTCGTGGGACCCCCGTAGATCCTCCGACTTACCCCCTGCACCCATATATACTCTTGTACCATAAAACTTCCAGAACAGAACCTAGATCGGGAGTTCCGCCGCCGCAAGCCTCTGTAGCCACCAAAAACCAATAGGGACCCTGTTCTGGCACCCTGCCGGAGGGGGATCCCATCACCGGAGGCCATCTTCATCATCCCGGTGCTATCCATGACGAGGAGGGAGTAGTTCACCCTCGGGGCTGAGGGTATGTACCAGTAGCTATGTGTTTGATCTCTCTCTCTCGTGTTCCTCTATGGCACAATCTTGATGTATCCCGAGCTTTGCTATTGTAGTTGGATCTTATGATGTTTCTCCCCCTCTACTCTCTTGTGATTAATTGAGTTTCCCCTTTGAAGTTATCTTATCGGATTGAGTCTTTATGAGAACACTTGATGTATGTCTTGCTGTGATTATCTGTGGTGACAATGGGATATCATGTGCCACTTGATGTATGTTTCGGTGACCAACTTGCGGGTTCCGCCCATGAACCTATGCATAGGGGTTGGCACACGTTCTTGACTCTCCGGTAGTAGCTTTGGGGCACTCTTTGAAGTACTTTTATGTTGGTTGGATGAATCTGAGATTGTGTGATGCATATCATATAATCATGCCCACGGATACTTGAGGTGACAATGGAGTATCTAGGTGACATTAGGGTTTTGGTTGATTTGTGTCTTAAGGTGTTATTCTAGTATGAACTCTATGATGGATTGAGCGGAAAGAATAGCTTTATGTTATTTTACTACGAACTCTTGAATAGATAGAACAGAAAGGATAACTTTGAGGTGGTTTCGTACCCTACCATAATCTCTACGTTTGTTCTCCGCTATTAGTTGCTTTGGAGTGACTCTTTGTTGCATGTTGAGGGCTCGTTATATGATCTATCTATGTTATTATTGTTGAGAGAACTTGCACTAGTGAAAGTATGAACCCTAGGCCTTGTTTCCTATCATTGCAATACCGTTTATGCTCACTTTTACCACTTGTTACCTTGCTGTTTTTATTATTTCAGATTACAAAAACCTATATCTACTATCTATTTTGCACTTGTATCTTCATCTCTTCGCCGAACTAGTGCACCTATACAATTTACCATTGTATTGGGTGTGTTGGGGACACAAGAGACTCTTTGTTATTTGGTTGCAGGGTTGTTTGAGAGAGACCATCTTCATCCTACGCCTCCTACAGATTGATAAACCTTAGGTCATCCACTTGAGGGAAATTTGCTACTGTCCTACAAACCTATGCACTTGCAGGCCCAAAAACGTCTACAAGAAGAAGGTTGTGTAGTAGACATCAAGCTCTTTTCTGGCGCCGTTGCCGGGGAGGCTAGGTAAAGGGTACTCACACTCCGTCACTAAGCTCTTTTCTGGCGAGGTGAGTGCTTGAAGGTATATCTTTAGATCTTGCAATCGAATCTTTTTGCTTCTTGTTTTAGCACTAGTTTATTTATAAAAGAAAACTACAAAAAATGGAGTTAAGTTTGTCTCATACGCTTCATCTTTTTAATATCTTTCATGAGTTTGATGGAAAGGAAAATTGTTGACACAATCATATAGAACATCATAGCACACTGAACTTGCATACAATTCACGCAGGCGGCACAATCAGGATGGAAGCAGTGGATCGCTACGAGAAGGGCTATGTTGAAACCAACGAAGTCGTACATAATGGTTCATCGTCTTTATAAATGACGGGGAAATATCTTGAATGTTGTGCAAAGAAAATAGACAGACAACACAATAAGTTCTGCTAGCACATTAAGTTGACGTACAGCCCTTTCTAAAAAAAGTTCAGGTACAAAATTAGGACCCATAGCTCAGATTTAACTAGTGCTATCTGACAAGATTTAGTTGTTACCTCAAATTAGAGCACATCCAGGCAGCCAGCCCTGCCTCTTCTCCCAAAGAAGCAGTGGCCTCCGCCGCGCAATGGAGTAGGCCCTATGCCATCCATCGTTCCGAGCAACACGGGGAAAGTCGGATGTTGACTCCTGTAATGGACGTCGTCAACGGACCCTGGCACCAGCAGCGGCGGCAGGACTTCGATTGATGGATTGACCACTTCTTCAACATGCACGAACACTCGATACAGGTACATCCCTAACGTGGTCCGTGGCGGCCTTGGTGGCGATGAATAGTACAACCCCGGTTCCTGCACCGGTATCTCAACACCAATCACCTTCAGTATGGTGGACGGCTTGTTCATCCATCCATAACAGTCAGAGCCCAGCTGTCTGGAGGAACAAAAATACTTACGAGCTTACCTCCAAGGTCGTTGATAAGCTCGTTCATGGACTCGTTGTTCCAAGCACGTCGAGGCATGCCGTGGAAGGTAAGCTTTGTTAAAAACTCAATCTCAGAGGGCACCGAGCCCCATCCTAGGTGCCACCGATCAAAGATCACCAGCGCGCCATCGCAGAACAAACGCCGGGAAGATTCGAACACACGACTGCAGTCGAAAGTTGTGCGGAACCTGGCGAAGAAATCAGCCAGTGGCGGACAGACTTCGACGAGCAAGTCACTTATTTGGATGTTGTACGCAATGCCAAGAGCTTTGACAAGGTCGCCCGGCGAGACGGGAGGCCGGTCGCCGTTGATGGTTACCATCAGCACTTTGCTAGCAAACTGGTCGTCAAGCGCTGCCATGCCAGTGTTGAGCGACAGCATGCAGCGACCGAAGGCCGGACGGACCTCAGGATCTCCGGCTCGGAGATCTGCGTTGACCGGCGACATGATAGTGCGCTTGAGTATAGGGAATACAGGAGGGGGATTTGGGTGAACTGGAGTAGGAATCGAGATTCCAGAGGTGGGGGGGGGGGCGGGAGACAGGGGATGAAAAGGTAGCATGAATTTCGAGCACGCGCCAATATGCTCTCGGCCTTTTTTTCAGGGTCTTTTGAGAGCCCGGCCCGAGAGTCATTTTTGACCTGTTTGGCATTGCGTTACTACTCGGCCCATATTCAACGACACCTCACTGGCCCAAGCAAGTGTACATCATCGAAAAGGTAGTGAGCTCAAATTATATAACTTGAGAAAAGGAGATATACTCTGAACACTGGAGAATGGTGATGCCCTCATTTAGCCCACCAGTAGTTCGAGACAATAAACAGTTCGAAACAACGATATATACAACATTCAAACACTAACTAGTGACTACTACTGACATAAACAGCAAGACATGATAGTTCATAAGAAGTCTTGCTACGCCACCAAAACGTACCCATCTGCAGCGCTCAGACTCTCGTGATCCAGACGAGAATGACATTCTAAATAGAAGCAACTATTACATAGAAAGAGTGACATAGGAATGACAAGGAATGTGCATAACAAAAGAAAGAACTACCCATCTAGAACCAGCAGCAAAGACAACAAAGTCATTCGAAGAGATGATCCAACACCATCATAATTTGCAGCCTCGCTTCAGCGACCAGTGATCCGGAGATACCAGTACTCCACCCTTTTGATGCAACAGCCCAGTTACCTATCAACCTGAAGGCTTGAACCACATCACTGCCTATTGTAATTGAGACATCCAAGGATCAAATTTAATCCGGATGCCTTTGTCATTCTCACCTTATTTTGGCTGTAGGTTGTATCGTTGACAATCCGGGGAGTTTGCTCCCGAACTCCTAGGGCTCGCCATGTAGACACAGTTTTCCATAGCAAACAGAGCCTCTCTGCCATCAAGGTCCTTGCCAACGGTGATCTCCTGGTTAATCGGATAATTGAGTCCGAGAAATAGAGAGTGTGAACCAAGGTTGTTTACCCGCCTCCAACTAAAAAATCCTAAAGGCCCCAACAAGCTGGTATCCTGCTCCTAGACGTAACAACCACTGTTCGGATACTCACGTATTACACGGTGCTTGTATACAATGGGGTTTTTGCAATATAACTTTTCCGGCTCATGTGTCCGAATGATCATCAGTCTTTTGCCGTCGTCTGATCGAGCGAGGAACCAGTTGTGCTTCCCTGTTTTTGGCAAAGGTGGTGTAATTACAAAGGGCAGTAACTGTAGGGACACTACATCATATCAAAAAAGACAGGCGTTGTTAATGTAAGATCAGCATTGTTCAGAGTATGAGTAGGATAATGCAGGAAACAGCATTGATATGTCCCTGTTGGAACTGGGAGGAAAATACAAGGAAATGTATACTAGGTTCAAAAATATAGAAGTGCCATGCATGGTTATACTCATGTTATCTCGCAATCGATTCTTCACAGGAAACTACCATGTCATGCATGTTATGTAATCATGTTCTGTCCTCACAAAAAATTCTTCAAGGTAACTAACAGAACATGCATTGTTATATACTCGTGTTCTGTGGGCAAAATTTTTGTGAGGATATTATTCTAGCCATTGATTGCTGAAGGGTGAATATAGGTATGTACACATGGTAAGCGTTGCAGGATTTCACTACTTCCAAATATAGAGTTCTCCATATGCACATTTACTTCCCTAATGTATGGTTAGATGAAACCAACAGCATGGTGCATATTTCTACATCATGAAAATGAGGAAACTAACATGGCCATTGATACACACTCATATTTAGTAGTAGTATATAGATTACTGTAAAATAAGGATAATATCCATATATTCCTAACCATTTGATTATTCAGGGAACAAATTGGCTGTAATGACATGGTCACAATCGCATGAATTAACTCATTCCAAATATAGCTGATTTACGGCGCCTTTAATATATTGCCATAGTTCTACTCAAATTCTGCTCAAACAGGGATATGCCAATCATCACAAAAAGTTCAAACAGTGTCATAGCGTCATCATTAACATGACGGAAACAACTTACGCGTGCCGTCCCAGCAATACATGGTGCCATCTGCTTTGTCGATCGCGTAGATAATGCCATTGTGTTCAATAGCATCACAGAAGTGTGTATCAGCTTTGACGATGATCCACCGCGAGCCGAGTTGTCTCCAACTAAAAAAAGGCACCGACATAAAGATAGGCGAGTCCGCAGTCGAACAAGGCAATTAGCTTGAAGTCTGCGTAATTCGCATGTCGTTGTGGTACTTGGCAGATTACAATCTTCTGCAAAACAAGATCCGTCCAACTGACGTAGTAATCTAGATGACTTGGACCACGATGGTAATACTCTATATAATCCAACGGAGGAAGAATAATCTCATGGGAGGTCTGGAAGTTCACGAGCACCAACTTTTTACCGTCTTCTCTGAAGGCAGCCATCCAGTGGGAGTTCATGCCGACCCAGTACATACCTGCCAAGAAGTTTCGGGTGATGGTGATTGGATCGATGTCGAGGGAAATGATGTACGGCGACACACTACATACCTACAAAGAAGATTTGGCTAATGGAGATTGGATTGAAGTCGAGGGGAATCATGCACGCCTCCGTATCATGGTGAGCCGATCTCGCAAGACCAGATAGCAGCAAGCAGGGTGTCTTGAAAAGCTTAGGCCTCGCTTCGATGATGGCCGTCTGCATGTCCCTCGAGCATGCAGCCAGCCGCAGGGCGGTCAACATATCCATACACGAACAACAGAGGTCGAGGATGTCACTGGGGAGATTGCTCCAATCGCAGCTCATATGGATGCTGTGTGGTTCGCGTTCGGCCATGGTGGAGTTTGGAAGGGGGCTTGATTTACGGGGGAGAAGGATGTCGGTGCTGGAGCGGCTAGGCAGGGAATAGTGGTACTGGGGGAGGCAAGTGAGGCGACGGTACACGGGGGCACAGTCAGATGGAGACGGAGACGGAGACGGAGAAGGAGATGGAGATGGAGTGGTGCTATGGGAGCGGAGAGGGAGACGAGGCGAGGCGCCAATGTGCTGTACAGCGGTGGTGACAGACTGCACATTACACAGGGTGAGGCTGACTTTGGTAACCCGAACACGCCGCCTCGCCTGGACTAGTGTCAGGCGCAGGGTGTTGTCACTTCACTGTGAGGACCGGATGAATAGTATTTTGACTATCAAGTGTACCACAGTTGTACTACTACTACTACTAGTAGGAACATGAGTACTCCAGTATTGTATAGCGGAAATAGGTCTCTCGTGCTAGCATGCATGTTCACTTCATCATTCAGGTATCATCCATATTGCGAGCAGAACCAAATTCTCGTGCATGCCCAATCAACGCCCCGCCGCGATGCATGCAGTGGTCATTCTGGTTCATCAAGGACGGCATGCAGATCATTCCACACTTGAGAAGAGGAAAAATGGAAAGGTAGAACGTGGCAACAGAGGAAGAGAACGCTGGCTAACGAGGTTGGGAGGGGATCGAGCAGGAAGTTAATGCTCCACGTCTAAAGGTTTTGGGAGAACCTGATTTTCATAAGGTGACTTATACTCACCTAAACGGAGGGAGTATTCCTTAACCAGAGAATGTTGTGTCTCCCACTCACGCGCTCAAAAAAAAAGCTACGACACATTTTTTATCTGTTTGCATAGGTACCACCTATCAGGAAGGATGGGCACGTATACGAATAGGTACGACTCCTCAGTCTACCCGCATAGCCTTTTCGTTTAGTCTACCTAGCCGTCTAATCAACTGCCTGCACGCCACTTCTCCCATTTACTTCTCCATCGGGAACCGATTCGCCTCGGCTTCTTGACCTCCCCTTCGTCTTCATTTGCATCCAAACCCCACTGCGTTCACATTGTTTTAACCTCTTTAAATAATCATGTACTACTTCAATTAGACTAGCCATCTAATCCTAATTCTCCAAACCATAGCCCTCCGATCCAGCGGTTCCAAATGGCGAAAGAGATCGAGATGCAGGTTTTTAGTGTCCAACATGTCCTCGTCGAAGGCTCGATGCGCATAGTTGCCACCGTCACCGTCAACCCAAGGGTTGTTCGGCAGTGGATCAACAATGTATCCAACTCCCTCGAAAAGGTAGAGAGGAGTGTCATCGGTCTCGACGCAGAGTACACGGAGCGTGCCCCTGGGAAGATCCAGCGCGTCGTCGTCCTTCAGCTGTGCCTCGAAGATGTTGTTTTGTTGTACCACATCATACACTCGCCCTCCATACCAGGTGAGCTTCATGATTTCTTGTCTCGGGAGGATGTATACTTCTGTGGGGCAGCCATCGAAGGGGACAAACAGAAGCTGGAGCCGTACAACCTTGATTTGAAAAGCATCGCTGACCTACAAACCAGAATCAAAATTCCTGTAGAAGATTGAGCTAAACAGACACCATCCCTATTCGACGTAGCAAATTTTGTGCTCGGTACAAATCTTCAGAAGGGTGACGAGACGGTGGCATTAAGGTCGTCTGGATGGGAGAATTATCCCTTGACGTACGAGCTGATAAAATATGCTGCCCTCGATGTCCGTGTGAGTTTCGAGATAGCCCCAAGGTCCAAAGAGCTTGTTGCGAAGCTGTCTCCCACAGAGAATGAGAACAAGAAGAAGAAGAAGAAGAAGAAGAAGAAGAAGAAGAAGAAGAAGAAGAAGAAGAAGAAGAAGAAGAAGAAGAAGAAGAAGAAGAAGAAGAAGAAGAAAACGCTGCTCCAGCAGGAGGGCATTATGGATGGATGAACTATTTCCTCTCTTGTAAAAAAATTATTCCCTCTCGGTGTATATTGATATAGATGGACTATTTCGATGGTGTGCATGTCTTTGGAACAGAGTAGTAGCGTGGGTCCGCCTGACTATAAGGAACTATTTATCCGCATATATAGCTTTCTCTGCTACTCCTTCCAGTGATTGGTATGCAGTGCATGTGTCCGTAGACATGACAGCTTGTCCATGGAAGTTCAACTATGGCGACCATCACGTTTCATCTCGCGATTCCCACGACGCCTCTCCAACCCACGGCACCACGCCCCCCGACGTGCGCCTCACCCCTATCGGCTGCACCGCCCCTCTGCCTTTGTGTGCATGACATGTGGGCCACCTAAAATGCGGCGAGCATCAAGTTTCTACCACAGCCACCCGCGATTCCCACGACGCCGCTCAAACCCATGAAACCACACGCCCCCTAACCTGCGGCTCACCCCTCTTGGCCCCACTGCCCCTCTGCCTTCGGGAGCATTACATGTGGACCAGTCACCTATCGGGTCCACATGTTATTGACTCAAAGGTAGGTGTAGTAAGGCGCTGAAGCTCAGTCCCGACGGCCCTGAGAGGGAAATGTAACTCCTGCGCCAGGGCTTATGGTGCTCCCGCAGCACGAACTCGTGCCAAACTCGAGATTTTTTTCTTTACTATACATGCACACAACGATTTAATGGACATTGTAATCTCAACATGTGATGGGGAGCTCTAAATTTGAATTTGAAACATATAAAACGAAAATATTCAAAACAAATAAACTGGGAGAGAGGGAGTATATCGTAGGATGTGTCCCATACAAAATAAGTCCCCTGGTTTGTCACCGCGAAGATGCGGTTAGAAAGGAGCACAACGTCTTCCTACTCGTACGGCAACAAATCGGCCGCAGACAGCATGGTCCGCCTTTGACTGCCATGTGCAAGGTTCGTGCTATCTTTTATTCAATCTCACCGTGGTTCCATCGTACCAATTCATGCGGTGGCCCGTTGCATGGTTGATCCCAATGTTGGACAAAGGTTCTACGGGAACGGTGTCACCGTTGTAAATGTTGTGCAAATTGATGTTGGTACCCTACCGTACATATGCAAGCCAATCTCCACTCGCACCGAGCCTAGCCTATGAAACAGTGGGCAGGGGGATAATCAGGAAATGGACACGGAAGTAGTCTTTAGAATGCATTTACTACGTGATCAAACTCATCTTACCTGCTCATCGGAGGAAATCCGAGTGCCCCTCAACGTCGGCATCTCAAGGGGCGTCAACTTGCAACTACGACCATGCCGCGCTGGAGAGACCCCCAAGGAAACATCCTCGTGCGTTACACAGAACATCAAGATGCATTTGTATGAGTAGTTTATCTTGTGAGAGAAAAGGATGAACGAGGGAAGGCCTCTAGAGATAGAGATGGACACTACTACTACCAATGTGCTGGCCCGTGCGTTGCAATGGATCCAAACTAGTAGAATAATACTTGTTCACGTGCTTGAAATATAAACACTCTAGTTTTGATATACATGTGTCAGCAGACACGACAGCTTGTCCCTGGAAGTTGAACCACGGCGACCATCACGTTTCTTGTTTCTACCACTGCCACACCCACACGCGATTCCCACGATGCCGCTCCAACCCACGGCACGACGTCCCTCGACGTGGACATGGATTCTCTGACGTGGTTAGCACTGCCTTGCACTGCCTTTCCTTCGCTGACAGGTAGGACCCGCGCTTATGGGTCCCACATGTCAGTTACAGAATGGTAGGATTGTCCGTGCCCCTCATCCCTCTCGGTCCCACCGCTCCCCTGCCTTTGTGTGTATAACATGCGGGCCAGCTGAACTACGGCGACCATCAACTTTCTACCATAAAAACACACGATTGGACGCGGTTTGCCTGCTCTGCTGCTGTGCTCCGATCCGTACTCCCGCACCATCGAATTTTCATCCAGCGGTTGTGACACATTTTCACCCGTACTCCGGCAGGTTCATCTCGAATGAGTGAGTCGCGAACCACGCCACCACCATGAGAATGACATGTGGGCCAGCCGCATTTAAGGTCTGCATGTCATTGACTCATAGGCCGGGCACTAAGCCACTGAAGTTTCGTCCTGTGGGCCCCGAGAGGGAAATGTAACTCCTGCGGCAGGCCTTGTGGTGCTCCCGCAGTACGAGCTCGTGCCAAAACTGGAATTTGTTTCTTACTACTACCAATTAGTACTAGTAAGGTACACATGCATTGCACGCATGAGATTCTCGTGGTTTGTGCATTATGCTTCTACATGTGGAGTTTTCTGGATTCTAACATGTGGCAAAATCTATTGGAATGTAAGGTTAGGCAAGTTTGATTAACTTAGGTGAGTGTTTGGTTCAAGCCACACCTTAGGCAAGCCACACTAAGGCCTCACATGACATACACACAAAAAATGTGGAAAGATTCCCTTAGGCTTGCCAACTTGTGGCTCTCATTTTGAAGAACTAATAACTTTTCCTAAGCTTAGTTGTGGCAAAGTTAGTCATGAATTAAGTTCAACCATGGAGTCTTCTAGATTATACATGTGGCAGAATCTGGTGGATGATATCCAACGGCCAGTAGTGCTCGGATTTGCCATCTTTGTACCGTCAGATTGGCTTCATCCAACGACCAACTTTCAAAGTTTTTCACACACTATATAGGGGGTATAGATATAGATGTGCCGGTCCGTTGCAATGGATCCAAAGTATATCTATTTAGTGGAGTGCACTCTAAAAAATTATCTATTTATTTTTCTCTAACCTTCCATACCCATGAAACCAAGCCACATAAGCTTCATGGGTGCCCCCCACATCATATTATTCATACTACGTTGATTGAAAAAAAGATAAATCACCCAAAACAAGATCTTCCTGTTTTTTGTTCCTACGATGTTGTGCCATGCACGTATCTACTAGTAGTTGTATAGTTGTAGTACTAGTAATATAGTATTAGGAGTACAAACTTGGTAGTACTAGTAGGAGTAGTACTAGTACGGATTGCTCCTACTCTATCAACGAGCCCCGTCTGACACAAAATTTCTTGGCTTCCGTGCTACAACTAGATCTTCCCCTTGTTTCTGTTTTCCAACCCGACGGCGGGCGGGGTGTCGGTTTTCTCAACGACGGTCCCACATGAAAATGAAAATGCTAGGCAGGCAACACGCCTTCCCTAAGCTATGTGTCGTGCCGGACGGTCCGTGTTGTACTCCTGATTCCCGGGCGTGTGGGGGTGCGACGCGAACATGGCAGGCCTTTTCCTTTTACTAGCAATGTGCTCGTGCGTTGCGACAGATCCAAAGTAGTAGAATAGTAGTATTTGTTCACAAACTTGGAAGAAATCACTATTGTTTTGATATACTCCTAATATATTACTCCCTCCGTACCTAAATATTTGTCTTTTTGAGATTTCAAATGGACTATCACATACGGATTATAAAGAAATATTCTAGTGTTTCTAGCAAGATGTCGCGCGTTGCACGAAGTTGATGGAAAAGGTAAGCACAACTTATAAATTGACGGATGGAGTACTAGTTATAGTGATGCATATAATTAAGCAAAGGGGTTGCACATGTCGGTATTGACTGGAACGAGAATGCAACAGCATAATAAGAATTAAGGCCACGATGATGCGATCGCAGTGGTGGTTAAAGAAGGCAAGAAGAAAGAGGGATGTACGATCGTACGACCTCCTCCTCCTCAACTTAGTGCGTCGGGCCACCGACCGGCGGCTAAGGAGCGGCAGCTTTTGTGGCGAGGTCGAGGTGCTTCTCAACAAAGGCATCCAAGGCTTCCAGCCGGTTGAAGAAGGCCAACGTCGTAGCGTCCTCACTGGCCTTGTAGATACCTATGTACACGATTTGCTCGTACGCGTGGATGTGTAGGTCGACGAATTCTTGCAGGGCGAGGCGCCTCGCGGCGAGCGCGACCTCCAGGTGGACATTCTTCGTGGCGTCGGTGGGCAGTCGCAAGGCCACCAGTGCTTGAAAGAGGTTCCGGCCATGGAGGCCGATTAGGGTGGCAGGCAATGAGGAGCCCGGGCGCGCGGGCTGGAGGAGTACGGCGATGTCGTTCGCGAGCTTCTTGAGGACGGTGAACTTGTTGCTGGTGGCAACGATCATCTGGTCCAACTAAGAGTCGTAGTTGGCGTCAACGGCGGCCATCCACCAGCCGGTCTCCAACACCGTCTGGAGACGATCCTCGGCGCCATGCCGCGGGCCGGCGTCGTGGACCATCTGGCGCAGCCGCTGGCCGCTCACGTGCATCGCCGCCATGGGTCTGGAGCGAGCTCTTTTGTGCTTAGTGTAGGTGCTTAGGAAAATGCTTAGGTGCGTACGATGTGGTAGGTGCATTGGAATGGAGGGGCGCCTTTATATGAGGGCAATGGGGGCAAACTGCGTTGCATTCACATCGTGCAGCCTCTTTTCCCGAACCTCCTCCCATTACTTCCCTCATGCATTAATTGAAGGAGGATGCATTGGCCGTTCAACATATCGGGAACCGCTACTCCCTCCCTCGTCTGCATTAAAGCCGTATCGGGAACTGCGCCGCCCGCTGTCAAATCGAATACTCCCTTTGTCTACTACCTCCGTCCTAGTTTATTAGTCCCCTATGTAGTTTGTGCTAAATTTTGACCAAAGATTTAACTGACAAAATGTTAGTGCATGTTAACAAAAATTATAACGCTGGGTTCATATTCAAACATAGTTTTCAAATATATAATTTGTTGTGGCATGCATGAGCATTTTGTTAGTTAAATTTCTGGTCAAAATTTGGCACAGATTACAATGAGGACCAATAAACCAGGACGGAGGTAGTAGGTGAGTATTAAGTCCTCTTACGAAAACCAAATACTCCTACTAGTAAACACATAGGCGTGGTGCATTAACTCTCACGTTGTTTCTTATTTTTTGACATAAATAGAGGAATCAACCAAGAAGAGATGTGCGGCTTGTATGCATATGATACTAGTGTATGATACTACATCCGTAATGCATGGTATCATATAGGACTACATTTATTGCCATGCATGACACAAAGTAGTATATGATACTCAAGCTCCTCTTTCCTCATTTAATTCAATGACACCTCATCAAAATTGCTTAGTTGGCATGCATGATACTACCTATGATACTCCCATTACGACCAGCCTTAGTATCATGTAGTACTTTATTTATGGGACAATTACACTTCTCCCCCTAACTTGAGCCACCACCTGGGATTCGCCCCTAGTTTTCAGGTATGCTCAAAAATACCCCTCTTCCGTCTGTGGCCCTTACAGAAATCCCCCTCCGGGCCGTTTCCGTCGGGTCAATGGCCTTTGACTGGTAACTTGGCGTATGTTGGACATTTTTTCCCCTGGTTCTTACATGTGGGCCCGTATCAAAACGTTATCCACTCACTCACTCTCTCTTCTCCCTCGCGACGCACCTCTTCTCTCGTTCCCCTCTTGGCGACCGAAACCCTAACCCTAGGTCACCCTAAATCCCTCACCGGCGGTCCAGTAGCTGCCGCGGTTCTATAGGACTGCGGGCGTCAGGATGCGGTGGGAGTGGAGGTGATTTTCCACCGTCTTTTTTCCCTCTGCTACGGCGCTAAAGGAGGCGGTGTCGATGATGGCGGCTGCCGGTGATTGTGGTGGTGCCAAAGAAGCATCCATGCAGACGACGCAGACGACAGGAATGCAAATTCCAGCAGGGTAAGTTTCTTGTCCCAAGTTTATTTGAATCTTGACCTGGATCTGTTACCGTACATAATTTTACCCTGATTGAATGCGCTTGTAGTGGTTACTACATGCTTTTATCGTAGGATGAAACCAGAGAGAGCTTTTCGTCTCAACTGTAGAATGGAGACCACTATCATAGGCAATGGTGGCACAAAAGGAGCCCATGCAGGCTTCACATTTCCTTTTGTGGTGGACAAAACATCAACATTTGTCCAATTTAGAGGTGCTATAAGTGATAAATATCCATGGGGTATTTCTGATGTTGTAGAATTTAGATATTGGGACATGCAGAATACTGTATGGGTTCCAATTCAAAATGATGATGAGTTAGGGGTTATGCAGGAACTACTATGAGGTAACCTACTATTATAACTACAACTAATTGATTTATCTAACAAATTACTTCATTATTAACTAATAAAAGCTTGTGTTGTTACTTTTCAGCCCAAGGAAAAATTACTTCATTATTAACAAATTACTTCATTATTAACAAATCAAAGTTACACAACCAGGAACTACTCACATCACTGACTAGTATGCATTCTTTGAACCAAACAAATATGATAGAATGCATATGCCAACAATTATCATCAAAAATGCCCATGTTTCCATTTGATCATGCTTCTTCTGCAATTGTAACTTTAACTTCTTCTTTTTCTCTCTGAGATGTGTCACCCTCTTCTCTAAACGATGAGATTTGAGACAACTTGCTTCTAGTCCATCATGTAGTGTCTCAAATGCATGCCCCACAAGATCTGGAGGAGGAGGGTCAACCCACACAGCCCATTCACATTCATGAGGAAGCTGCAACATAAAAAATATCGTCAAAATGCGATCTTGGCACCAATTTGTTGCAAAGCAGATACAATCTACCAAATTACATCCAGTGGGCATCCAAGAAAACATCTCCCCATGCTTGCTCCTCCCCAGGCGACACGGCGAGCAGGAACGAGCCCGTGCCTCGGGCACCGATGCTTGAAAAGCTTCTCAAGACCGCAATAACTCGGATCTGGCATGTAGAACTCGGAGGAGAACTGCACTATGCCGACCCCATCGACCTGGGAGAGAGCAAATCCCCAATTTTACCTCAAACCCTAACGAGAAATCCGCGGGCGCACACAAATCAGAGAAGAATAACTTACCTCCACGGTGACAGAAGAGCTTGCGGACGACATGCGTGAGGTGCACATCCACGCGGCCTCACTGCCCGAGCTCCAGAACGATGCCTTTCGTGCGCCGCCGGTGCGGTCGCCAAGAGGGGAACGAGAGAAGAGGTGCGTCGCGAGGTAGAAGAAACAGAGTGAGTGAGTGGATAACGCTTCGATACGGGACCACATGTAAGAACCAGGGGCCAAAATGTCCAACAGACGCCAAGTTACTGGTCAAAGACCATTGACCCGACGGAAATGGCCCGGAGGGGGATTTCTGTAAGGGCCACAGACGGAAGAGGGGTATTTTTGAGCATACCTGAAAACTAGGGGCAAATCCCAGGTGGTGGCTCAAGTTAGGGGGAGAAAATTGTCCCTTTATTCCATGTACATGACACATAATTCACGAGCGCTCTCTATATGTACCACCTTTTTTTTAATTTCAAGTTTTGCACCATGGCGCAATCCATAGATACTACTATTGTACAAAAGTGGAGTATATACATTTTTTAAAGGCTAGAGGGCGGGGCAGTCTAGCTCGGTCAGTTTCACGAGAGGCGAGGGCCTTTGTGATTTGGCGGCTCATTAATGCTGTCAAATCGAATAGTATTGCGCCGCCCGCTGCATGCACGGCGCCTCCATTAAATCCCTCCATTAAACCCGCATGCAAACCGAGAATCCTACTCTGGCCACACGTCCATTCATGAGCGGGCCGGAATTAAACGCAACACCGGCCGAGCTCCTCCCATCCGCCCTCAGTTTAAATGAGGCCAGACGTCGGCCAAGCTCCTACCGTCCGCCCTCTATTTACACTAGGCCATACAGACAGCGGGCAAGAATCGCACCCCTCCGCCGCTCCCCCATCTCCTCCTTTACCATTTTCTCCAACCTTCTGATGGCTTCCGATGAGCCGTTCTCCGGCATATTACCCGGCTGGGTGGCCCGCCGAGCCCTCCGGATACGGGCGAGGCCGCTCGATGCTTCACCAACCTCGCTTGGCCCGACGGAGCCAGTTGCCGCCCCAAGCAGGCGCGTGGTTCAGCAACTCGTCGCTCCAGTTCAGCTCGATGAGGAGTGGTGAGTTGCTCCATGCCGGCATGGCGGCGAGCACGCCGGTACGGGCGCCGTCGCTGCCGCGTCGTACTGCGCCACCAGTGTCTGCGGTGGCCGCGCCTCCCGTGTCTGTGGGCAAACCTCCCGTGCCTGCGGCAGCGCCATGCAGGCAGAGAAAGAAGTCGGGGGCGTGGAGAGCGACGAGTCGGTGGCCAGCTTCTCCGTGTCTGCCGCCATCATCGAGGAGAAGTAGAACACGGGAGGCCTCCACCACTTAGGACCCATGAAGGCCATCGCTGAGGCAACGACTGCGGATTCAGGTGGTTTCTTTGCTGCTTCATCTCTTCCAAGGACCTTCGTCGACCCCGAAAGTGTCTGACGGACATGAGGAAGACAAAGGGATCCGTGGGCAGCCATTTAGAACTAAAATAAGTCTAGATATATCCATTTCTAGGACAAGTATTTCCGGACGGAGGAAGTATTAATTATACAAGAGAGCCGGATTGGCACCTCTTAGTTCATGTAAATGTAATGAAATCCATCATGTTTATATGAAGATCCAGCTTTTTTATATGAAATCCTTCATGCTTATATAAAATCAGTCCGTGTTTGCACGAATTTCATCTGGTTGGTTAGAGTTGTAAAAATGTATGCCGCTGGCGTTTGATGTCGTCCTCCGCGGAAGGAAGTGGGAGGAAATTTGCCGGCTGCCGTTGGAGATGCTCTTTATGCTGGAAATAATAGAGTGACATCCAATCCATTTGAGTTAATTGGCTGCATGATTGACCCTATATAAAAAGTTAATTGCATGTACAGTGTATACGTGACTTGCAGGGTGGCTACAGCTTCGTACAGAAAGTTAAAAAGAAACAAGTCCATCCTTAATATTCTAAGTACTCTGTGGGTTCCACTGTTAGTACAGTAGCGAAAGAAGTATATATTAAATAAGTTGAGTAATATATAATATAAAAATCTAAAGTTAAAAGACAGAATTTGAACTCATGTCATCGCGTGCATCCGGCGCTAACCAGCCCAGCACATTTTTGTTCTAGACCATGCTGGAGATATATCTCCATGTCTACTCTTATATATACTCCATTCGTTCCTAAATATTTGTCTTTTTCAGATTTCAAATGGACAACCACATATGGATGTGTATGTAGACATATTTTAGAGTGTAGATTCACTCATTTTGCTACGTATGTCTTTTCAGGAAGGGGTCAGATTTGTCCCTGATTTATTTATGAGGTATCCAGATGGCACTGCACCGGCAAGAAAAGAGGGAACATCAAAATTATGGACTACTTTTTTGAGTATGTTGGTAAGGTCCGGTCATAGTCACTTGTTGAAATCTCTAAAAAGACAAATACTCCCTCCGTCCGGAAATACTTGTCATCAAAATGGATAAAAGGAAATGTATCTAGACGTATTTTAGTTTTAGATACATCTATTTTTATCCATTTTGATGACAAGTATTTTTGGACGGAGGGAGTAGAAAACAGAGTTGGTGATGATGATGTGCGTGCCATCCTGCAATATAGGCCGTCGGATTTACATCTAACCGATAGGAAAGAAACTATGGCAATTTTGCAAAAATATACCCACACGTATCTCCACGTTCGCAAATAAGTCCTTCCCTCATTCAGCCTTTTCTCTCACAAGATAAACTACTCATACAAATGCATCTTGATGTTCCGTGCAACGCATGGGCAGCTAGCTAATTTCTTTTAAAATAGTTGCTGCGATAATTGGGTTGAAGTGATATATTTTATGTCTACCCCGAATGATTTCAGATTCACTAGTAGTAAGAAAGAAAAGGTTGCCTTGTTAATTAACAGAAAACAGGGTGAAAACTATCACATGAGGCCGGTAAAAACAAGGCACACTAGGTTCAGCGTCATCATCACTACAGTTGTGCGCGCACGAGAAGTCTACATATCAAGGGGGCTACCGAGCGAGGCACCGAGACACAATGTTTGAGAGAGAAACCAATTGACAGATTATGATCAGATCGAGTTGTCACCCTTCTACTGTCATTGTTGGGGGAGACGTATCGAGAGTGTGCGCGGTAGGCACAGAGGCACAACTAGCGAGAGTGTGCGTGTGTGTGTGTGTTTGAAAGAGGAGTAGATAGATTATTATCAAGATCGATGTGCCACCCTACTCCTTCGGTGCCGGGTAGTGTGTGTGTGCATGTTTGAGAGAGAATCTAGTCGATAGATTAGTATCAAGATTGAGGTGTCACCCTACTCCTTCGGTGTCGGGTTGTGTGTGTGTGTGTGTGTTTGAGAGAGAAGCCAGTCGATAGATTAGTATCAAGATCGAGGTGTCACCCTACTCCTTAGGTGTTGGGAAGTGTGGGTGTGTTGTGTGGGGGGGGGGGCAGTGACACTCACATATCTCTACTCTTATAAAAAACAGAGTTTGTGATGATGGTGTTCCTGCCATCCTGCAATATAGGCCATCCGATTTATATTCGACGGACAGGAAGGAAAATATGGCAATTTTGCAAAAAGATACCCACACCCCTTTCCACATTTGCAAATAAGACATTCACTCGTTCATCCTTTTCTCCCACAAGATAAACTTCTCATACAAATGCATCTTGATGTTCCCTGCAACGCATGGGCATCTTGCTAGTAGGGAGAAGGAGTTTGTGTGACACATATCTAGCTATATTAAGGGATAGGTAGATAGCATATGTGTGAGAGACATTATTATACTTTGAGACATTAGTGGCTGCGGGTGGGCGGAACTAAAGGGGTGGGCGTATTAGACATAGAGAGCGTGTGTGTTTCTGTGTGAGAGACTTGTAGGACGGGGTAGAAAGACGAATTTAACCCTGACGAAGGGAGAGAAATACACGAAGTGCGCGTGTGTGATTTCGATGCCCACAGGGAAATGAGATATGTATGCGTGTGAGAGAGATTGCACAATTCATTCACGTATCACTATCTAGCGATCGTGGACGTGCATCGCTTGAACATCAGCCAATATCTACTTCGTATCGTGGTCAAAGGTACAATATCGATTCAACGCTGTAAAGATTGGACACTCACATATCACATTTTTTTCTATTTAAATAAACCTTTTCAGTTGTGCATGCCAAAGTTACAGTGATGTTTCTTCAAACAACCAATGTAGCTATCATGCACATGCACCATTGTTACTCTTGCATTCAAATTCATTAGTCTTGGATGATTTAAGTTTCTATTTTGAAGTAATATATGTAATAGTCATATATGAATTCAACGGGTACGCAATTTATGAAATGGAGGCTATGTAATCATATGAGGTAACACTTTTAAGTAGCTAACTACAATATCCATTTCTTTTTGTGCGCCTCTACACTAACACGTCAATGCATTATGTTTAAAGTAAATAACCAATGGCACCAAATTATCTATTTACATGAGAAATACATAGGTTGAGAGTTTGATCCCTTTTCATGAGAACGAGCCACTACACCCGTACGATTGGCCGCGCCCGTGTGAACGTCCAAGTTATCGGCGCATCATCCCGATTTATTGTCTTTTTTTCTGGGGTGGACTTTACACCAGTTATTAATTGCTGACGCGTGCCCCGTGTACACAGTCTAGCATGACCTTCCCGCTAGCACGGTCCAAAATTAGTTGAAACTGGATATGAACGATCCCGCGGGCGGCAAAATCTCCTGCCTCCTTCTAAAATTTCCGCCACCTTAGTCTTTAGCATGCGAAATCCCTCTTTTGTCCTTGGTGCACGGAGACCAACAATTACAATACCGCCCTCATCTACATGATAGGTCGGGGCTGCTTTGGTAACTTCCGGTTCCCCCGACTACACGGCACCCCCATTTCCTCTCCCCCTCCCGCAAAAACGACTAACTCCACAGCACCAGAGCATCTTACATCACGTCGTCCGTACTTCATCGCCCTTTCTTCCCTCCCCTCTCGAAACCCTAGACTGCTTATCCACTGGCGTACCATAGCGCATTCATTGCCAGCGGCGTCCACCTCGCCAGATCTGCTTCTGCGGCCGCATCTACCCCTCCCACCTCCCCTAGAAACAAGTAGACTGCTCATCCACCACTGTACCATAGCCCATTCAGTGCCGGTCTTGTCCACGGCGCCGGATCTGCTTCGCTGGTACTCTCGTCAACCGCCGCACATCTGCAGCGGCTCATTCGTACTCCCCACCGGAGACGCTTTGTCCACACACCCCAGAGCCGCCCCACTGACGCCCCCATCGACGGCCTCTGATCCTCTTTGCCGACACCTTCCTCAACCCTATCGGAGCCGCTTCGCCGACACCATCGTCAACCCTACCGGAGTAGCTTCACATATACCATTCTCAACCCTACCGGGGTCGCTTTGCCAACTCACAAGTCCACGGCCTCAGATCCGCTTCCTCGCACCCTCATCCAACCTACCGGAGCAGCTTCTGATGCCCCGTCCACGGCCGCAGATCCGCATCATCGACACCACCCTTAACCCAACCACCGGAGGAGCTTCTGACGCCCCGTCCATGGCCATAGATCCGCATCGTCGACACCATCCTTAACCCAACCACCGGAGCAGCTTCTGACGCCCCGTCCATGGCCGCAGATCCGCGTCGTCGACACCATCCTTAACCCAACCACCGGAGCAGCTTCACCTACGCCCTCGTCCATGGCCACAGATCCGCTTCGCCCACACCGTAGTCCACCCTTCCGGAGCCGCTCCACAAACACCCTACTCGACGGTTCTAGATCTCCTTACCGGACTCCGACAGCCAGCCCAGCGTCATCACCCTCGACGTTTCTAACCTGATTCCCACCGTCTGGAGAGATTCCAAGCACCCGCCACGGCCTAGGTACTTGTCACCTTTAAACCCGTCCAGCATCACCTGCCCGATGCACTTCAAATATACTAACCGGTCGCTGTTACCTGTTATGCAGCTGGCAAAAACTACAAGGACGATGTTTCTTCTGGATCTAACAGCTTGGCCAATCAAGATCCTGGACTGAGGCATTGCTATGATCTTGTAAGCGCGTCTCTCCCTCTTGTATTGTTCTGTGCCTGCCAGCGTGCTTTGCTAGGATTTTTGACCAATAATCCCTTTGTGCAGACAATGATTTCTACTACTGGCTGCTAAATTAGATATGTAGATGTCATACATGATACTACCTCGTACCTCCGTTCCTAAATATAAGTCTTTTAGAGATTCCACTATAGGCTACATACGGAGCAAAATGAGTGAATCTACACTCGAAAATGCATCTATATACATCTGTATGTGGTCCATACTGGAATCTCTACAAAGAGATATATTTAGAAACAGGGGCAGTACATTACACAAAATCGTAGGTGGCATGTAGGAATTCCAGTGCACTACATTAGGCTCCCTTAGAGTGCCTGCTAGTCCAGTATACAGAGTCATGGCTAGTTTATGGTATGCACACAATCGTTAATTGGTGGTTTAAATATGCGCAAGGGATATGCAATGTAGTATCATGTAGATATGTCTGAAATTAGCTGTGTCAACTTGCAGATAGGGTTACACAATGAAAAAGTACAAGATGTATGTGGCAATTTCATGGAACATCGCAAAAAAAGGAGAGGCGGCGGTGAGCCTATACAGTGTGCTATGGTATGTCACTCCTCCATTGCAATCATCGTGACATGTTATTTATATGCCAGTTCTATTAGCCAAGTTTCTTAGGGATAGTTATTACGAGTTATCCTAAGAAAATAAGCACCTGTGAATATAAGCTCCATGTAATACGCCAACCAGTTCTTTTCATTTCGTTTTCAGCTTATCTTTGGTATGATCAGTGGAAAGTCTAGATTGCATTATATATTTTTCATTTTCTTGCCCATATGGAAATTAATTTGACTTGCAAACATCACAAATTGAACCTAGTGCGGTAATTAATATGATAGGAAAACAGACCATCACTATTTGCTCAAAATGCAAATACAAAGATACCACCTACTTGGCACAATCTACTTTGGTCAATGTTTCCCATAGAGATCCCATTGCCTAATTTAAACGAAGAACGCATGACCCACATTTAAATGAAGAACAATTATTTATTGAAATTCGATGGTCCAAGTGGCTGGTTATTATCATATAGCAGCACCACCTGAAAGCATTATATAGCAGCAGCAGCAGCTCATAGCAACTCATCATACAGCAGCAGTACTCTGCAATTCATCATATACTAGCAGCAGCTCATAGCAATTCATCATATAGCAGCAGCTGGAGCAGCTGATAGCAATTCATCATATAGCAGCAGCAGGAGCAGCTCATAGCAATTCATATATAGCAGCAGCAGGAGCAGCTTGTAGCAACTCATAATATAGCAGCAGCAGCAGCTCATGGCAATTCATGATATAGCAGCAGCAGGAGCAGCTCATAGCAATGCATCATATAGCAGCAGCAGCAGCAGCTCATAGCAATTCATCGTATAGTGGATCAGAATGAAAATTTGGCAAAAAATCAGAGGAGATGCTCACCTTGTTGGATGAGCTCATCCTTCAACAGCACCTCAAGGCCATGGCCTGGGAGGAGGGTAGGGGGAACAAGGTGCCTTCTGCCGCAGTGTGGCATCAGCCGTAGTTGTGCAGCGCCCGCCGGAGTAGTGCGTTGGACGAACCACAGTGGAGCAGCTGCTGGAGACCATGAGAATGAGGGGCGGCGCCAGAGGGAGGAGCAGCCAGGGAGATTTTCCCCTATCCGCCGGCCATGTAGCCTAGTTGGACATAGCATCATCAAGGACCAGGCCAGATGGGACCAGTGGCGACGGCTCGCTGGAGGAACCCTAGTGCTGCAGGCAGGGGATCGAGGTAGAGGGAAAGGGGAGAGGAGATGCAAGCGGGCAGGGCAATGAATGCTTGTGTGTTTGTTTTTACTTGAGGGTCAGGTGTGACACGGGCATCAGCAGTTGCATTTTGAGTATAATATAGGCAGACAACAGAGTCATTTCACTATTCCCCTTCCCTTCAATTTTTAGTGAGGTTCTACTCGAAACACCTCCCTCCAAAGCAAAATTAGTTAAGCCCAAGCCCATAACTCAAAAATGACTTCTTTACATCTTTTATGGCTTATTTTGACAATATGCCCTGAAAAGGCGGAATCGAACTGGCCCTTAAACTGCAATTCAATTGTGCGTGCAATGGTGAATCACTCCTGCCTGCTATCTGTACATTTAGGCATCATCATACATGGCATAACCTAATACATGTGCATTCCATTGTAGAATCTGGAATATGCAATGTTTATGTAGTTCATACGTTGCACATGATGTTTAAATGCCCCTTAAATCTGGTCAGTCAAGTGATGGTCTTTAAGCCTCCTTCTTTGCTTCTTTTCTTGATATGTAAGATTTGCTCACACATCTGTTCAATTGCTTGTTTGCATCAGCCAGCCATACTAGGACTGTTTGCTTTGATTACTTGTTGTTATTGACCTAACACTCTAACAGAGCTAGTTAACGATTTAAACACTAAGGGCTGCTGTAGTGGGGCCTTGTCTAACTCATAGGTGACATAAAGGTTTGGCTGTACCCTACAGTAGGCTCTCCAAGAGTACCTGAAGATCCAGTTCGAAGGTATGCCTAGTTTTTACATAGTGCAGACATAGTAAATGCTCATTTCATTGTGTGCAAGTGCAAGAGATGCGGCATGTTTCATTATGTGGTGTTGTTTTGTTATAATCTCATCCTTTTGTGTTCACAGACTGGAAAGTATGCATATTTATCTTCCAAGGAGACGAGTAACTAGTTTGTGTCACCTTGCAGAGGGGGTGCAATGAAGATAAAATTGAGGATTTCCAAGTACAAGATGTTAGGAAGGAGCCTTGTAAGAGAAGTAGGAGCTGCGCTGAGCCTCTTCAACCTGCTAAGGTAAGTCACTGTATGCAACTCAACAGTTCAATTCCTTGTTTGTTTCAGGCATAGTTAATTTTCTCTTTTCAATTGCTTTATTTGTCCTCACTTAATGAGATGCCCAAATAATTATGCCTGATGTTCGGTACTTGTATCACTATTAGTTGACATAATTAAAGGCGTTACCATTTAATTACTCTGTCGAAGTGTGCCTGAAGCTTTGAAGTCTATTAACCAACTATTATTGCATGAGGCTCACAATCTAGTTTATACTACGCTAATGATTGCATAGTTTTGCCTGTTGTAGTATGTTTGTATGAAACCCTCTGCTGTTCATTATGCTCCCTAAGACTTTAATTGAGGTACAGAATGGCCAACTGATTGCTTACTTATACGCAACGTGCTGTCTAAATTTGTAACTTGTCTGTGTTTTCGATTGGGCCCCAACATCATGCTCCTCTGGTGAGCTAAGAGGGATTTCTGTATGCAGGCTGCACAGACTATCTTTTTTATAATTTTTAAAATATCACCTGCTTATGCTTCATGACGTGTAACATTTTTTTTTTGTGAAAGTGACGTGTAACATTATTGTTAGTCCTGTTTTGCCATGTAGTACAAAATAGTGTCTTGTTCGCTTCACTGTTGTAACTATATTTTTGCCCTAGTCATGTGTACTTACAGAAACATTTCAGGATGAAGTGGCATCAACACAAAAATCTGCGAGCAGTACGGCATGGCCGTTACCGAATGATTATGGATTGGAATTGGAATGTGCTGATGTTCTCGAGCATCAACTAGAGGTGGCAAGACAACTTGTACATGATTGTCAAAGTATAATCAACAAGTTGAGACTGGACATGCGGGTATTAGATGCAGGAGTCAAAAAATGAAACAAGACACCGAGGTAACCATGAAGGAATTGGAGATTTTGCAGACTGAAATTTGTGTTATCTGAATCCGGCCAATCCTATTTTCTGAAGAGATTATAGTTCAAATGGAGTTAAGTTGATGCGCGTCCATGATGTATGAGTTGTATTTGCCCAGTGTATGTAATTTGCTGTTTGTGTATGCTTTATTATCACCTGTGCCGAACCATAATGTCCAGTGGGTATAATCGGCTGTAATTTCTTTATTGTATAGTGTATGATTATTCTACCTTTCTATGCCTTGATCTCTTTGTTGTATAGTGTATGCTTTTTAGAGGTGATAGTATTGAGTAGGATAATTCTTTGAATATGATATATCGTTCAAACGGGGGCCAAGTCGCCCGACCATGGCTCTTCACGGGTCGTCGGATGCATGGGCCGTCTACGTCTCGCAGGATCCATGGGCCTTCTACGTCTCGCAGGATCCATGGGCCTTCTACGTCATGTAGGATCCATGGGCCGCCGACTCATTTATGGGTTTTGTATGGGCCTTTAATGGGCCATAGACGGGCCTATAATGGAAATCGTACGTTTTATGGGCTGACCATAACGGGCCGTTAATAGGCCGTATTTGGTGATGCTATGAAAATGGCCCAACAGACTAACGGACCACAAATGGGCCGACTGTAACGATGAGATGAATTTGGCCCACAAGCAGAAAATGACAGTAACGGGCCGTAAGTAACCGAATGCTGCAAATGAGCCCAAGAATAAATGGGCCCTCAGAAGGCCGAAAGTTAACTTGGGCTGGAAACGGCCCAACGGAATAACCGCCCGTTAATGGGTATAAAGTGTTACACTGTTCATTACGGGCCAGTTTCACCGCGGGCCCTTAATGGGTGTAAAGTAATACACTGTTCATTACGGGCTAGTTTCAGCAGGGGCTGCTAATGGGCCAAGAGTTACAAAGGGCCTCATATGGGCCGAAAGACATCATGGGCCATACATGGGCCAGAAGTGAAAACGGGCTGGAATCATATTGGATGGCCCAGATGACGCTATTGGGCCTAATTCGCATAGGCGTAACGGGCCTGGGGTTAGCGGGTTGTAAATAGGCTATATGCTAACAGGCCGTTAACAGGCTTTCCATGGGCCGGCCCGCCAGCTTTTGACCATGTCAAACGGGCTGGCCTTTTCACGGGAATGGGCCACTGTTGGGCCGTGCCACGTGTCGACGTATCATAGGCGCCTTCTGTCAAGTGAGTGGATGACATCTGTCCCAATGATGAGCTGACACGTGTTTCCTCCAGCCAATGATGATTTTACACGTGGAAAATCTCCATTGGTCGGGGCTGTTAACGGGTTATCGGATCCAAAACCCGACCCGATAGCTTAACGGCGTTCCGTTACGGTGGATGCCACGTGTCGGTCACCCTTGACGAAAGAACTTCTGTGACGCGCGATTTATCGTCATGGAAGTGGACACTTCTGTGATGATAATTTTGGTAATGTCATGGAACACTTCTACGACAGCACATGTATGACTATCTTGATTCTGTCATAAAATCGTCATGGATGTACATGCATGACAAAAAACGCGACTTACTGTGACAAACATGTATCATCACGGAAGTGTATTTTTTTGTAGTGATGCAGCCAAACATAAGAATGTTTGTTCTTTCCAGTTTTTGCAGCGTGCACAAAACAGATTAGTGTGCAACATGTATGGATGCAATATATAAGAGTGACTATATCGGACCGGCTATGTTCTTACCTTGGTTAAAAGAACTATACATTGGACCATCTATCCAATTATACATAACAAGATGGTTAGCAGGGCACAAGAAAAGCTTTTGCGGACTGCATGTTGCAACTATATGTCTACCTGCACAGGGAGCTTGATGCATAGCCAAGCCTATGATCTACTCCCTACGTTTCTAAATATAAGTCTTCGTAGAGATCCCACTATGAACCACATACGGACTAAAATGAGTGAATCTACACTCTAAAATGCATCTTTATATATCCGTATGTGGTTCATAGTGGAATCTCTACGAAGACTTATATTTAGTAACGGAGGGAGTATACTCTATCTTCTACCCATTTGTGGAAAATAGCAGCTTAGTTGATAGTTAGTACAAAACAAATTTGTGTGTATCTGATTATATTTGTGAATTTACCAACAGTTAGACTTGTGAGTTAGTATGTTACGCTTGCTAAAATGTTAACTCATCTTCTGATAGCGGACATGGTGTCTTTAACTTTAAGATATTGCACCCATACTCTCATGACCATGGTATAATAAGGACAGACTCAAAGGTTACCTTGATGCTTATGATTCATCTACCCTCATGTATCATTTATCTATATGTAGATGTAAGATAGTGATGGTTTTGGGTCAATGTTTATACCTCTTTCTAATATAAAAATGTTGGACGTGTTGGTTGTTTATTAAAAACATATTTCAAAGATGTAAAAGGTTTCATAAAAGAATGTGTTCCACCTTTGCAATTGTACTAGCTGATCTCAGGTATGAAGTACCATTGCTCATTCTTTCTTATCATTAGTCAGACATGAATGATAACTTTGTTATATCTTTCTCATTCAAGAATGGAAATAAAGAAACATTGATACATTATAAAGGAGTGCGTTAGCCTTAACAAAAATTGTTTAGTTGTCTCGTGCTGAAATTTGAGTGTTGAAAATATCATGCTAGGATGCTACACCTCCTTTGCATACTTACTCTAATTTTTCTATTGTGACTTTAGAGATTGAAACCTATTTTATAAATTCTATTATTGCCAATCATCGCGACTCTTCTTTGCCAAAATGGACATACATGCTATACTTGCTCATATCATCTATTTTTATCTCATGCGGAGGCTGTTAATATGGTCCTAAGCATTCATATTTTTTGTTTGTAGGTTTTGGAGCGTACCATTTTGACCCATCATTCCTTTAATCGGCAGTTTTCCAACCAATGAGTTCAGATGTAGATTGAAGAATGAAGATGAGGATAGTGTTTTAACCTTATAGGGACACAAGGGCCGACAAGCGTTCTTCTTTCCGCTCTCTATATTCCTAGAAAATAAAATTACCATGGAATACTGCAGATCAGATTGGAAACACTGTACCTTCTGTGCCCTCTCTCGAACATAACTGACTGAAGCCTTGGTATAGCGTCCGATGTAATGAAATCTATCCCTCGATCTCTTTATTTGTCAAGCGAAAACGAAATATAGTAATATGAGATATCTTGTTTAGCACTGGCACAACTAAAATTTATGGATGGATGACCTCTAAATCCATCATTTTTCCTATATAAATCAGATGGCTTACCGGATCATGATGTTGAGTGTGAGTGTGAGTAATTTATCTTTTATATATGAGTTGTTCGGCACACGATACAATGCAAGAAGGCGCGGCGAAGCGCGCGTTTGCTTCTAGTTGGAAAGAATCGACAATGAAAATGCTCCTACTAGGTTGAATGCTACCACGCCTACGATCTGTTGCCACCCAAACGTGCCCTGAACTGTGCTAAAAAACAAAATTAACATAAATCCCAAGTAGTCACAGAGCGTCCACTATCGAGTGCTCGTTTACGCGGGACCCAGATTAGACTTAGGTGCCGGGGATTACTCGGAGATCACGACTGGACGGCGATTATATTCGGGCCTCGCGGTGAGCCTCGGAAACGATGGATGTGATGTGAAACGGGGGGGACTTGTCGCCACCCGGTCTGGTCTCGGGACCGTTCAGAGTTAGGTGCGCCCAGCGCAGGTTCGTCTAGTTTTCTCAAGCCTCAGCGGCACGCCCCCCTATGGCGGCCCGTGCTCTCGCCATGGACCGTGCCCACCGACCGCCGCATCCAACTTCATTCCGTCTCTGGAAAACCGAACCCTTCCCATGGACCCGGTGCACCGCTGAATAGACGAATCCTGTGCCTATTACTAGTAGCTCCTACTAGGCCTGTAGTACCACCCGGCGCCGGTCCACGGACTCGACATTCCACGGCCACCGCGTTGGTGGAGCCAAAAGACAAGGCAGAGCGCCTCGGTGGGCGAGCCGGGCTGCTTCTTTTCAGATCGGTAGACAGATCGGCGCCAAAACCTACCACCACCCTCCCCGTCTCCCTCTTTCCCTCCGTCACCTCTCCTCTCCTCTCCTCTCCTGAGGCCAACTCCACCGCGTGACCCTGTCCTGTCCGGTCCTGTCCGTTTGGGAAAAAGGAACAAATGAGGCGGCCCAGCGCGCGACGGTCTGCACCCATCCTGTCCGTTTTATGTCCGGGCCGACCCATTTCGAGCGCAAACTTGCGCCGGGTTTGGGTCACGGCGGACACCAAACGGACGCGCGCCTCGTCCGCGTCGGGGCCGCGTGGCAGGCGGCCAGCTACCTCCCACCCGTCAACATCAATGCGCACGAGCGGGCGGCCCACATGTCATCCGCACGTCGAACGGTCAGCGTCCTTCTTTAAGTGGGAAGCGTGGACGGGTCGTCGTCCACACTGCTCCACGCCACCCCACGCCTCCTCGAAATCCGACAGCGCGTGCTCCCAAACCCTAGCCAAGAAACTCGCCGGCCGGCCGCCCGCAGCCATGGGCCTCTGGAACTACGGCCGCAAAGGCAAGCACGACCGTGAGGCTGGTTCCTCGTCGGGGTCCCGCCGTGGCTCGGTGAAGAAAGAGGAGCCCGCGTCGCCATCGCCACCACGCCGGGCCCCCGCGCCGCCCACCTTCTCCATCGCGCCCACTTCCGCCGGCGAGCGCGGCCGGCATTACATCCGCGTGTCGGTGTGCCGCCGTTATTGGGAGATGAGGACGCCGCTCCCCTGGAGCGACGTCCATCTCCCCAGTAACTGGCATCTCTCCGCCGACTGGGTCCCCATCCCGCCGGTCCCGACGAGCGGCCGTGCGCGCGACGAGGAGATCGAGCGCCGCCGCCTCCTCCTCCCCGACGACCTCTTCTACGACGCCAGGTACGCCCCCGACTCCGGACTCTGGAACACCTGGTTTCGTGACGAGCACGACATCAGGCGCGCGTCGTTCTTCGCCGGCACCTCGACGGGGACGCGGCGGCCACGACAGGAGCGCACAGAGCCTGCTCCCCAGGAGCGCGGGCGTAGGCGGGTGCGTGGCGTCACGCCCACGCCGTCGCCTTCGCCGTCTCCATCGCCGCCATCACCTCCTCGCATGACGGAGGAGGAGGAGGCCCGTCTCGTTGCGCGCGTCATGGAGGACTCCATGCGCACGCACGACGAGCGCCAGTGGGAGGGCCTCGAGTAGACGATGGCCCGCTCCGCCGCCGGCGAGGTCGCCATCCCCGAGCTCGAGATGATGGCGAAGGGGGAGGTGGTGGAGGAGCCGCCGGTGGCCGCGTTCCACCCGGCCCTGGTTGGCCAGGGGTGGGGCTGGTCGTGCACGACAGAAGAGATGGCCGACGTCGTGGGCGTGAACTGGCGCCCCACGCCGCCGCGGTCACCGGAGCGGGAGGCATCGCCGCGGGAGGAGGTGGTGCAGGCACCTCCCGCCGTCCACCCCGCCCCCGCCTACCACGCACCGCCGGCCCATCTCTGGACGCCGCCGGCCTACGTCGACCTGGTCAGCGACGACGATGACACCGGCGGCCAGTGAGCGGCGTCGGCCACGGCATCGATGGGCGCGGTAGCAGCAGGAGCGGGCGGGAGGCGTTTTTCTTTTTTGTTTTATGTTAATTACGAACTGGTGGACTGACAAACTGGGCCGTTTTGTGGCCGTAACCCCTATATATATGTTTTATGTTTTTTTAACTAAGTTTATTTACTTTTTTAGTCATTTCATTTAGTTCTTAAACTTTTTTTATTCACGTCCACCCCGGATAGGTTTTGGGGTGCGGCCCCGCGTTGGGCGCACCCACGATCCATCGGACAAACGCGGACATGGGCGAATCCATCGGCGCCCCAAAGGGACAAAATCCGATCAAACCGGACGTCCGTTTGGGATCGCGCGGTGGAGTTGGCCTGACAGCTTTCCAACTTTGTTCGTTCTCGTCTTGTTCTACTCGTACGTGACCGCTGACTACACATGGTAGTAGCATACCAAATGGTCTCGCAGGCCATCATGGCCGGGCCTCCCAGGGAAGATTTTCTCAACGGCGACGAAGCCTCATGATGTGCATTTTTTGGGGAGAGCACGGGATGGCCAACTTTTCCCAGGCGCAGGGCATTTGAGGGTGGATGGATGGGGACGTGGATAATGATTTTGTGATGGCACTGGACACATGTCTGGAGAGATCTTGGCCGTTCGTGTCCCGCATGTTACCCTGCTGCCGGCCTCGCGGTCGGTACACGTACGCAGAAATATCAACGGAAGGAAACCCCATGTGCGATGTGATGAAGATCGACAACTCCCACGTTACGGCCATCACAACCTGTTTGGCTATGTGTAGCAACAATCCGTCCACGCCCATCTACCGCCCACATGCTCGACCCCAAACCTTTTTTGCACGTCACCGCATAAACCCCCACAGATTAGGAGCAAGAAATTATCGTTCCATGCAGCAGCTTATCCATATCCACGAGAAGAGAACAAGTTGCGGGGTGATGATCGCATCCCAACCGCAACAACCGTCGATCATCAAGAGCGCACCGTCTGGAGCCACCAATGCAATGCAGGCTGCCGCGACGCGCACAGACCTTGGGCGGCCGGAAGGGGACGTGGTCTCGTCACGTTGCACGTCTCCATTCGGCCTCAATAATGGCGCCACAAGAGGGTACCCCTACCCATACCCCGAATGGAAAGGCACATTTTACACAACTCGGCGTATTTTTCATCTTCTTGTATGCCAACAAAACAAACAAGCAAATGGTTGGTTCAGGGAGCAGACCTGGCTCACAGGAGACGTCCCTTTCAGCTCCCAAGTGAAACGCAACAAAATGGGCATTTTTGTGTATCTACCCCATTTTAATAATCGGCAGATTCGGTAGTACTAGTACACTTATCTGTTTTTCTATGTGCATGACAAAAGCAATTTGCGCATTTTGTGCCTAGTGTTCCTATCAGTGGATTCGGCACGTTGCTCCATCTATTTAACTTATTTATGCACGACAAAACAACGGAGATCTTTCAATCATTTGTTTATGCACGACGAAGCAATGATGATCTTTTAAGTACCGGACACTTGCGCATTATTGCAGAACATGGATGCGCTCTCTCATCAGCGGCAATATGTTAACCATCCATTTCTGGAAGCAAGCACGCTGGAGATTTAGTTGCGAGCCCCTTAACCTACTAGCATTTCGCCATGCGCCAAAAACTGAGCCCTCTGTAAACTGATTAGGGTTCCTAATCCAAAGCTGGTCCCGTGTGTAGTACATCCATGGTAATTGCGATGAAGGCCGTGCAGTCAAACGTAGGCACTGGGACGGAGTATATACACCCAAAACACCACTAGAATCCATGAACCCGATACAAAATGGATGAACTGCTCCTAGTAGTAGCAGGATCTACGACCAGTAATTAATCCGGCGTGCAAGTTGGGCGAGCCTGGACCAATATTCCCTTTTGCGCTTGGGCGCATCCCAGCTTGCCATTTTCCACGAGCTCACTTTCACCCGCCCTGGAATACTTGTCGTGGCCCCTCTTGTCTGCACCCCTCCGGTGACCAGTACTACTACTCCTGAGCCGAGACCACCGATCGAGGGGACCAGCCCAGCCATCGGCCGGCCATGGATGATGGATGGACCGATCGATGCATGTGGAGAGTAGTAGTAAAAACAAGGATCGGCTCGCACGCGTACAAAAGCGATCCCGATGAGGAGAGATCTGGCCGTGTAATTTATGGACGTGGGGCTCGCGCGATCGATCAGATCACGCACGTCGTCGGCCGGATCGGGGACGTCGTGGCCGGTTTCATGTGGTCTTCCGGTTGCCCCTTGAGAAGTTTCCGTAATAATGATGCCGGTGCGTGCTAGATCGTGTGAGCAATGTGGACACGCATTGAAGGTGCACAAAGAGAACGGCGAGGAATAAGGCTCCATGTGGATGTGGTTGCTCAAAATATTCAGTCAGTGTGTGTGATAGTATTGCGGTTGCCCAATAGGTAAGAACGAGAAAATTATAATAAAATTATAGTGTCAAAAATATTTTTATATTATGGAACGGAGGTACCAGTAGTAATTAGTGGCACAAATCTGCTAAAATTAAGAAGACATGTGGAAAATCTGCTAAATAGGACAATTGTTGTTAAAAAGATGAATCTATGGGTTAAAATGTGAAATTAACTCACGATTTAATTGCTAACTAGAAGAACGCCCGTGCGTTGCAACGGGGTCACATTAACTTTAAGAGTTCAATATTAATATACTCATACATATCAAGTGACATTGGCGACCTTTTTTACCATCAAATTCTCACACACACTCTCTCTCCCTCCCTCTTCCTCACTCTCTCTCCCCCTCTCCCCTCTCTCTCTAACACACACACACATATCCATCTTATTGGATACGCGACCATAATCCATCTATTTCACACAGACGCTAGTGCATAACAATATGGATTATGTGTATTATATTTGCCGTCACAACTGAGGAAGTTAATTTCATGTAAATGGGTCAGCCACAGCTCCAAGAACACGTGGAGGAGGTGGCACGGGTCGGCATCGACACCGTCCGGCGCACGCCATGGGCCCGCTTCCAAGTGCGTCTGCGCGCCGGCCACCCACGCCGGATCCTTCAAGTGCCGCTTCCACCGCACCAACTCCCAGGGCCAGGGAAGCCGCCCTTCTTCGCCCCCTTCACGGCCGCGGCCAACGCGGTGCCGCGGCACCCGGCCTCGCCGTCCTCGTCCCCCGGCACCGTCGCGACCCAGTGACGCAGCCCAAGCATCGGCCTCGAGAATCAAGAACGCTCGACAACGAGGAGGGAAGGGAAGATCATATACATGTCATAAGAAAGGAAGTTTATTTACTGCTCCCTCGATGTATTGTTTCCTTTGTTTGAAGATTGATTACCATCCGTGAGTTAAGGTAAGGTTAATGTGATTGAGCGACTTTTCTGAAAATCAATTATTTGTTTTCTAATTAATGTGATTGAGTGATTTAAGGTAAGGTTAATTAATTTAGATTTGATCTTCAGAGATTGTTCGTGATTGATTCTACATTACCAAATAACTTGCGCCAGTATGGAAAGTTCTGATCTTTTCAGATTTCTTTCATTGTGTGAGAGGGTGACGCGAAAATAAACCGATGAAGTGGGAGGAGGGGACGAAAAAAATCTACAAAAAACCAACGAAGGTGGGAGGAGGTAGCAAAAAAAATCATAGGAGGTGGGACGAATGACATAATTAGTAAACAATTTCAGCGACAAAAGGATAAACAAATTGGATTTTTAAAACAAAACCTGCACCTGCACAAGTGGCTCACTCTTCACTTTTTGACAAAAAACTTCCGAATAGCAATCTTGGTGAGTGATCTCGACCGGGTTCGATTGGCATGGCGTGTCATTCCTCCAGGAGTGGGTGCTGAGAGGAAGGATGGTGAACCACCATTGTCAATCGGCCGGAGCTGCATCGTCATTTGGATCAGAGCATGGACGAAATCGAGATGGTAGAGGTTGAGGAATTTGTAGGACGTGAGGGTTTAGGGTGGGCATCACGAGAACTCACTCATATCTTGGGAGACGGCAGACCCGAGGTGCAGTCGTGTTCGTGCTTCAGGGGCTGCCACGTGCTGTCCTCGCTGCCATCGCCTGTCGATGCCACTTCAGCGCCACGAGCATGGGACTGAGGGACAAAGGGAAGAGAAGGGAAGGAAGCGAGCTAATGACGTACCTATGTTCGGTATGTAATACTCTCCATTAAGAGTAGATATTTTCTTAAAATCAGTTATTTTGTTTCCTAATTAATGTGATTGAGCAATTTAAGGTAAGGTTAATTAATTTAGATTTGATATTTAGAGATTGATCGTGATTGGTTCTTTCACATAAAGACATTACTAAAAATAACTTGCACCGGCATGGAAAGTTATGATCCGTTAAGATTTTTTTCGTTGTGTGAGAGGGTGACGCGAAACTAAACCGGTGGGGTTGGGGAGGGACAAAAAAACCCAGCGAAATAAAACGGTTGAAAGTGGTGGGACGAAAATAAACCGTACGAGGCTACCAACTGCTCCATTAGGAATAGAGATAACGACGGGAGTTTGGGCATGTGCGGGACTCGGTCGCGGGGTTTTTCTTGGTTTTTCACAGCTGAGGGGGAGGTGGGAGGAAGTACCAAAAAAACCCGGGTGAGGTGAGACGAAAATAACACCCGGAACGCGACCTACCAACTGAGACATTAGGAGTAGAGATTAGTCGGCCCTGATTAGACTCCAGCGGAAGCAGAGGTGCAGAACAACATGGGGAGGGGGCCAGGGCAGCAGGTGCACATGGAGCTGGAACTCGTCAAGGAGATTTCAGGTGAGTCAGGTCGACTCATGGCGTCCTTCCCGGACCCGTGCCACCACCCCTCTCTCTACCAGCTTCATCATCATCAAACCTAAGACAGCCCACCATTGACGTGATTGATTAGACGGATCGAGTTCGATCAACTAACTGGTCCAGACGGTCATCATCGTTAGTATTAGGAGTTGTAGTACATTTGACGCCACTTTTGTAGTAATCCTACGGGCGATCCCGCTTTCCTGAACACGGCATTCCACCATCTGGCCAGCACCTAGGGCAACAAACCAGACGACAAGCAGGTAGAAACAAGAAAGCCGCAGCTCTCCCTCGGTCGATCAACGACGCACCGTACACACAGGATTCCCGGCCAAAGGCATGCACCGGCCGAGTCCTTTCGCCTCGCCTGCCGCTGCCAAACGCGAACGAAGATGGCTGCCAAACAAAGGCACGGCGAACAACATAACCTACTGGTGGCGCTGTGCAGCGGAAAGGCGATTAGCTCGGCTGTTTTTTCTCCGAGGAGGGCAAGGGGGCAGCTGGTCGTAGTAGTTGTCGTGGTACCGCAGGGTGATCGCCTTTCTCTTTGTCGAGGAAAATCGGGCATCGTTCGGCTTTGGGCAGCGGCTGATCGACTGCCACGGTTTTGTTGCCGCGCGCGCCTTCCCCGCTTGTCTTTTCACCTACTGCCGGTTGACGGACGGCGCCCTCTCCCTCTCCCACTTTTTCACGGTGTCACGGACGAGCGGCCGGCCGATCTCTGCATGCATGCATTGGCGCACGCGACATAAATTTGGCAGCACGGGAAGGCATGCCCGCCCGTCCGTCCGGCCATCGGTGCTCGTGCTCGTGCTTTGATTAGGGCACTCGATGCCCTCCTCATACGTGAAATAGAATACCTCCATTTCCTTTTGTACGGGCCACAGAGGCAGGGTGGTAGGAGTGGCTCGCTCTGTACCGTACGACGAGATTCTCCTATACGCTAGCGTGGTTCGCGGTGGTAGACGCTGCCCGCGCTGTTCCATTTCTGCTGCTGCTGCTGCTGCTGCTGCTGCATGCAGCATGGCGTTCATGTCAGCTATGCTGCGTACCGTGTCAGCCTACGCGCGTTCGCTCTACCTCTACAGTGCCCCTCTCGTCCCGCCTTGAAGGATTCCACCTTCCCGCCGTGCTCCTACCACTACCAGCCTGCTCTTCTCGTGCACGCAGCTAAAGAGACATCGGACGGCGCAGAGCGCAGCAGAAGCTCGGCTGCAAGCGGCCAGGCTTCCCTTCGGCGGGCAGCGTCGATCGGCACGCCCCTCGATGCGTCCTCTTCGACGCAGCGTCGTCCTCGTCGTGGGCTCCCGCGTGATGCCCTTTTGCCGCGCCACCGCACGCCAAAACGACCAGGACGTCGATGCCCCACCCGCACCTGGCCTTGCCCGCCTCCGTGGGCCCGAACCAAAACGCCGTGCGTGCGTGGTCATTACCGCCGTGGTTAACGCGAGGAAACCCCAAAAAGAAGCGCCCGCGCGCGTGCCGCGGCCGGCCGTCTCTCCCCTGCCAGCGGAGCTCGCAGGCACGGCTCGGCGATCTCGGTGATATGATTACCTCGTAAGTGGCGGTCAGGCAGGCAAGCGCGTGCTCGCAAATCGCAATGATGGTCTCGTAATTGGGCCTGCCTGCTTCGCTGTTTCCTGCCTACTATACTCAGTACGTACTGTATCCGGGGGACAATAGGAACTATACTCAGTACGTACTCCTCCAGGCTCCAGCGACCGTGAAGAGCGTAGTTATGGACTACCGGCCGGCGTCTCTCTCGTCGACTTGCAGCAATGGCTGTACAGTACTGCATGCGAGTGTAGACAGAGCGAGCGTACCGGGGTTCCTGCAACGTGGGAGTGGGCCTCGGAGGGGCAGGAAAGGGTTAGGGCATTTTCAATCCTAACCCGTAAATTTGCTTCGGCATCCGTTCAAGCTAGTGTTAATCTCCCGATCTTGCTCGGTTGCACTAAAAAGTCTTTTTTCTGATCACCTGATCCGGATTTTCTCTCTTTCATCGGTCGTATTGATTAGTGTCTTTTTTTGGGTTCTTCGATCTGAAATCGGTTTGCATTGTCCGCCGCCGCCGTTGACCCCGCACGCCTCTACTGTTGGGGAGTAGCAATTTCAAAAAAAATTATACGTTCACGCAAGATCTATTTAGGAGATGCATAGCAACGAGAGGAAGAGTGTGTCTACGTATCCTCGTAGACCGAAAGCGGAAGTGTTTGACAACGCGGTTGATGTAGTCAAACTTCTTCTAGCTCCGACCGATCAAGTACCGAACGTACGACATCTTCGAGTTCTGCACACGTTCAACTCGATAACATCCCTCGTCCTCTTGATCAAGCAAAGGTGTCAAGGAAGTCGATGAGTTCCGTCAGCACAACGACGTGGTGACGTTGATGGTGATGTGATCCACGCAGGGCTTCGCCTAAGCACCGCGAGAATATGATCGGGGGTGTAGACTGTGGAGGGGGGCCCGCACACGGCTAACAGTTGATGTTGTGTGTTGTAGGGCCCTCCCTGCCCACATATATATAGGTTAGAGGGGAGGAGAGGCAGCCAAGGGGGCGCCCCAAGTAGGAGGAATCCTACTTGGGGTTCTCTCCCAATTCGTCCAACCCTCTCTCCTATTCCTATTTGGAGTAGGAAGGGAAGAGGGGGAAGGAGGAATCGGATTCCTCCTTCCTCTTTCCTTCTCCAATTTGGCCAGCCCATATGGGGGGGGGGGGGGCACCAGACCCTTTGTGGCTGGCTCGTTTCCCCTCTTGGCTCATAAGGCCCATATCTTTTGCCGGGGATGCCCGAAACCCCTTTTGGTGACCCGATAAGTACCCGGTGCTTCCCGGAACACTTTCGGTGTCTGAATATCATGGTCCTATATATCAATCTTTACCTCTTGACCATTTTGAGACTCCTCTTCATGTCCGTGATCTCATACGAGACTCCGAACAACATTCGGTCACCAAATCACATAACTCATATAATACAATAGCGTCATCGAACGTTAAGTGTGCGGACCCTACGGGTTCGAGAACTATGTATACATGACCGAGACACCTCTCCGGTCAATAACTAATAGCGAAACCTGGATGCTCATATTGGCTCCCACCTATTCTACAAAGATCTATATCGGTCAAACCGTTATGAAAACATACGGTATTCCATTTGTCCATCGGTATATTACTTGCCTGAGATTCGATCATCGGTATCTTCATACCTAGTTCAATCTCGTTACCAGAAAGTCTCTTTACTCGTTCCGTAATGCATCATCCTGCAATTAACTCATTAGTCACTTTGCTTGCGAGGCTTCTTATGATGTGCATTACCGAGAGGGTCTAGAGATACCTCTCCGATACTCGGAGTGACAAATCCTAATCTTGATCTATGCCAACCCAACAAACACCTTTGAAGATACCTTAGAGCATCTTTATAATCACCCAGTTACGTTGTGACGTTTGATAGCACACAAGGTATTCCTCCGGTATCCAGGAGTTGCATAATCTCATAGTCGAAGGAATATGTATTTGACATGAAGAAAGCAATAGCAATAAAACTGAACGATCATAATGCTAAGCTAACGAATCGGTCTTGTCCATCACATCATTCTCCTAATGATGTGATCCCATTTATCAGATGACAACACATGTCTATGCTTAGGAAACTTAATCAACTTTGATCAACGAGCTAGTCTAGTAGAGCCTTACTAGGGACACAGTATTTTGTCTATGTATCCATACATGTATCAAGTTTTTCCGGTTAATACAATTCTAGCATGAATAATAAACATTTATCATGAGATAAGGAAATATAAAATAACAAATTTATTATTGCCTCTAGGGCATATTTCCTTCATCTACACCGACACCGTGCAACCACCCAACCTCCTACCGAGCGGCATCGCATGACGCGGCTGCCCGTCACGACCATCATCCACGCGTCTGCCCGCCCGTCGCTCTGCGTCGGTGATACGTCTCTGGCGTATCTACAATTTTTGATTGTTTCATGCCAATATTATAAAACTTTCACATATTTTTGTCAACTTTTTATATGATTTATTGGACTAACTTATTGATCCAGTGCCCAGTGCCTTGTGTTAGTTCCTGTTTGTTGCATGTTTTTGTTTTGCAGAAAATCCATATCAAACAAAGTCCAAACGCGATAAAAATTTATACAGAATTATTTTGGAATATTTATGATTTTTGGGAGGTGGAATCAACGCAAACGGGGGCCCACAGTGAGCACAACCCACCAGGGCGCGTTGGGCACCCCCTGGCGCGCCCATGTATCTTATGCCCTCCTCGAAGGTCGATTGGGGCCCTTCTTTTTGTGCAAGAAAGATAATTTTATGGAAAAAATCATGTAAAAATTTCAGCGCAATCGGAGTTACGGATCTCCGTGAATTTAAGAAACCGTGAAGGGCCAGATCTGGGGAATGCGAAACGGAAGAGAACAGAGAGGGAGATCCAATCTCGGAGGGGATCCCGCCCCTCCGCTACCATGGAGGCCATGCACTAGAGGGGGAACTCTCCTCCCATCTATGGAGGAGACCAAGGAAGAAGAATAAGGAGGGGGCTCTCTCCCCCGCTCTCCTGGTGGCGCCGGAACGCCACTGGGGCCCGTGATGGTGATCTACATCAACAATCTTGCTACCGCCAACACCAACTTTCTCCCCCTCTATGAAGCAGTGTAACACCTCTTCTCTGCGCTGTAATCTCTACTTAAACATGGTGCTCAGCTCCATATATTATTTCCCAATGATCTATGGTCATCCTATGATGTTTGAGTAGATTCATTTTGTCCTGTGGGTTAATCATGATCTTGGTTGGTATGATTGTATATTTCATTTATAGTGTTGTCCCACGGTGCCCTCCGTCTCGCGCAAACATGAGGGATCCCCGCTGTAGGGTGTTGCAATACGTTCATGATTTGCTTATGGTGGGTTGCGAGAGTGACAGAAGCTTAAACCCGAGTAGGTGGGTTGTCGCGTATAGGATAAAGAGGACTTGATACTTAATGCTATGGTTGGGTTTCACAACCTTAATGATCTTTAGTAGTTGTAGATGCTTGCTAGGGGTCCAATCATAAGTTCATATGATCCAAGTAGAGAAAGTATGTTAGCTCATGCCTCTCCCTCATATAGAATTACAAGAATGATTGCCGGTACTTGTTGTCAATTGCCTAGGGATAAATGACTTTCTTAGACGTGTTTGGTTGTGTGCATGAGGCCCAACCAGGCCTGCGCAGGAAGAATCCGACCTGTTTGGTTGCCTGTATACACTGTTGGGCCTGCATCGCATGGAACTTAAAGCACCTCTGGGCCTGGCTCGTTGGAAACGCTCAGATCGGCAGTTTCTCGCGAGCCAGGCCGAGCCGAGCGCAACCGAGCGGGCCCTTGCACTAGTGGAGATGGGAGGGATGCGAGGTGATTACATGAGGTCTTCTTCAACCTCCAGTAAGCTTCTCCTAATCTCCTCTCTTCCTTGTCCCTCTGATCTACACAACGATGCTTCGATTCGAGGTAAGATCTACACAAAAAAGATGCACCTCGATGCTACGGTTATTCAGGCAATCGGTTCGTAGTTTCGTTCGCTGGAAGTTCTTTATTTCGTGTTCCCTTTTGGAGCTATTCTAGACAAATTTTGTCAGATTCGTCGCACACGATCGATCGTTTGAAATTTCCTTTGACCAGCAACCAAATCTCACAGTTCAGCACAACATTCGTGTTGTAAGTTTTTGGTTTCGACGATCGTAGCTTCGTCTCTCTTTGAACAGCAGTCTATTGCACTGACGCCGCCATGTCGAGCTCCTTTGTTCCTCTTCTCAGAGCCCTCCTATTCGTCCCTCTTGACGCCGAAGCCCTTCCCCTTGATCTCCTTGCCCACGTCCTACTACACTAGAGTCGTTTCAGGCGTCGCTCATCTCGTCCTCCTACTGCACTGATGCTGCAATGGCGCGCACACTGCATTTTGTCGCGCCACCGACAGGGTTAATCATCTTGGCCTCCTCTCTCTTGCCCTACTACACTGGAGTCGTTTCCAGCGTCGATTATCTCGGCCTCCTCTCTCGTCCACTACACTGACGATACTATGGCGTGAGCACTGCATTCTCCTTCGTTGTCAACTGTCTTTGCACGAGCACCACAACTAGTTCATCGACGGTGTCGCTCGCCGTGCCACCGACGAGGTCGCTCGCCCATGACTCCATGCTTGTCATGTCAAACACGACACCACAACCACTATCTATCGCAGTCGCCATGGTCCGGCGCACACTGCATTTCTTCTCCCCCTTCCTCTGCTAGGTCTTAACCCTGTGTGCTAAGTGCAAGTGCTAGCTCTTAATCATATACCCCATGTGGGCAACCAAATAGTGTGTAGTTGTATGCGTTGAGATAATGCAGGCAACCAAACAACATGCTAAAATTGATCCCCTAATGCAGGAAGTCCATATGCATGCAACCAAACAACTTGCAGATGTCTCATATGAGGCTGTTTTTTCAGAGCCAGGCTGAGTGGAGAAGTGTATGCAACGCACTTACTGTAGACGACAACAACAAAACACGCCCTTATTGACAAAAGCTATCCACTTTTATTATCTTGCAATTTATTCGTAGTTTTATTCAAGCAAAGTACTCGTAGTTTTATTCTTGCAAAATAGTTTCATACTTGTCTTAGGTAAAGCAAACGTCAAGTGTGCATAGAGTTGTATCGACGGTCAACAGAACTTGAGGGAATATTTGTTCTACCTTTAGATCCTCACTAGGTTCGACACTCTTATTTATCGAAGAAGGCTACAAACGATCCCCTATACTTGTGGGTTATCAAGACCTTTTTCTGGCGCCGTTGCCGAGGAGCAATAGTGTGGGATGAATATTCTCGTGTGTGCTTGTTTGCTTATCACTAAGTAATTTTTATTTTATGCTCTTGTTTTCTATATTTAGTTATGGGCAGGAAACGCAAAATACCAAAAAAAATAGTTGTACCTGCTTAATCAATGGTTGAAGAACCACCCAAAATCTATCATACTACTGAAGCTTTCTATTTGGATCATCTTCGATCGATTTGTGCTCGTGCTGAAAACCCAACTAGCTTGGTCAAGGGAAAATCATTAAATGAGCATGCTTATTTTGTGCGACACCGCTTATCTCAAAAAGAGAAGCTTTTGTAGCATCATATTAATAGTTTGTATTGCTATGCTTTGAATTTGTGTGAAATACATGATTCTACTTGTTGTTCCGAAGACCCTAAGAAACACCTTTTCTTCCGATGTGAGTTTAAGGATAATGGAATCTTATCTTCTTATGCCAAGGGTGTTTATAATTACTTTGATATTGAACAAATTGAAGAATTTGTTGCTTTTAAGCGTGCCTATGAAGTTGCTTATTTGATTGAAAAGTATGATGCTACTCTTTACAAATCTAATAATTTTGCCATACTTAAATATTGCTCTGAAAATTATTCTTCTAATGCTTATATTAAACCATATATTGAGGACTTCTCCGCTGTCCAAGAAGAGACTAACATTTTGCAGGAGTCTATGGAAGAACAAATTGATAAAACTATGAGCTCATTGGATGAAAGAGATGAGGAGGAGAGCGAAGAAAAAAAGGAGGAAGAACGGATTAGCTACCCGTGCCTACCTTCTAATGAGAGTAACTCTTCAACTCATACATTGTTTAATGTCCCTTCGGTCTTACCGAAGGATGAACACTATGATGATTGCTATGATCCCGATGATTCATTTGAAATATCCCTTTTTGATGAACTGGATGCTTGCAATGTTTGTGGCCATGATGCCAATAGGAATTATGCTATTGGAGATGAACTTGCTATAGTTACTTATGTTAAGAATGAAATTGTTGCTATTGCACTCACACATGATAGTCCTATTATCTTTTTGAATTCTCCAAACTACACTATATCGGAGAAGTTTGCCCTTATTAAGGATTACATTGATGGGTTGCCTTTTACTGTTGCACATGATGATTTTGATTAATATAATATGCTTGTTCTTGCTGCTCCTACTTGCAATTATTATGAGAGAGGAACTACATCTCCACCTCTTTATGTTTCCAACATGATATAATTGCAAGAAACTGCTTATGCTATGTGTTGGCCTTTACTTGATGTGCATGAATTTTTCTTGTATGACATGCTGATGCATAGGAAGAGAGTTAGACTTTGTCATTGCTTGATATATGTTGCTTTGTGCTCACTACTAAATGCCAAATCATTGCTAATTAAAATTGGCTTTGATATACCTTGGGATCCGGGTGGATCCATTACTTGAGCACATTATGCGTAGCTTAACGACTTTAAAGAAAGCGCTGCCAGCGAGACAACCCGGAAGTTTTAAAGAATCATTTATTTCTGTTGAGTGCTTTTATAAAGTTTAAAAACAAAAAAAATAGATGGGAACTTAAAACTTCACAAAAAGGGAAGTTGAAGTGAGAGACGAGAATTGTTGAAGTGGGGGGCTCCTTGAACTTTGTTCATGCCCATGGAAACTTTGTAAATCTCAATTACAGAAACTTTTCAACAAAAATAATTATCCACTTGTACAAATCATTTGTATTGTAAAGTTATTGTGCCAAGGTTTGCCTTTAGGATGACTAGATTGCTTGTTGGTATGTGCGGTGCAGAAACAGAAACTTTGGTTGTAGCGCGTGAATTTTCATTTTTTTACTGGAACATCAAAAGGTTCTGAAACTTTTTGCATACTATTGCTATGCAAATTGTTTATTTAGTCTTGATTTTTCAGTATTTTTGGAGTACCAGAAATATGCTAGATGTTCAGATTGCTACGGACTGTCTTCTTTAAGACATATTCTATTTTCTGATGCATTGTTTTGCTTGTTTTGATGAAACTATTGATTCTATTGGTGGTATAAGCCATGGAAAAGTTATATTACAATAGCTACAATGAAAAAGCAAAATATGAATTGGTTTGCAACATTACTTAGAGTAGTGATTTGCTTTATTATACTAACGGATCTTACCGAGTATTTCTGTTGAGTTTTGCGTGGATGAAGTGATCAAAGATCGAGGAGGTATCGATATGAGGAGAAAGAGGAGAGGCAAGATCCCAAGCTTGGGGATGCCCAAGGCACCTCAAGTAAATATTCAAGGAGACTCAAGCGTCTAAGCTTGGGGATGCCCTGGAAGGCATCCCATCTTTCTTCAACAATTATTGGTATGTTTTCATCTTCATTTCGTTCATGTGATATGTGCAAATCTTGGAGTGTCTTTTGCATTTAGTTTTCAATTTTCTTTTATGCACCATGCTGGTATGAGGTAGTCCATGGTTGATTTATAGAATGCTCATTGCACCTCACTTATATCTTTTGAGTATGGCTTTATAAAATGCTTCATATGCTTCACTTATATCATTTGAAGTTTGGATTGCATGTTACTCTTCACATAGAAAATGGTTGTTTGTAGAATGAGCTTTTGCTTCACTGATATCTATTAGATCATGGTATTTTGTAGAAAGAATTTAAGTCTCATGCTTCACTTATATCTATTTAGATAGTCAATAGGAATTGGTCAATGGCATGGTTAGTCATAAAATCCTACATAAAACTTATGGATCCCTGAATATGGTATGTTTGATTCCTTGCAATAGTTTTGTGATATAGAGATGAAAATATGTGGGAGGTTGAAGGAAATATGTACTAGAGGCAATAATAAAGTTGTTATTTATATTTCCTTATATCATGATAAATGTGAAGGAAATATGCCCTAGAGGCAATAATAAAGTTATTATTTATTTCCTTATTTCATGATAAATGTTTATTATTCATGCTAGAATTGTATTAACCGGAAACTTAGTACATGTGTGAATACATAGACAAACATAATGTCACTAGTATGCCTCTACTTGACTAGCTCGTTGAATCAAAGATGGTTAAGTTTCTTAGCCATGGACATGAGTTGTCATTTGATTAACGGGATCACATCATTAGTTAATGATGTGATTGACTTGACCCATTCCATTAGCTTAGCACTTGATCGTTTAGTATGTTGCTATTGCTTTCTTCATGACATATACATGTTCCTATGACTATGAGATTATGCAACTCCTGTTTACTAGAGGAACACTTTGTGTGCTACCAAACGTCACAACATAATTGGGTGATTATAAAGATGCTCTATAGGTGTCTCCGAAGGTACTTGTTTAGTTGGCGTATTTTGAGATTAGGATTTGTCACTCCGATTGTCGGAGAGGTATCTCTGGGCCCTCTCGTAATGCACATCACTATAAGCCTTGCAAGCAATGTGACTAATGAGTTAGTTGCGGGATGATGCATTACATAATGAGTAAAGAGACTTGCCGGTAACAAGATTGAACTAGGTATTGAGATACCGACAATCGAATCTCGGGCAAGTAAGAGAACAACGTATGCTGTTATGCGGTTTGACCGATAAAGATCTTCGTAGAATATGTAAGAGCCAATATGAGCATCCAGGTTCCGCTATTGGTTATTGACCGGAGACGTGTCTCGGTAATGTTTACATAGTTCTCGAACCCGTAGGGTCCGCACGCTTAAAGTTCGGTGACGATTTATATTATGAGTTATGTGTTTTGATGTACCGAAGGTAGTTCAGAGTCCCGAATGAGATCGCAGACATGACGAGGAGTCTCGAAATGGTCGAGACGTAAAGATCAATATATTGGACGACTATATTCGGACACCGAAAAGGTTCCGAGTGATTTGGGTATTTATCGGAGTACCGGAGAGTTACATGAATTCGCCGAGGAGTATATGGGCCTTATTGGGCTTTACGGGAAAGAGAGAGGGGAGGATGCACGCCCCCCAAGGCCTAGTCCAAATTGGACTAGGGGGAGGGGCTGTGCCCCCTCCTTCCTTCTCTTCTCTTTTCCCTTTCCTTGACTCCTACTCCTACTACATGGAATGGGGGGAATCCTACTCCCGGTGGGAGTAGGACTCCCCAGGGCGTGCCATAGAGAGGGTCGGCCCCTCCCCTCCTCTCCTCCTTTATATACTGAGGCAAGGGGCACCCCATAGACACACAAGTTGATCTGTTGATCTCTCCCAGCCGTGTGCAGTGCCCCCCTCCACCATATTCTACCTCGATCATATCGTAGCAGTGCTTAGGCGAAGCCCTGCGTCGGTAGCAACATCATCACCATCATCACGCTGTCGTGCTGACGGAACTCTCCCGTGAAGCTCTGCTGGATCGGAGTTCGCGAGACGTCATCGAGCTGAACATGTGCTGAACTCAGAGGTGCCGTACGTTCGGTACTTGGATCGGTCGTATCGTGAAGACGTACGACTACATCATCCGCGTTGTGCTAATGCTTCCGCTTTCGGTCTACGAGGGTACGTGGACTCACTCTCCCCGCTCGTTTCTATGCATCACCATGATCTTGTGTGTGTGTAGGATTTTGTTTGAAATTACTACTTTGCCCAACAGTGGCATCCGAGCCAGGTTTATTCGTAGATGTTATATGCACGAGTAGAACACAAGTGAGTTGTGGGCGATACAAGTCATACTGCTTACCAGCATGTCATACTTTGGTTTGGCGGTATTGTTGGATGAAGCGGCATGGACCGACATTACGCGTACGCTTACGCGAGACTGGTTCTACCGACGTGCTTTGCACACAGGTGGCTGGCGGGTGTTAGTTTCTCCAACTTTAGTTGAACCGAGTGTGACTACGCCCGGTCCTTGAGAAGGTTAAAACAACACTAACTTGATGAACTATCATTGTGGTTTTGATGCGTAGGTAAGAACGGTTCTTGCTCAGCCCGTAGCAGCCACGTAAAACTTGCAACAACAAAGTAGAGGACGTCTAACTTGTTTTTGCAGGGCATGTTGTGATGTGATATGGTCAAGACGTGATGAGATATAAGTTGTTGTATGAGATGATCATGTTTTGTTGAAGTTATTGGCAACTGGAAGAAGCCTTATGGTTGTCTCTTTATTGCATAAGATGCAAGCGCCAAATAATTGCTTTACTTTATAGTTATGCGATAGCAATAGTTGCAAGAGCAATAGTTGGCGAGACGACCATGTGATGACACATTGATATAGATCAAGATGATGGAGATCATGGTGTCATGCCGGTGACGATGGAGATCATGACGATGCTTTGGAGATAGAGATCAAAGGCACAAGATGTTGATGGCCATATCATGTCACATATTTTGATTGCATGTGATGTTTATCTTTTATACATCTTATTTTTCGTAGTTCAGCGGTAGCATTATAAGATGATCTCTCACTAAATTTCAAGGTATAAGTATTCTCCCTGAGTATGCACCGTTGTGAAAGTTCTTCGTGCCAAGACACCACATGATGATCGGGTGTGATAAGCTCTACGTCCAAATACAACGGGTGTAAGACAGTTTTGCACACGCAGAATACTCAGATTAAACTTGACGAGCCTAGCATATGCAGATATGGCCTCGGAACACTGGAGACCGAAAGGTCGAGCGTGAATTATATAGTAGATATGATCAACATAGTGATGTTCACCATTGAAAACTACTCCATCTCACGTGATGATCGAACATGGTTTAGTTGATTTGGATCACGCGATCACTTAGATGATTAGAGGGATGTCTATCTAAGTGGGAGTTCTTAAGTAATATGATTAATTGAACTTTAATTTATCATGAACTTAGTCCTGATAGTATTTTACAAATTATGTTGTAGATCAATAGCTCGCGTTGTTGCTTCCCTATGTTTTATATGTGTTCCTAGAGAAAACTAAGTTGAAATATGATAGTAGTAATGATGCGGACTAGGTCCGTGATCTGAGGTTTATCCTCATTGCTGCATAGAAGAATTATGTCCTTGATGCACCGCTAGGTGACAGACCTATTGCAAGAGCAGATGCAGACGTTATGAACGTTTGGCTAGCTCAATATGATGACTACTTGATAGTTTAGTGCACCATGCTTAACGGCTTAGAATCGGGACTTCAAAGACGTTTTGAACGTCATGGACCATATGAGATGTTCCAGAAGTTGAAGTTAATATTTCAAACAAATATCCGAGTTGAGAGATATGAAGTCTCTAACAAGTTCAATAGCTAAAAGATGGAGGAGAATTGCTCAACTAGTGAGCATGTCCTCAGATTGTCTGGGTACTACAATCGCTTGCATCAAGTGGGAGTTAATCTTCCAGATAAGATAGTGATTGACAGAGTTCTCTAGTCACCATCACCAAGTTACTAGAACTTCATGATGAACTAGTATGCAAGGGATGACGAAAACGATTCCCAAGCTCTTCATGATGTTGAAATCGACGAAGGTAGAAATCAAGAAAGAGCATCAAGTGTTGAGGATTGACAAGACCACTAGTTTCAAGAAAAGGGAAAGAAAGGGAAACTTCAAGTAGAATGGCAAGCAAGTTGTCACTCCCATGAAGAAGCCCAAAGCTGAACCAAAGCCTGAAACTGAGTGCTTCTACGGCAAAGGAAATGGTCACTAGAAGCGGAAATACCCTGAATATTTGGTGGATAAGTAGGATGGCAAAGTGAACAAGGGTATATTTGATATACAGGTTATTGATGCGTACCTTACTAGTGTTTATAGTAGCCCCTGCGTATTTGATACTTGTTCGGTTGCTAAAAAATAGTAACTCGAAACAGGAGTTACAGAATAAACAGAGACTAGTTGAGGGTGAAGTGACGATGTGTGTTGGAAGTGGTTCCAAGATTGATATGATCATCATCACACACTCCCTATACTTTCGGGCTTAGTGTTAAACCTAAATAAATGTTATTTGGCGTTTGCATTGAGCATGAATATGATTTGACCATGTTTATTGCAATACCGTTATTCATTTAAAATCAGAGAATAATTTTTGTTCTGTTTACATGAATAAAACCTTTGATGGTCATACACCCAATAAAATAGTTTGTTGGATCTCGATCGTAGTGATACACATATTCATAATATTGATGCCAAAAGATGCGAAGTTGATAATGATAGTGCAACTTATTTGTGGCACTGCCGTTTGGGTCATATCGGTGTAAAGCGCATGAAGAAACTCCGTAAAGATGGATTTTTGGAATCACTTGGTTATGAATCATTTGATGCTTGCGAACCGTGTCTTTTGGGCAAGATGACTAAAACTCCGTTCTCCGGAACAATAGAACGAGCTACTGACTTGTTGGAAATAATACATACCGATGTATGCGGTCCAATGAGTGTCAATGCTCGTGGCAGGTATCGTTATTTTCTAACCTTCACAGATGATTTGAGCAGATATGAGTATATCTACTTAATGAAGCACAAGTCTGAAACATTTGAAAAGTTCAAAGAATTTCAGAGTGAAGTGGAGAATCATCGTAACAAGAAAATAAAGTTTCTACAATCTGAATGTAGAGGAGAATATTTGAGTTACAAGTTTGGCCTTCATTTAAAAACAATATGGAATAATTTCACAGCTCACGCCACATGGAACACCACAACATAATGGTGCGTCTGAACATCGTAATCGCACTTTATTGGATATGGTGCGATCTATGATGTATCTTATCGATTTACCACTATCATTTTGGGGTTATGCATTAGAGACAGCTGCATCCACTTTAAATAGGGCACCATCAAAATCCGTTGAGTTGACGCCTTATGAATTGTGGTTTGGCAAGAAACCAAAGTTGTCATTTCTTAAAGTTTGGGACAGCAATGCTTATGTGAAAAAGTTTCAACCTGATAAGCTCAAACCCAAATCGGAGAAGTGCGTCTTCATAGAATACCCAACGGAATCTATTGGGTACACCTTCTATCACAGAACCGAAGGCAAGATATTCGTTGCTAAGATGGATCCTTTCTAGAGAAGGAGTTTCTCTCGAAAGAAGTGAGTGGGAGGAAAGTAGAGCTTGATAAGGTAATTGTACCTTCTTCCGAATTGGAAAGTAGTTCATCACAGAAATCAGTTCCAGTGATTCCTACACCAATTAGTGAGGAAGCTAATGATGATGATCATGAAACTTCAAATTAAGTTACTACAGAACCTCGTAGATCTTCCAAAGTACAGTCCGCACCAGGGTGGTACGGTAATCCTATTCTGGAAGTCATGTTACTAGACCATGATGAACCTATGAACTATGAGGAAGCGATGATGAGCCCAGATTCTACGAAATGGCTTGAAGGCCATGAAATCTGAGATGGGATCCATGTATGAGAACAAAGTGTGGACTTTGGTTGACTTGCCCAATGATCGGCAAGCCATAGAAAATAAATGGATCTTTGATAACCCACAAGTGTAGGGGATCACAACAGCTTTCGAGGGTAGAGTATTCAACCCAAGTTTATTGATTCGACACAAGGGGAGCCAAAGAATATTCTTAAGTATTAGCAGTTGAGTTGTCAATTCAACCACACCTGGATAACTTAGTATCTGCAACAAAGTATTTAGTAGCAAAGTGGTATGATAGTAATGGTAACAATGGCAAAAGTAAAGATAATAGTTTTATAGTAGTTGTAACAGTAGCAACGCAAGAGTAAATAAGTGAAACACAAGATGTGAAAAGCTCGTAGGCATTGGATCCGTGATGGATAATTATGTCGGATGCGATTCCTCATGTAATAGCTATAACATAAGGTGACACAGAACTAGCTCCAGTTCATCAATGTAATGTAGGCATGTATTCCGAATATAGTCATAGGTGCTTATGGAAAATAAGTTGCATGACATCTTTTGTCCTACCCTCCCGTGGCAGCGGGGTCCTAGTGGAAACTATGGGATATTATGGCCTCCTTTTAATAGAGTACCGGACCAAAGCATTAACACATAGTGAATACATGAACTCCTCAAACTACGGTCATCACCGAGAAGTATCCCAATTACTGTCACTTCGGGGTTGTCGGATCATAACACATAATAGGTGACTATAGACTTGCAAGATAGGACCAAGAACACACATATATTCATGAAAACATAATAGGTTCAGATCTCAAATCATGGCACTCGGGCCCTAGTGACAAGCATTAAGCATAGCAAAGTCATAGCAACATCAATGTCAGAACATAGTGGATACTAGGGATCAAACCGTAACAAAACTAACTTGATTACATGATAAATCTCATCCAACCCATCACCATCCAGCAAGCCTACGATGGAATTACTCATGCACGGCGGTGAGCATCATGAAATTGGTGATGGAGGATGGTTGATGATGATGACGGCGAGGAATCCCCCTCTCCGGAGCCCCAAACGGACTCCAGATAAGCCCTCCCAAGAGAGATTAGGGCTTGGCGGCGGCTCCGTATTGTAAAACGCGATGAAACTTTCTCTCTGATTTTTTTCTCCGCGAAACGGAATATATGGAGTTGGAGTTGAGGTCGGTGGAGCGTCAGGGGGCCCACGAGACGGGGGGAGCGCCCAGGGGGGAGGGCGCGCCCCCCACCCTCGTGAACAGGGTGTGGGCCCCCTGGCCTTGATTCTTTCGCCAATATTTTTTATATTTTCCAAAACTTATCTCCGTGGATTTTCAGGTCATTCCAAGGACTTTTGTTTTCTGCACAATAAACAACATCATGGCAGTTCTGCTGAAAACAGCGCCAGTCCGGGTTAGTTTCATTCAAATCATGCAAGTTAGAGTTCAAAACAAGGGCAAAAGTGTTTGGAAAAGTAGATACATTGGAGACGTATCAACTCCCCCAAGCTTAAACCTTTGCTTGTCCTCAAGCAATTCAGTTGATAAACTGAAAGTGATAAAGAAAAAATTTACAAACTCTATTTGCTCTTGTTGTTGTAAATATGTAAAGCTAGCATTCAAGTTTTCAGCAAATATTATGAACTAACCATACTCACAATAACACTCAGGTCTCACAATTACTCATATCAATGGCATAATCAGCTAGCAAGCCATAATAATAAAACTCGGATGACAACACTTTCTCAAAACAATCATAACATGATATAACAAAATGGTATCTCGCTAGCCCTTTCTGAGACCGCAAACATAAATGCAGAGCACCTTTAAAGATCAAGGACTGACTAAACATTGTAATTCATGGTAAAAGAGATCCAGTCAAGTCATACCCAATATAAACCAATAGTAATGAATGCAAATGACAGTGTGCTCTCCAGCGGGTGCTTTTTAATAAGAGGATGATGACTCAACATAAAAGTAAATAGATAGGCCCTTCGCAGAGGGAAGCAGGGATTTGTAGAGGTGCCAGAGCTCGGTTTTAAAATAGAGATGAATAACATTTTGAGCGGCATACTTTCACTGTCAACGCAACAACTATGAGATGGCTATATCTTCCATACTACATGCATTATAGGCTGTTCCCAAACAGAATGGTAAAAGTTTATACTCCCCCACCACCAACAAGCATCAATCCATGGCTTTCTCGAAACAACGAGTGCCTCCAACTAACAACAACCCTGCGGAAGTTTTGTTTAATTATATTGATTTGTTTTGATCTTTTTGGATCATGAGACTGGGCATCCCGGTTACCGGCCCCTTTCTCGTGAATGAGGAGCGGAGTCCACTCCTCTTGAGAATAACACACCTAGCATGGAAGATACAGGCAACACTAGTTGAAACATGAGCTGCTCGAGCATACAATACAGAATTTCATTTGAAGATTTGGGGTTTGGCACATACAAATTTACTTGGAATGGCAGGTAGATACCGCATATAGGAAGGTATGGTGGACTCATATGGAATAACTTTGGGGTTTAAGGAGTTTGGATGCACAAGCAGTATTCCCGCTTAGTACAGGTGAAGGCTAGCAAAAGACTGGGAAGCGACCAACTAAGAGAGCGACAACAGTCATGAACATGCATTAAAATTAATTCACACCGAGTACAAGCATGAGTAGGATATAATCTACCATGAACATAAATATCATGAAGGCTATGTTGATTTGTTTCAACTACATGCGTGAACATGTGCCAAGTGGAGTCACTCAATTCATTCAAAGGAGGATACCATCCCATCATACCACACCACAATCATTTTAATAGCATGTTGGCACGCAAGGTAAACAATTATAACTCATAGCTAATCAAGCATGGCATAACCAACTATAATCTCTAAATGTCATTGCAAATATGTTTACCTCATAATAAGCTGAATCAGGAACGATGAACTCATCATATTTACAAAATCAAGAGAGGTCGAGTTCATACCAGCTTCTCTCATCTCAATCAGTCCATCATATATCGTCATTATTGCCTTTCACTTGCATGACCGAACGATGTGTAAAATAATAATAGTGCACGTGCATCGGACTAAGCTGGAATCTGCAAGCATTCAACTCAAGAGAGAAGACAAAGTAATATGGGCTCCAAGTTAAATAAACAATCATGCATATGAGAGCCACTAAACATTTTCAATATGGTCTTCTACTCTCGACCCCCAAAGGAAAGAAAATAAAACTATTTACACAGGAAAGCTCCCAACAAGTAAGAAGAAGAATGAGAAATTAAACTAACTATTTTTTTATTTTTTCTTAAGGTTCATCAAACACACAAGAAGAAGGCTAGAAAAAGAAAATTAAACTAGCATGGATAATACAATGAAAGAGTATGAACACCGACAACTAGAATAGTGTGTGAACATGAATGTAAAGTCGGTGAGAAATACGTACTCCCCCAAGCTTAGGCTTTTGGCCTAAGTTGGTCTAAGGCCAGCCTGGCTGATATCTATAGTTGTAACTGGGGTCGTACTGAGATGCATCAGCAAATGCCTCCTGAGTTGCGGCGTGTTGGCGAGCCGCCTCCACTCTCCCCTCGTGTTCAGCTGCTTCCTCCCTGGTAACAACATATCTTCCTTTTGCCTGGTAATCAAAAAGGAAAGGAGCAGGAAGAGTAACATGGACAGAGCTATGTCTGTCAAAGATTAGTCGATACTGGAGGAATTGTTCATTCCTCCTAAGAAAATGATGTTTGACCATAGCGTGATAATCGAAATAAGCAGGAGGCAACACCATATCCCCCTCTCGTGGGGCTATACCAAGATAATTAGCCACACGGGTCGCATAAATTCCTCCAAATAAATCTCCAGCCCTACCATTATTATGCAACCTACGTGCAACTATTGCCCCCAAGTTGTAGTCTTTATAACCTAACACAGCGCTCTTGAGGACACAAAGATCAGGGACACACATATGACATGCTTCATCTTTACCGTTAATGCATCTACCAATGAAGAGAGAAAAATAATGTATAGCAGGAAAGTGAATGCTCCCTATGGTAGCTTGTGTTATATCCCTAGATTCTCCCACAGTGATACTAGCAAGAAAGTCTCTAAATTCAGATTTTTGGGGATCATTAACATTGCCCCACTGTGGAAGTTTGCAAGCAGTTGTAAAATCCTCTAAGTCCATGGTATAAGATCTATCATAAATATCAAACATGACACTCTGAGAATTACGTGAACATTTATATTTAAACCTTCTCACAAATGAATCAGTCAATTGATAGTACTGAGGACACTTATCTTATAAGAAGTCCTCGAGATCGGCATTACGCACATATGCGTCAAATTCATCCTTAAAGCCTGCATTGACCATAAAATCATCGGATGGCCACTCACAAGCTCGCACTTCTGCGTCTCTCGGTAGTTCATCGTCTTGCTCACGCATAGCAAGCCTGGGTCCTTTCTTTATTGAAGAACCACCTTAATACATTCTCCTAGACATATTTCTTTTTCCGATTTTTTTTTGAAATTTTAGTAACTTCAAAATAAAAGTGAATAAAACTAAACAAGATTGGTAGCAACTACTCCTACAAGTGCCTAGAGCCTATATCATGCATTAGAATTGCTTGGGACGTCATAAAATTGACATGCAAGCTCAAGAACAGGGTCACCTATGCAGCAAAAAGTTGCAATGAATTAAGTACTAGAACAAAAACTAATTGGACCAATGGAGGAGTCACATACCAAGCAACAATCTCCCAAAGCAGTTTTATGAATGAAGCTTTGAGCAAGGAGATCGAGAATCACAGCAAAATGAGCTAGAACTCGTGCTTGAGCTGGATGGGGATTTTTTGGGAAGAAGATGGAGTGTGTGGGTGCCGGAATAAGTGGAGGGGGCCACCCTGGGCCCATGACACAGGGGGGCTCACCCAGGGGGTGTGGGCGCGCCCTCCACCCTTGTGGCCAGGTGCTTGCCCCCTGCAGTGTTTTTAGTGCCTAAAATCCCCAAATAATCCATAAAAAATCATACTAAATTTGCAGGGCATTCGGAGCACTTTTATTTTTGGGATATTTTTTATTGCACGGATAATTCAGAAAACAGACAGATAATACTATTTTTTCTTTATTTATTTTAAATAACAGAAAGTAAAAAGAGGGTACAGAAGGTTGTGCTTTCTAGTTTCATCCATCTCATGATCATCGAAATGAATCCACTAACAAGGTTGATCAAGTCTTGTTAACAAACTCATTCTGAATAACAGGGAACCGGAGAAATTTTGAATAACACTAAGTTACCTCAACGGGGATATGAACATCCCCAACAATAAGAATATCATACCTTTTCTTGACAGTAGGAAGAGGAAATTCAAAACCCCCAATAATAATAGTTGGAACTTTTCCAATTGAATTGATGCTATGAACTTGAGATTGTTTCCTCGGAAAGTGTACCGTATGCTCATTACCATTAACATGAAAAGTGAGATTGCCTTTGTTGCAATCAATTACAGCCCCGCAGTATTCAAAAAGGGTCTACCAAGGATAATCAACATACTATCGTCCTTGGGAATATCAAGAATAACAAAGTCCGTTAAGATAGTGACATTTGCAACCACAACGGGCACATCCTCACAAATACGACAAGTATAGCAGTTGATTTATCAACCATTTGCAAGGATATTTCAGTAGGTGTCAACTTATTCAATTCAAGTCTATGATATAAAGAGAGAGGCATAACACTAACACCGGCTCCAAGATCACATAAAGCAATTCTAACATAGTTTCTTTTAATGGAGCATGGTATAGTAGGTACCACTGGATCTCCAAGTTTCTTTGGTATTCCACCCTTAAAAGTGTAATTAGCAAGCATGGTGGAAATTTCAGCTTCCGGTATCTTTCTTTTATTTGTAATGATATCCTTCATGTATTTAGCATAAGGGTTTACTTTAAGCATGTCAGTCAAGCGCATACGTAAGAAGATAGGTCTAATCATTTCAGCAAAGCGCTCAACATCCTCATCATCTTTGTCCTAGATGGTTTAGGAGGAAAGGGCATGGGTTTCTGAACCCATGGTTCTCTTTCTCTACCGTGCTTCCTAGCAACAAAATCTCTCTTATCATAACGTTGATTCTTTGATTGTGGGTTATCAAGATCAACAACAGGTTCAATCTCTACATCATTATTTTTGCTAGGTTGAGCATCAACATGAACATTATCACTAGGTTCATGTTCATCACCTGATTGTGTTTCAGCATCAGAAATAGAAATATCATTGGGATTCTCAGGCGTGTCTACAACAGGTTCATTAGAAGCATGCAAAGTCCTATCGTTTTTCTTTTTCTTCTTTTTGGAAGAATTAGGTGCCTCTAAATTATTTCTCTAAGAATCTTGCTCGATTCTCTTAGGGTGGCCTTTAGGATACAAAGGTTCCTGAGTCATTCTACCAGTTCTAGTAGCCACTCTAAAAACAAAGTCATATTTATTATTTAATTCATCAAGCAAATCACTTTGAGCTTTAAGTACTTGCTTAGCTTGAGTGGTAACCATAGAAGCATATTTGCTAATGAGTTTAAGTTCACATTTAACTCTAGCCATATAGTCACTCAAGCGTCCTATCTAAGCATGGGCTATGAAATTTAGTAGAGGGAATTTCAACTTTATCATGTCTATAGAGAGAATTTACCTTTACTACCTGTCTCAGGTTATCAAGACAATGTGTTTGTTCAACAGGCGGCATATTAAGACCATGTATTTCTTCAATAGGAGGTAAATTCTTAACATCTTCAGATTTAATACCTTTTTCTTTCGTTGATTTCTTTGCCTCTTGCATATCTTCAGGACTGAGAAATAGAACACCCCTCTTCTTCGGAGTTGGTTTAGGAATAAGCTCAGGAGTTGGCTCAATTGGTTCAGGAATTGCCTCAGGAATTAGCTCAGGAAGAGTCCAATTGTTTTCATTAGTCAACATATTATTCAATAGTAATTCAGCTTCGTCGACTGTTATTTCCCTGAAAACACAACCAACACAACTATCCAAGTAGTCCTTGGAAGCATCGGTTAGTCCATTATAAAAGATATCAAGTATTTCATTTTTCTTAAGAGGATGATCAGGCAAAGCATTAAGTAATCGGAGAAGCCTCCCCCAAGCTTCTGGGGGACTCTCTTCTTCGATTTGCACAAAATTATAAATTTCCCGCAAGGCAACTTGTTTCTTATGAGCAGGGAAATATTTAGCAGAGAAGTAATAAATCATATCCTGGGGACTACGCAAACAACTAGGATCAAGAAAATTAAACCAATCCTTAGCATCACCCTTTAATGAGAACAGAAATATCTTAAGGATATAATAATAGCGAGACTTCTAATCATTAGTAAACAGGGTGGCTATATCATTTAAATTGGTAAGATGTGCAACAATAGTTCCGAATTCAAGGCCATAAAAAGGATCAGATTCAAGCAAAGTAATTATTTCAGGATCAACAGAGAATTCATAATCCTTATCAGTAACACAGATAGGTGAAGTAGCAAAAGCAGGGTCAGGTTTCATTCTAGCATTAAGAGATTGCTGCTTCCATTTAGCTAATAATTTCTTAAGATCATATCTATCATTGCAAGCAAATATAGCTCTAGCAGCTTCCTCATCCATAACATAACCCTCAGGAACAACATGTAATTCATAATCAGGGGGAGAACTTTCATCATCACTATCATCAATAATAGCATCTTCAATAATTTCATTCTGTCTAACCCTAGCAAGTTGTTCATCAAGAAATTCACCTAATGGAAAAGTAGTATCACGCACATAAGTAGTTTCATCATAAGTATCATGCATAGCAGAAGTGGCATCGTCAATAACATGCGACATATCAGAATTCATAGCAGTAGCAGGTTTAGGTGTCACAAGCTTACTCAAAATATATGGAGAATCTAGTGCAAAGCTAGATGTAAGTTCCTTACCTCCCCTCGTGGTTGAGGGAAAAATCTTAGTTCTTTCGTCTTTCAAGTTCCTCATAGTGATCAACAAATATAAATCCCAAGTGACTCAAAGAATAGAGCTATGCTCCCCGGCAACGGCGCCAGAAATTAGTCTTGATAACCTACAAGTGTAGGGGATCGCAACAGCTTTCGAGGGTAGAGTATTCAACCCAAATTTATTGATTCAACACAAGGGGAGCCAAAGAATATTCTTAAGTATTAGCAGTTGAGATTTCAATTCAACCACACCTGGATAACTTAGTATCAGCAGCAAAGTATTTAGTAGCAAAGTGGTATGATAGTAATGGTAAAAGTGGCAAAAGTAAAGATAATAGTTTTGTAGTAGTTGTAACAGTAGCAATGGAAAAGTAAATAAGCGAAACACAAGATATGAAAAGCTCGTAGGCATTGGATCAGTGATAGATAATTATGTCGGATGCGATTCCTCATGTAATAGCTATAACAAAGGGTGACACAGAACTAGCTCCAGTTCATCAATGTAATGTAGGCATGTATTCCGAATATAGTCATATGTGCTTATGGAAAAGAACTTGCATGACATCTTTTGTCCTACCCTCCCGTGGCAGTGTGGTCCTAGTGGAAACTAAGGGATATTAAGGCCTCCTTTTAAGAGAGTACCGGACCAAAGCTTTAACACATAGTGAATGCATGAACTCCTCAAACTACGGTCATCAACAAGAAGTATCCCGATTATTGTCACTTCAGGGTTGTCGGATCATAACACATAATAGGTGACTATAGACTTGCAAGATAGGATCAAGAACACACATATATTCATGAAAACATAATAGGTTAAGATTTCAAATCATGGCACTCGGGCCCTAGTGACAAGCATTAAGCATAGCAAAGTCATAGCAACATCAATCTTAGAACATAGTGGATACTAGGGATCAAACCCTAACAAAACTAACTTGATTACATGATAAATCTCATCCAACCCATCACCGTCCAGCAAGACTAGGATGGAATTACTCACGCACAGCGGTGAGCATCATGAAATTTGTGATGGAGGATGGTTGATAATGACGACGGTGATGAATCCCCCTCTCCGGAGCCCCGAACGGACTCCAGATCAGCCCTCCCGAGAGAGATTTGGGCTTGGCGGCGGCTCCAAATCGTAAAACGCGATGAAACTTTCTCTCTGATTTTTTTCTCCGCAAAATGGAATATATGGAGTTGGAGTTGAGGTCGATGGAGTGTCAGGGGGCCCACGAGACAGGGGGGCGCGCCCAGGGGGGAGGGCACGCCACCCACCCTCGAGGACAGGGTGTGGGCCCCCTGGCCTTGATTCTTTCGCCAGTATTTTTTATATTTTCCAAAACTTATCTCCGTGGATTTTCAGGTCATTCCGAGAACTTTTGTTTTCTGCACAATAAACAACATCATGGCAGTTCTGCTGAAAATAGCGTCAGTCCGGGTTCGTTTCATTCAAATCATGCAAGTTAGAGTCCAAAACAAGGGCAAAAGTGTTTGGAAAAGTAGACACGTTGGAGACGTATCAATCTTCTAGGGGAAGACATACACTGATAGTAGTGTTACTATCTACAAAGCTCGAATTGTCGAAAAAGGTTTTCGACAAGTTCAAGGTGTTGAATACAATGAGATTTTCTCACTCGTATCGATGCTAAAAAGTCTGTCCGAATCATGTTAGCAATTGCCGCTTTTATGAAATCTGGCAAATAAGATGTCAAAACTGCTTTCCTTAATGGATTTATTAAAGAAGAGTTGTATATGATGCAACCAGAAGGTTTTGTCAATCCTAACGGTGCTAACAAAATGTGCAAGCTCCAGCGATCCATCTATGGACTGGTGCAAGCATCTCGGAGTTGGAATACACGCTTTGATGAGTTGATCAAAGTATATGGTTTTATACAGACTTTTGGAGAAGCCTGTATTTACAAGAAAGTGAGTGAGAGCTGTGTAGAATTTCTAAAACTATATGTATATGCCATATTGTTGATTGGAAATAATATAGAAATTCTGGATAGCATAAAAGGATACTTGAATAAGAGTTTTTCAAAAGAAAGACCTTGGTGAAGCTGCTTACACATTGAGCATCAAGATCTATAGAGATAGATCAAGACGCTTGATAAGATTTTTCAAGGAGTACATACCTTGATAAGATTTTGAAGTAGTTCAGAATGGAACAGTCAAAGAAGGAGTTCTTGCCTGTGTTGCAAGGTGTGAAGTTGAGTAAGACTCAAAAGCCGACCATGGCAGAAAATAGAAAGAGAATGAAAAGTCATTCCCTATGCCTCAGTCATAGGTTCTATAAAGTATGCTATGCTGTGTACCAGACCTATTGTATACCTTGCTCGGAGTTTGGCAAAGGAATACAATTTTGATCTAAGAGTAGATCACTGGACAACGGTCAAGAATATCCTTAGTGAGGACTAAGGAGATATTTCTCGATTATGGAGGTGATAAAAGAGCCCGTCGTAAAGAGTTACATCGGTGCAAGCTTTTACACCGATCCAGATGACTCTTAGTCTCAATCTGGATACATATTGAAAGTGGGAGCAATTAGCTAGAGTAGCTCCATGCAGAGCATTGTAGACATAAAATATTTGGAAAATACATACGGCTCTGAATGTGACAGACCCGTTGACTAAATTTCTCTCACGAGCAAAACATGATCATACCTTAGTACTCTTTGGGTGTTAATCACATAGCGATGTGAACTAGATTATTGACTCTAGTGCAAGTGGGAGACTGAAGGAAATATGCCCTAGGGGCAATAATAAAGTTATTATTTATTTCCTTATTTCACGATAAATTTTTATTATTCATGCTAGAATTGTATTAACCGGAAACTTAGTACATGTGTGAATACATAGACAAACATAATGTCACTAGTATGCCTCTACTTGACTAGCTCGTTAATCAAAGATGGTTAAGTTTCCTAGCCATGGACATGAGTTGTCATTTGATTAACGGGATCACATCATTAGAGAATGATGTGATTTACTTGACCCATTCCGTTAGCTTAGCACTTGATCGTTTAGTATGTTGCTATTGCTTTCTTCATGACTTATACATGTTCCTATGACTATGAGATTATGCAACTCCCGTTTACTGGAGGAACACTTTGTGTGCTACCAAACGTCACAACATAACTGGGTGACTATAAAGGTGCTCTACAGGTGTCTCCGAACTTACTTGTTGAGTTAGCGTATTTCGAGATTAGGATTTGTCACTCCGATTGTCAGAGAGGTATCTAGGGGCCCTCTCGGTAATGCACATCACTATAAGCCTTGCAAGCAATGTGACTAATGAGTTAGTTGCGGGATGATGCATTACATAACGAGTAAAGAGACTTGCCAGTAACGAGATTGAACTAGGTATTGAGATACTGATGATCGAATCTCGGGCAAGTAACATACCTATGACAAAGGGAACAACGTATGTTGTTATGCGATTTGACCGATAAAGATCTTCGTAGAATATGTAAGAGCCAATATGAGCATCCAGGTTCCGCTATTGGTTATTGACCGGAGACGTGTCTCGGTCATGTCTACATAGTTCTCGAACCCGTAGGATCCGCACGCTTAAAGTTCGGTGACGATTTATATTATGAGTTATGTGTTTTGATGTACCGAAGGTAGTTCGGAGTCCCGAAGGAGATCGGGGACATGACGAGGAGTCTCGAAATGGTCGAGACATAAAGATCGATATATTGGACGACTATATTCGGACACCGGAAAGGTTCCGAGTGATTCGGGTTTTTATCGGAGTACCGGAGAGTTACGGGAATTCGCTGGGGAGTATATGGGCCTTATTGGGCTTTAGGGGAAAGAGACAGGGGAGGCTGCACGCCCCCAAGGCCTAGTCCAAATTGGACTAGGGGGAGGGGCTGCGCCCCCTCCTTCCTTCTGTTCTCTTTTCCCTTTCCTTGACTCCTACTCCTACAACATGGAATGGGGGAATCCTACTCCCGGTGGGAGTAGGGCTCCCCAGGGCGCGCCATAGAGAGGGTCGGCCCCTCCCCTCCTCTCCTCCTTTATATACTGAGGCAAGGGGCACCCCATAGACACACAAGTTGATCTGTTGATCTCTCCCAGCCGTGTGCGGTGCCCCCTCCACCATATTCCACCTCATTCATATCGTAGCGGTGCTTAGGCGAAGCCCTGCGTTGGTAGCAACATCATCACCGTCATCACGCCGCCGTGCTGACGGAACTCTCCCGTGAAGCTCTACTGGATCAGAGTTCGCGGGACGTCATCGAGTTGAACGTGTGTTGAACTCGGAGGTGCCGTATGTTCGGTACTTGGATCGGTCGGATCGTGAAGACGTATGACTACATCAACCGCGTTGTGCTAACGCTTCCGCTTTCGGTCTACGAGGGTACGTGGACTCACTCTCCCCGCTCGTTGCTATGCATCACCATCATCTTGCGTGTGCGTAGGAATTTTTTTTAAATTACTACGTTCCCCAACAAAATGTTTATTATTCATGCTAGAATTTATTAAACCGAAACTTAGTACATTTGTGAATACATAGACAAAACAAAGTGTCCCTAGTATGCCTCTACTTGACTAGCTCGTTAATCAAAGATGGTTATGTTTCTTGACCATAGACTTGTGCTACCATTTGATGAACGGGATCACATCATTAGAGAATGATGTGATGGATAAGACCCATCCGTTAGCTTAGCATAATGATCGATAAGTTTTATTGATATTGCTTTCTTCATGACTTATACATGTTCCTCTAACTATGAGATTATGCAACTCCCGAATACTGGAGGAACACCTTGTGTGTTATCAAACGTCACAACATAACTAGGTGATTATAAAGATGCTCTACAAGTGTCTCCGAAGGTGTTTGTTGGGTTGGCATAGATCGAGAATAGGATTTGTCACTCCGTGTATTGGAGACGTATCTCTGGGCCCTCTCGGTAATGCTCATCACTATAAGCCTTGCAAGCAATGTGATTAATGAGTTAGTTACATGATGAAGCATTAAGGAACGAGTAAAGAGACTTGCCGGTAACGAGGTTGAACTAGGTATGATGATACTGATGATCGAATCTCAGGCAAGTAACATACCGATGACAAAGGGAACAACGTATGTTGTTGTGCGGTTTGACCGATAAAGATCTTCGTAGAATATGTAGGAGCCAATATGAGAATCCAGGTTCCGCTATTGGTTATTGATCAGAGATGTGTCCCGATCATGTCTACATAGTTCTCGAACCTATAGGGTCCGCACGCTTAACGTTCGATGACGATTTGTATTATGAGTTATGTGTTTTTGATGACCGAAGTTTGTTTGGAGTACCGGATGAGATCACAGACATGATGAGGAGTCTCGAAATGGTCGAGACATAAATAATGATATATTGGACGATGTTATTCGGACACCGAGAGAGTTCCAAGAGGTACCGGGTAAAAACAGAGTGCTAGAGGGGTTACCGGAACCCCCCGGGGAAGCAATGGGCCATCATGGGCCATAGGGAGAGAGAGGACAGCCCACAAGGGGGTGGCGTGCGCCCCCCATGTGGAGTCCGAATAGCACTAGGGGAGGGGGCACGGCTGAGGGAATCCTGGATTAGGGGGTATCCGGACAGCCGGACTATATACTTTGGCCGGACTGTTGGACTATGAAGATACAAGATTGAAGACTTCGTCCCATGTCCGGATGGGACTCTCCTTTGCATGGAAGGTAAGCTTGGCAATTTGGATGATAGATCTCCTTCGCTGTAACCGACTCTGTGTAACCCTAACCTCCTCCGATACCTATATAAACTAGAGGGTTTAGTCCGTAGGATAACAACAATCATAATCATAGGCTACCTCCTAGGGTTTAGCCTCTATGATCTCGTGGTAGATTAACTCTTGTAACACTCATATCATCAAAATCAATCAAGCAGGAAGTAGGGTATTACCTCAATCGAGTGGGCCCGAACCTGGGTAAAACATCGTGTCCCCTGCCTCTTGTTACCATTAGCCTTAGACGCACAGTTCGGGACCCCCTACCCGAGATCCACCGGTTTTGACACCGACATTGGTGCTTTCATTGAGAGTTCCACTGTGTCGTCGCGGCAAGGCTCGATGGCTCCTTCAATCATCAACAACAACATGGTCTAGGGTGAGATTTTTCTCCCCGGACAGATCTTCGTGTTCGGCGGCTTCGTACTGCGGGCCAATTCGCTTGGCCATCTGGAGCAGATCGACAGCTACGCCCCTGGCCATCAGGTCAGATTCGGAAACTTGAATTACACGGCGGATATCCACGGAGACTTGATCTTCGATGAATTCGTGCCCGCGCCAGGAGTGCCGAACGGTCATGACAAGCACGACTTAAATCTGCTGTCGGATAGTATTCAGAATATCGCACCTGCAGTAGCTCCGGACCTAAATCCGGAGCAGATCGCGTTGCCTAAGGACGGGTGGATGGACCCCACCACGGAGGCCGCACACTCATTGGTGTTGGAGCCGAACACAGACTCCACTTCTAAGGAAATCTGTGTCGCCAACCCCCCGGACTTGTATCCGGCTGCAGGTCCCGGACCGCGCGCATCCGTGCCCATCGAAACTGATTGGGCACCAATCATGTAGTTCACCGCCGCGGATATCTTTCAGCACCCACCCTTTGGTGACGTGCTAAACTCTTTAAGGTCTCTCTCTTTGTCAGAAGACTCCTGGCCGAACTATGTCCGGCTCGAGGGGGATTCAGACGACGAAGAAAATCGCCGCCCACCCACCACCCATTTAATAGCCACTGTCGATGACCTAACAGACACGCTTGACTTCGACTCCGACGACATCGACGGTATGGACGTCGATGCAGGGGACGATCTGGAACCACTGCCCACGGGGCGCTGGACTTCCACTTCATCATATGATATATACATGGTGGACACGCCCAAGGAGAACAACAACGACAAAAAGGACAAATCGGAGGATAAACCACCCGAAAAAAGCCAAAACGACGGCGCATGCGCCGCTCCAAGTCTAGTCACAGTAAAAATAGTGATAACAGCGAAAGGAAAATTGACACCCCGGTCGGCTCCGAAGGCAACAACGACCATATGGACCCATCGATGGAGCAGGATGAGCCAGGTCATGCCGAACACAGCCCGAAGCAGACGCCTGATCACAGCGATCCCGAGGGTCGAACCCATCAACCTGCCTCCGGAGAGGAGGACAGTCCAGACGACGATGCATTCATCATCCCAGAAAAACGCCTGGAACAAGATAACCTCTGCAGAAGGCTGATGGCTACTGCAGGGAGCCTAAAGAAGCAGAAGCAAAGGCTTAAGGCCACGCAGGCTACGCTCGGCCGCAGGTGGAAAAAAGTGCTAGACACCGAAGAAAGATACGGCGATGATCGCCACACAAAGAGCTATCGACGACGAAGCCGTAGAGCCCATTCCGTCGAAGAACAATACGGCCAATCGGCCGGACCAACCACTTCATGGCCGCGATAGAGCAGCTACTGAAGAGGCACACTATTTACGTGAGCTCCTGAACAAAAAGGCCAGCGCGACCAGGTCCATTTATGGATCTAGAGGACATGCTCCGGCGCAGGATTATGGTCGCCAAGACAATCACACTGATCGCGTACCAGTTCGGAATCAACACCAGACACAATACCAGTCGACAACATGCCACGACATGTCTAGATACACAGGGGCGGCGCACCCTCTGTGCTTCACCGACGAGGTGCTGGATCACGAATTTCCACAGGGATTCAAACCCGTGAACATAGAGGCATACGACAGAACGACAGACCCTGGGGTCTAGATTGAGGATTTTATCCTTCATATCCACATGGCTCATGGGGATGACCTCCACGCCATCAAATATCTACCCCTCAAGTTGAAAGGGCCAGCTCGACACTGGTTGAAAAGCCTCCCCGAAAATTCAATCGGAAGTTGGGAGGAACTTGAGAATGCTTTCAGGGCCAATTTCAAGGGACCTATCTCCAACCTCCGAACGCAGACGATTTAAGTCACATAATACAACAGCCCGGAGAGTCAGCCCATAAGCTTTGGAATAGATTTCTCACCAAGAAGAATCAAATTGCCGATTGTCCGGATGCCGAAGCCCTAGCGGCCTTCAAGCATAGTATCTAAGACGAGTGGCTCGCCAGACACCTCGGCCAAGAAAATCCAAGGACAATGGCGGCCTTAGCAAACCTTATGACCCACTTCTGCGCGGGCGAGGACAGCTGGTTGGCCCGTAGAGGTACCAGTGACCCGGGCACATCCGAAATTAGGGATGGCAATGGGAGGACACGACGCAATAAAAACAAGCGTCAAAACAAGGAAGACAGTCCGGACAACATGGCGGTCAACGCCGGATTCACGGGCTCTCGACCCGGTCAGCAAAAGAAGCCATTTAAAGGCAGCAATGAAGGGCCGTCCGGCCTGAACAAAGTCCTGGACAGATTGTGCCAAATTCATGGTACCCCCGAAAAACCTGCGAATCACACTCACAGAGAATGCTGGGTCTTCAAGCAGGCCGACAAGTTAAATGCCGAACACAAGGGAAGAGAAACACCAAGTGAAGACGAGGATGAGCCTCGCCAGCCGAACACTGGGGGACAGAAAAAATTCCCACCAGAAGTCAAAACAGTCAACATGATCTACGCGACTCACATACCAAAGAGCAGGCGCAAATGCGCGCTCAGAGACATATACGCTGTGGAACCCGTCGCCCCCAAATTCAACCCCTGGTCGGCCTGCCCAATCACCTTTGATCACAGGGACCACCCGACTAGTATCCGGCATAGAGGATCGGCTGCCTTGGTGCTCGACCCAATAATCGATGGATACCATCTCACTCACGTCCTCATGGACGGCGGCAACAGTCTTAATCTGATATATCAGGACACTGTCCGCAAGATGGGGATGGACCCATCCAGAATCAGCCAAAGTAACACCACATTTAAAGGAGTGATACCAGGCGTTGAGGCCCGCTGTAAGGGCTCCCTCGTATTAGAGGAGACATTCGGTCCTCCCTACAACTTCAGAAGCGAAGAATTACTCTTCGGCATCGCTCCCTTCCGAAGTGGTTATCATGCATTACTCAGAAGGACGACCTTTGCTCGCTTCAACGCAGTACCGCACTACGCCTACCTTAAACTCAAGATGCCCGGTCCTCGTGGCGTCATCACTGTTAGCGGAAACACAGAGCGTTCCCTATGTGCAGAAGAGTATGTGGGGGCTCTAGCAGCTGGACCCTAAGCGGCCTCTCCTATCATACTGCATGATCGGTCATTAAAGACCACAGACACGGTTAGACGAGTCCGATGCACCACCATCGGTAACAGCCCAGATAAACCTGAGCTGGGTGCTATACATATCCCCCCCCATGGAGGGAAGTAGGGGCAACAAACATGTAACAAAGCCCTCAATTCGGCTTGACCTTACTAACATGCCAAGGTTTCACATTTCTACTATCCATTGAGAATAAACTAACTTTTCGCACGCTTACGCCATACTCTTTTGCATGAGTTTTTCTTTTTACAGGCACCATTCGTGCAACACCCATCCAGGACACGGCACAACAGAGACAAAGGCGCAGACGTGCAGTAGGGCCCCGCTCAAAGGTTTCTCTTTAGATTAAGCCCCTTTGTAAACCTTTTCTACTATCTCTTGTTGCTTGACATCCCACGGGTATTCAATACGCCCACAGGGGATACTGGCGTTATTGGCATTTCGCCACGACCGGTTAATGCATGCACCTGGAAATACAGGGTTCATAATCAGGGCGCTACCCAGCCCAGTATATGTTATAAAGCCCGAATACCTTCGGGAGTGTTCAGTGTCGCGAGTTTGGCCTTATATGCATCAGCTCCGAATCATGTCTTTGGTAAAATGTTGGGTTTGCCCGGCTCCTAGGTTTGCTGCCTTACGTTCCGTTATATCGGCTAAGGCGGCCAAAGGAGAACTACCGCAATTGTGCCCTGGTTATTCCGGATGAGCACCTCAGTACTGAAAGCCGAAAACTGACCGTCATGATACATCGAGAGACTGGTCAACCACTCGAGTACTAATCGGAATCTTCGGGATTCCTCCGCATTAACGAAGGACCGTTTCACGGTCATGTACATAAGCGCCCGTATCCGGATGCGCACGAAGGTACCAGGGGCTATATAGTAGCCCCACCGTCAAACTCCTATGGCTAAGTGAAAGTGTTAAAGCTATATAGTCCGGTTGCCTAGTTCGACGTGCGATCACCTCCTTAATGGACCAAGACGTTGGATCGAGTGTGATTACGCACATTTTTACAAACACCCCGCATTATATGCGGGGGGGCTGTAGCCAACGACTGCTAACTTTCAGGATATATACATACTGAAAAACGACCGCACAGGAGGCACTATAAAACTTTCGGGCGAACATATAAACATAGCCTTTATAATCAAAATAGAATTGTTTTTACAATTAAACGACTTGTCACTCGAATATGACATTCTTCGAGCACTGAGCCTCTATTAAACGGGCACCTTCTGTGACCTGCTCAAAATAGTGCTCGGTTGGGTCCAGGCTTCCTGCCGGACTCTGGGTTGCAACGTCGGTGGCCTCCATATCCGCCCAATATGTCTTAACATGGGCAAGGGCCATCCGCGCACCCTCTCAGCATGCCGACTTCTTCATGGCATTGATTCGCGATACGAAGCCAAAGACTTGTTGCACTAAACCAAAATAACTGTCCAGCCTCGGTCCGTTCGGCCATAGATGGTCTATTACAGACCTCATTGGAAGACCAGGCAACCTATGGAGCTCGGTCGTAGCAGCCATCCTCTCACTCAATGGCAACACGCGCGTTGGAGCACTGAATTGCGACCAGAACAACCTTTCTATTTCATTATCTTTTTGATCCTTGAAGAGCTTGGTCGCATCACCCGTACTTTTTGCCAGATCCGCATACGCGTCTGCAGCGCTCCAAAGCTGATCTAGAGGAGCGTACTTTGGATCTAAAACTTCATCCGCAACAAATAGGGGCTTCCAGCCGCGATTTCTCCGGCCTGTCGAAGCTCCTCCCACGCGCCTCTAATTTCAGAATGCGTCTCCTTGGCCGCATCAAGGGCCTTCTTCAGATCAGCCGACTTCGCCTGATTCTCCTTTTCAAGGAGCTCATACCGACCGACGGCGTTCTTCAGCTCCACAGCCATCTCGGCTATTTTATCTTTGCTTCGGCGATGAGCAGCCTGTTCGGCTCTCAAATCTTCGGCCGCCTTTAGGGCAGCCGCATTGCTAGCCCGGGCTTGTTCCTTGGCTAGGGCAAGTTCCACCCTCAGCGCCTCCAAGACAGCAGCTCCGCCTGCAGCCAAAAGCATATCACATTAACATTATGATCCTCTTAATATTTCCTATAACAAATGAGGAAAAAAGAGCACATACTCTGTGACTCATCAAGCTGCTCGTTCACAAGCGTGATGTCGGCGTCCACCACATCAATCTGTCGCCTCAGTTCGGCGAATTCAGCGGTCCGGTCTATCGCCGGACCCTTAGCCACCTGCGCATGAATGTAGTGTGATCATTACTTGAGAGTGTGATCCTCCGTTTGCCGCCTAGGGCTGGAAACCAGAGTCTCAGGGGCTACTATCTATACGGAGCACACCTAGCGCGTGCGGTACAACCAAAAAATTACGTATTTCATTATGTACCTCAAAGCCTTTGAGCAGGCTCGTAAAAGCTTCATTCAACCCGCTTGTGGCGGATGAAATGTTCTCAAATACCGTACCCATTAACGTACGGTGATCCTCCGATAAAGCAGCTTGCTCCAGAAGGCCCGTCAGTGTGTCCGACCGAGCACCAACTGTCCCGGACCCTTCCTATTGCCCCCCGTGGGAGCCGAAAACTCCGGGCTCGTGGCGGCCGAAGTATTAGCTTCCGGCCTCGGCGGATCCGGACTCCTCCATGACGACACCTCAGGGTCGCCCGCCCCATGGGGCGGAGAGCAGGTGGGGTTTCACTCTCCATCATCTCCGGAAGAAGGTCCCCCGAAGACGAACTCTGTTGAGAAGAGCTACTAGCCGAACTGCAAAGGATAGATCCTGGTTATTGTTCTCGGAGGAGGAAGCAATAGCTTTTATTCACGATTAACTTATAGCTCGGTGGAGGGCTGGCCCGTTTGTTGGCATAATGCGGTGAGGACGCCCTTCGGGGCAGGGCCCCTTGGTGAAGCTTTCTTCCCTTGTTTAGGCACCTCCGTTTCCAAGTCTTCGGAGGCAGCCCTTTTCTTCCCGTGGGGGGAGGAAACCTTGGATTCACCTCCTCGGTTATCCTCCTTCGAGGAGGCAGTAATTCCCCCGGTTTGGATGTGCAATGTGTGAAGCTCGGCTTCTTTATTCTCCCCTTCGGCTTTCTCCGAGGGCACTTGACTTAGCGCACGTCTAAGCATCATGGCTATCGCAGGACTAGGCGAGCCTTTGGGAAGTGGGGCCGGACACCTGATCCTTTCCGCCTTGCTGAGCCAATCCTGGTCGCGGACAAGTTTTCAGAATAATGTTGTGATAAATATAAACGAAGTGTTCGATTGCAGGGTTACTTACTTGGGTATCTGGGCGGTTGCAGCTTAGGCCCGCATCCTCGATGGTATCCGGACACTTTATTCGCGGTCCGAAGAATAACCTATATATCCCTTCGAGCGTCATGCCGAGGAAGTGTTGGATAGTTCGCAGGCCTTCTGGGTTGAACTCCCACATTCGGAGAGGTCGACGTTTGCACGGCAGGGCCCGTCGAACTAGAATTACCTGAATTATCCTGATAAGATTGATATCCCTTTCAAGAAGCTCCCGAACGCGGCTCTGCAATGACGGTACATCATCAGCAGGCCCCCAGTCTAGTCCCACGTTGGCCCACGATGCCATTTGAGGCGGAGGGCCCGAGCGGAAGGCGGGGGCAGCCGCCCACTTTGTGCCCCGGGGAGCTGTGATATAGAACCACCTCTGTTGCCACAGATTGGACACCTCCGGGAAGGAACCCTCTGGCCATGGGGCATCGGCATTTCTGCTTATTGCAGCACCTCCGCACTCCGCGTGTCGCCCCTCGATCACCTTCGGCTTTACATTGAAGGTCTTGAGCCATAAGCCGAAGTGTGGGGTGATGTGGAGAAAGGCTTCGCACATGACGATAAACGACAAGATGTGAAGGATGGAATCCGGAGCTAGATCGTGAAAATCTAGCCCATAATAGAACATGAGCCCTCTCACGAAGGGATCACGGGTAAAGCCTTAGCCCCGGAGGAAGTGAGAAACGAATACAACGCTCTCGTTGGGTTAGGGAGTAGGAAAGACCTGCCCTGGAGCAGGAAGCCTGTGCTTGACGTAGGCGGTCAGATATCTGGCCTCCCTGAGCTTCACAATGTCCTCCTCTGTGACAGAGGAAGCCATCCACTGGCCTTGAAGGTTGGATCCGGACATGATTGAAGATTCGAAGTGCCTAAGCTTGAACTTCGGGTATTGCAACTCGAGATGCGGAAAGGCGCAAGCGTCGTAAGAAAGAGGGATAGGCCTCGACCCCTCTATAAAGGGGGTGAATATCAAGCGTCCTCGGCGTGACCGTCTGGGACTTTCCTAAAATTGAGGAATCATACCAATAGGCGTAGTTGGGTTACCCACACACGTATTAATGAGAATCCCGCAATAAGGGGAACACAATCTCTGCTTCGACAAGACGTGCCAATAAAACCGCCTCGCAACACGGGTAGTGGCAGGCCGGGAAAAGCGGTTCATAGTAACCGAGCCACGGCGTGATTTCACGCTAGGAAAAGCTGTCAGCAGATTGGATTTGTGGAAGATTATGCTCTCTACGATGGTATGTGGAATTTATTTTGCAGAGCCGGACATGATTCATGTGTTCGAAATTTATCTTGGAGTATTCGGAGATGGAACCCGCCTTGCAATGCCGAAGACAATCTGCGCGCCGGACTCATCGTCATTGAAGCCTGGTTCAGGGGCTACTGAGGGAGTCCTGGATTAGGGGGTATCCGGACAGCCGGACTATATACTTTGGCCGGACTGTTGGACTATGAAGATACAAGATTGAAGACTTCGTCCTGTGTCCGGATGGGACTCTCCTTTGCGTGGAAGGCAAGCTTGGCGATTCAGATGATAGATCTCCTTCTCTGTAACTGACTCTGTGTAACCCTAACCTCCTACGGTACCTATATAAACCGAAGGGTTTAGTCTGTAGGACAACAACAATCATAATCATAGGCTAGCTCCTCGGGTTTACCCTCTACGATCTTGTGGCAGATCAACTCTGGTAATACTCATATCATCAAGATCAATCAAGCAGGAAGTAGGGTATTACCTCCATCGAGAGGGCCCGAACCTGGGTAAAACATCGTGTCCCCTGCCTCCTGTTACCATTAGCCTTAGACACACAGTTCGGGACCCCCTACCCGAGATCCGCCGGTTTTGACACCGACAGCAGCCCCCCTTTCTCTCTCCCTCTCCCTTCCTTCTCCCCCTTCCACCAAAGGGAATCCTACTAGGACTTGGAGTCCTAGTAGGACTTCTCTCTCTTGGCGCGCCCTATAGGGGTCGGCCGGCCTCCCCCTCTCCTCCTTTATATACGGGGGCAGGGTGCACCCCAAAGGCACACCAAGATTTCTCTTAGCCGTGTGCGGTGCCCCCTTCCACGGTTTACTCCTCTGGTCATAACGTCGTAGTGCTTAGGAGAAGCCCTGCGCATATCACATCATCAACACCGTCACCACGCCATCACGCTGACGGAACTCTCCCTCGACCCTCTATTGGATCAAGAGTTCGAGGGACGTCATTGAGCTGAACGTGTGCTGAACACGGAGGTGTCGTACGTTCAGTACTTGGATCGGTTGGATCGTGAAGACATTAGACTACATCAAATGCGTTTACTAACGCTTCCGCTTTCGGTCTACAAAGGTACATGGACACACTCTTCCCCTCTCGTTGCTATGCATCTCCTAGATAGATCTTGTGTGATCGTAGATTTTTTTTGAAATTGCATGCTACGTTCCCCAACAGAGGTACTAGTAAATGGTTGTGGTTAGTAAGAATATTGGTTTTAAGGTTTATGATTCCCGAAGCATGCATGTATAGTCTCTCTTTATGCTATGAAGTTGGAGCATGATTTATTATTGATTGTCTTTCTCATGAGTGGCGGTCGGGGACGAGCGATGGTCTTTTCCTACGAATCTATCCCCCTAGGGCATGCGTAGTAGTACTTTGCTTCGAGGGCTAATAAACTATTGCAATAAGTATACGAGTTCTTTATGACTAATGTGAGTCCATGGATTATACACAGTTTACCCTTCCGCAATTTGCTAGCCTCGGCGGTACCGTGCATTTCCCTTTCTCACCTCGAGACGTGGTGCAAACTTCGCTGGTGCATCCAAATCCCGTGATATGATAGGCTCTATCACACATAAACCTTATTATATCTTCCTCAAAACAGCCACCATACCTACCTATTATGGCCTTTCCATAGCCATTATGAGATATATTGTCATGCAACTTCCACCGCTTCCATTTTGATGACTTGAGCATTCATTTTCATATTGCTTTGCATGATCCTAAGATAGCTAGCATGATATTTCCATGGCTTGTCCTTTTTTGATATCGTTGTTATGCTAGATCATTGCACATCGTGGTACACTGCCAGAGGCATTCATATAGAGTCATATTTTGTTCTAGGTATCAAGTTGTAATTTTTATTTCTTTTGAGTTATAAGTAAACATAAGTGTGATGATCATCATTATTCATTATTAGAGCATGTACCAGTGAGGAAAGGATGATAGAGACTATGATTCCATGAGACTCCGGACAATGAGAGAGAAAAATTAAAAAAAGAAAAGAAGAAAAAGAAATAGAAAAAAATATAAGGGGCATTGTTACTATCCTTTACCACACTTGTGCTTCAAAGTAGCACCATGTTTTTCATATCGAGAGTCTCCTATTTAGTCACTTTCATATACTAGTGGGAATTTTTCATTATAGAACTTGGCTTGTATATTCGATGATGAGCTTCCTCAAATGTCCGTGGTCTTCATGAGCAAGCAAGTTGGATGCACACCCACTTAGTTTTCATATTGAGATTTCATACACTTATAGCTCTTAGTGCATCCGTTGCATGGCAATCCCTACTCCTCACGTTGATATCAATTGATGGGCATCTCAATAGCCCGTTGGTTAGCCGCGTCGATGTGAGACTTTCTTACTTTTTTGTCTTCTCTATATTTACCCCCATCATCATACTCTATTCCACCTATAGTGCTATATTCATGGCTTGCGCTCATGTATTGCGTGAGAGTTGAAAAAGCTGAAGCACGTTAAAAAGTATGAACCAATTGCTCGGCTTGTCATGGGGGTTGTGCATGATAAATACTTTGTGTTAAAAAAGATAGAGCATGACAAGATTATATGATTTTGTAGGGACAACTTTCTTTAGGGTTGATATTTTGAAAGACATGATTGTTTGTTGGGATGCCTGAGTATTAATGTCTTTATGTCAAATTATAGACTATTGCTTTGAATCATTCGTGTCTTAATATTCATGCCATGATTAGATATATGATCAAGTTTATGCTAGGTAGCATTCCACATCAAAAATTATCTTTTTGTTATCATTTACCTACTCGAGGACGAGCAGGAATTAAGATTGGGGATGCTGATACGTCTCCATTGTATCTATAATTTTTGATGGTTTCATGCCAATATTATACAACTTTCACATATTTTTGGCAACTTTTATATGATTTATTGGACTAACCTATTGATCCAGTGCCCAGTGTCAGTTCCTATTTGTTGCATGTTTTTGTTTCGCAGAAAATCCATATCAAACAAAGTCCAAACGCGATAAAAATTTACGAAGAATTATTTTGGAATATTTATGATTTTGGGGGCTGGAATCAACGCAAACGGGGGCTCATAGTGAGCACAACCCACCAGGGCGCGCCAGGCACCCCCTGGCGCGCCCAGGTATCTTATGCCCTCCTTGAAGGTAAGTTGGGGCCCTTCTTCTCTGCAAGAAAGATAATTTATGGGAAAAAATCGTGTAAAAATTTCAGCGCAATCAGTGTTACGGATCTTCATGAATTTAAAAAACCATGAAGGGCCAGATCTGGGGAATGCGAAACAGAAGAGAACAGAGAGGGATATCCAATCTCGAAGGGGCTCCCGCCCCTCCGCCGCCATGGAGGCCATGGACTAGAGTGGGAACTCTCCTCCCATCTAGGGGGTGGGCGAGGAATAAGAATAAGGAGGGGGGCTCTCTCCCCCTCTCTCCCAGTGGCGCCGGAACGCCGCCAGGGCAAGGATCGTGACGGTGATCTACATCAACAATCTTGCTACCATCAACATCAACTTTCTCCCCCTCTATGCAGCGGTGTAACACCTCTTCTCTCTGCTATAATCTCTACTTAAACAGGGTGCTCAACTCCATATACTATTTCCCAATGATCTATGGTTATCCTATGATGTTTGAGTAGATCCGTTTTGTCATGTGGGTTAATCGTGATCTTGGTTGGTATGATTGTATATTTTATTTATGGCGCTGTCCTACGGTGCCCTCCATGTCGCGCAAACGTGAGGGATCCCCGCTGTTGGGTGTTGCATTACGTTTATGATTCACTTATGGTGGGTTGCGAGAGTGACAGAAGCTTAAACCCGAGTAGGTGGGTTGTTGCGTATGGGATAAAGAGGACTTGATACTTAATGCTATGGTTGGGTTTCACGACCTTAATGATCTTTAGTAGTTGCGGATGCTTGCTAGGGGTCCAATCATAAGTGCATATGATCCAAGTAGAGAAAGTATGTTAGCTCATGCCTCTTCCTCATATAGAATTACAAGAATGATTACCGGTACTTGTTATCAATTGCCTAGGGACAAATGACTTTCTTATTGACAAAAGCTATCCACTTTTATTATCTTGTAATTTATTCATAGTTTTATTCTCATAGAGTACTCGTAGTTTATTGTTGCAAAATAGTTTCATAATTGTTTTAGGTAAAGCAAACGTCAAGTGTACGTAGAGTTGTATCGATGGTTGATAGAACTTGAAGGAATATTTGTTCACCTTTAGCTCCTCGTTGGGTTCGACACTCTTATTTATCAAAGAAGGCTAGAAACGATCCCCTATACTTGTGGGTTATCAAACGGCCGTCCTGCCCAGCTCAGAACGGGAATCCTTCGCTGCTCGGGCCTGGCCGCTTGGGCGTTAGTATTGCGTTACTCGCTTAGGCTTTCCTTCATGGGAATCGGTGCGAACGAGGTCGTCCGCACATTGTCCCACACCGATGATCGTTGCTGGGTTCAGCTTGGACCCCATCACCACGCCGCCTTCACCGAACGGCATCCTCGACCTCGCGCGCGATCGGATTATTTGCCCGCTGCCTGTGATCTGCCCCATTTTGCACGTGGGATCGATCTGGCCTATTGGTTGCGCATGCCTCCATTGATCCCACGAAGACTGTCACCAAGTACAATGCGACCATCCACCAATCAAGCAACGAGTTGCCGCTGCATCGCTGCATCAGGCCACAGCGCCGCTACCCCGTGGTTCTCTCCGCGTCTTCACCGACAGCGCGCCGCCGCTGCGTCACCCCTTCTGACTATAGCACCAAGGGACGCGGTCCATGGCACCGCCCCGAAGCCGTCCACGCAGCTACACCGACCCTCATGCTGCCGCTGTGTTGCCCTAATACGTCTCCAACGTATCTATAATTTTTGATTGTTCCATGCTATTATATTATCTATTTTGGATGTATAATGGGCTTTAATATGCTGTTTTATATAATTTTTGGGACTAACCTATTAACCAGAGGCCCAGTGCTAGTTTCTGTTTTTTTGCCTATTTTAGTGTTTATAGAAAAGAAATATCAAACGGAGTCCAAACGGAATGAAACCTTCACGAGGATCTTTCTTGGAACGAAAGCAATCTAGAAGACTTGGAGTTGAAGTCCGGGAGTCTACGAGGAAGCCACGAGGCAGGAGGGCGCCCCCCCCACCCTCGTGGGCCCCTCGTAGCTCCACCGACGTACTTCTTTCGCCTATATATATACTCTTATACCTTAGAAACATCAGGGGGAGCCACAAAAACACTTTTCCACCGCCTCAACCTTCCGTACCCGTGAGATCCCATCTTGGGGCCTTTTCCGGTGATCTGCCGAAGGGGGAATCGATCACGAAGGGCTTCTACATCAACACGATTGCCTCTCCGGTGAAGCGTGAGTAGTTTACCACAGATCTTCGGGTCCATAGTTATTAGCTAGATGGCTTCTTCTCTCTCTTTGATTCTCAATACAAAGTTCTCCTCAATGTTCTTGCAGATCTATTCGATGTAATACTCTTTTGCGGTGTGTTTGCCGAGATCCGATGAATTGTGGATTTATGAACTTGATCATCTATGAATATTATTTGGTTCTTCTCTGAATTCTTATATGTATGATTTGATATCTTTGCAAGTCTCTTCGAATTATTTGTTTAGTTTGGCCAACTAGATTGATGTTTCTTTCAATGGGAGAAGTGCTTAGCTTTGGGTCCAATCTTGTGGTGTCCTTTCCGAGTGACAGTAGGGTCAGCAAGGCACGTATTGTATTGTTGCCATCGAGGATAAAAAGATGGGGTTTATATCATATTGTTTGAGTTTATCCCTCTACATCATGTCATCTTGTTTAATGCGTTACTCCGTTCTTATGAACTTAATACTCTAGATGCATGTTGGATAGCGGTCGATGTGTGGAGTAATAGTAGTAGATGCAGAATCGTTTCGGTCTACTTGACATGGACGTGATGCCTATGTTCATGATCATTGCCTTAGATGTCATCATAATTATGCGCTTTTCTATCAATTGCTCGGCAGTAATTTGTTCACCCACCGTAATACATGCTATCTTGAGAGAAGCCACTAGTGAAACATATGACCCCCGGGTCTCTTTTTCATTATATTGAATCAACTTGCCAATTTCTATCGCCGTTCCTTTTTATTGCAATCTTTACTTTCCAATCTATACAATAAAAATACCAAAAATATTTACCTATCTCTATCAAATCTCACTTTTGCGATTGGCCATGAAGGGATTGACAACCACTTTATCGCGTTGGTTGCAAGGTTCTTGATTGTTTGTGGAGGTACTAGGTGACTTGTGTGTCGTCCCCTACTTGATTGATACCTTGGTTGTCAAAACCGAGGGAAATACTTACGCTACTTTGCTGCATCACCCTTTCCTCTTCAAGGGAAACTCAACGCATGCTCAAGAGCTAGCAAGAAGGATTTTTGGCGCCGTTGCCGGGGAGATCTATGCCAAGTCAAGACATACCAAGTACCCATCATAAACTCTTCTCCCTCGCATTACATTATTTGCCATTCGCCTCTCGTTTTCCTCTCCCCCACTTCTAAAACAATTTTCGAAAACCTTTGCCTTTTCTTCACCCCTCTTCCTTTTGCTTCTTTTCGCTTGCTTCTTGTGTGCTTGTGTGTTGGATTGATTCTTTGTCACGATGGATCAAGAATTGTGTGACTCTTCCAATACCAACAACAATGATTTTATTAACACTCCGATTGCTCCTACTACGGATGCTAAATCTTGTGAAATTAATACCACTTTGTTGAATCTTGTTATGGAAGATCAATTTTCTGGCCTTCCTAGTGAAGATGCCGCAACCCATCTAATCAACTTTGTTGATTTGTGTGATATGCAAAAGAAGAAAGATGTGGATAATGATATTGTTAAATTGAAGCTATTTCCATTTTTGCTAAGAGATCATGCTAAAACTTTTTCTTCTTTGCCTAAAAATAGTATTGATTCAGGGAATAAGTGCAAAGATGCTTTTATCTCTAAGTATTTTCCTCCCGCTAAGATCATCTCTCTTAGGAACATGAGCATGTTGCACAAGCTTGGGAGATGATGAAATTAATGATACGTAATTGCCCTACACATGGTTTGAATTTGTGGACGATTATACAAATTTTTTATGCCGGATTGAATTTTGCTTCTAGAAATCTTTTAGATTCGGCCATGGGAGGCACTTTATGGAAATCACTTTAGGAGAAGCTACTAAACTCCTAGACAATATTATGGTTAATTATTCTCAATGGCACACCGAAAGATCCACTAGTAAAAAGGTTCATGCGATTGTGGAGATTAATGTTTTGAGTGGAAAGATGGATGAACTTATGAAATTGTTTGCTAATAAAAGTGTTTCTTCTGATCCTAATGATATGCCTGATTGAGAATAATAATGAATCTATGGATGTGAATTTTGTTGGTAGGAACAATTTTGGTAACAACGCGTACAGAGGAAATTTTAATTCTAGGCCGTTTACTAGTAATTCCTCTAATAATTATGGTAATTCCTACAACAATTCTTATGGAATTTTAGTAAGACACCCTCTGATTTTGAGAATAGTGTTAAAGAATTTATGAGTTCGCAAAAGAGTTTCAATGCTTTGATTGAAGAAAAACTGCTTAAGATTGATGAGTTGGCTAGAAACGTGGATAGAATTTCTCTTGATGTTGATTATTTGAAACTTAGATCTATTCCACCTAAGCATGATATCAATGAGTCTCTCAAATCCATGAGAATTTCCATTGATGAGTGCAAAGAAAGAACCGCTAAGATGCATGCTAAAAAATATTGCTTTGTGAAAGTGTGTTCTTCTAGTTTTTATGATACTAATGATGAAGATCTAAAAGTGATTGATGTGACTCCTATTAAATGTTTGTTTTCCAATATGAATCTTGATAAAGATGGGACTGGAGATGAGTCAACTTTAGTTAAAAGGCGTCCCAATGATTCGGAGTTTTTAGATCTAGATGCAAAAATAGATAAAAGTGGGATTGAAGAGGTCAAAACTTTAAGTAGCAATGAACCCACTATTTTGGATTTCAAGGGATTTAATTATGATAATTGCTCTTTGATAGATTGTATTTCCTTGTTGCAATACGTGTTAAATTCTCCTCATGCTTATAATCAAAATAAAGCTTTTACTAAACATATCGTTGATGCTTTCATGCAATCTTATGAAGAAAAGCTTGAACTAGAAGTTTCTGTTCCTAGAAGACTTTATGATCAATGGGAACCTACTATTAAAATTAATATTAAATATTATGAATGCTATGCCTTGTGTGATTTGGGTGCTAGTGTTTCCACGATTCCAAAAACTTTATGTGATGTGCTCGGTTTCTGTGAATTTGATGATTGCTCTTTAAATTTGCATCTTGCGGATTCCACCATTATGAAACCTATGGGAAGAATTAATGATGTTCTTATTGTTACAAATTGGAATTAAGTGCCTGTAGATTTCATTGTTATTGATATAGATTGCAATCCTACATGTCCTATTATTCTCGATAGACCTTTCCTTAGAACGATTGGTGCAATTATTGGTATGACACAAGGAAATATTAGATTCCAATTTCCATTAAGGAAAGGCATGGAACACTTTACTAGGAATAAAATTAAATTTCCTTATGAATCTATTATGAGAGTCACTTATGGATTGCATACCAAAGATGGCAATACCTAGATCTATTCTTGCTTTTATGCCTAGCTAGGGGCGTTAAGCGATAGCGCTTGTTGGGAGGCAACCCAATTTTATTTTTGTTTTTTGTTTTTCGATCCTGTTTATTAATAAATAATTCATATATATTCTGGTTACATGTAGTTTTATGTTTTAATTAGTATTTGTGCCAAGTAGAACCTTTGGGAAGACTTGGGTGAAGTCTTTGCGATCTTGCTGTAAAAAACAGAAACTTTTGCGCTCACGAGAATAGCTGTCATTCTTTACTGGAGAGTGCTTTTAGGTTGATTATTTTTGCATATGATTAATAGGCAAATTACTCACGTCCACAAACTTATTTCAGAATTTTCAGAGTTACATAAGCATTCGGAAGTTATAGATCGCTACAGACTGTTCTGTTTTTGACAGATTCTATTTTTCGTGTGTTGTTTGCTTATTTTGATGAATCTATGAGTAGTATCGGGGGGTATGAACCATAGAGAAGTTGTAATACAGTAGCTTTAACACCAATATAAATAAATAATGAGTTCATTACAGTACCTTAAGGTGGTGGTTTATTTTCTTATACTAACGGAGCTCATGAGATTTTCTGTTGAAGTTTTGTGTTGTGAAGTTTTCAAGTTTTTGGGTAAAGATTTGATGGATTTTGGAATAAGGAGTGGCAAGAGACTAAGCTTGGGGATGCCCAAGGCACCCCAAGATAATTCAAGGACAACCAAAAGCCTAAGCTTGGGGATGCCCCGGAAGGCATCCCCTCTTTCGTCTTCGTCTATCGGTAACTTTACTTGAGGCTATATTTTTATTCACCACATGATATGTGTTTTGCTTGGGCGTCTTGAATGATTTGAGTCTTTGATTTTTAGTTTACCACAATCATCCTTGCTGTACACACATTTTGGGAGAGACACGCATGAATCAGAATTTATTAGAATACTCTATGAACTTCACTTATATCTTTTGAGCTAGACAATATTGCTCTAGTGCTTCGCTTATATCTTTTTAGAGCACGGTTGCATTTTTATTTTATAGAAATTATTGATCTCTCATGCTTCACTTATATTATTTTGAGAGTCTTTTAGAACAGCATGGGAATTTGCTTTGGTTATAAAACTAGTCCTAATATGATGGGCATCCAAGATGGGTATAATAAAAACTTTCGTAAAAAGTGCATTGAATACTATGAGAAGTTTGATTTTTGATGATCGTTTTGAGATATGAGGATGGTGATATTAGAGTCATGCTAGTAGGATAATTGTGAATTTGAGAAATACGTGTGTTGAGGTTGCAAGTCCAGTAGCATGCACGTATGGTAATCGTTGTGTAACAAATTTGAAGCATGAGGTGTTTCTTTGATTGTCTTATGTGTGGAGGTCGGGATTGCGCGATGGTTAACTCCTACCAACCCTCCCCCTAGGAGCATGCGCGTAGTGCTTGGTTTTGATGACTTGTAGATTTTTGCAATAAGTATGTGAGTTCTTTATGACTAATGTTGAGTCCATGGATTATACGCACTCTCACCTTCAACCACTGCTAGCCTCTGTAGTACCGCGCAAATTCCGCCGGTACCATAAACCCACCATTTACCTTCCTCCAAACAGCCACCATACCTACCTATCATGGCATTTCCATAGCCATTCCGAGATATATTGCCATGCAACTTTGCACCGTTCCGTTTATTATGACACACTCCATCATTGTCACATTGCCTTGTATGATCATGTAGTTGACATCGTATTTGTGGCAAAGCCACCATTCATAAAATTTTCATACATGTCATTCTTGATTCATTGCACATCCCGGTATACCGCTGGAGGCATTCATATGGAGTCATATTCTGTTCTAAGTATCGAGTTGTAATCCTTGAGTTGTAAATAAATAGAAGTGTGATGATCATCATTATTAGAGCATTGTCCCGTGTGAGGAAATAAAAAAAAGAGGCCAAAGAAGCCAATGAAGAAAAAGAGGCCAAAGTAGCAAAACAAAAAAAAGAGAAAAAGAGAGAAGGGACAATGCTACTATCCGTTTTCCACACTTGTGCTTCAAAGTAGCACCATGATCTTCATAATAGAGAGTCTCTTATTTTGTCACTTTCATATACTAGTGGTAATTTTCGTTATAGAACTTGGCTTTTATATTCCAATAATGGGATTCCTCAAAATGCCCTAGGTCTTCATGAGCAAGAAAGTTGGAAGCACACCCACTTAGTTTCTTTTTTTGAGCTTTCATTAATTTATAGCTCTAGTGCATCTGTTGCATGGCAATCCCTACTCACTCACATTGATATCTATTGATGGGCATCTCCATAGCCCGTTGATACACCTAGTTGATGTGATACCATCTTACTCCTTTTTTTGTCTTCTCCACAACCACCATTCTATTCCACCTATAGTGCTATGTCCATGGCTCACGCTCATGTATTGCGTGAAAGTTGAAAAAGTTTGAGAATACTAAAGTATGAAACAATTGCTTGGCTGAAACTGGGGTTGTGCATGATTTGAACATTTTGTGTGATGAAGATGGAGCATATCCAAACTATATGATTTTGTAGGGATGAACATTCTTTGGCCATGTTATTTTGAGAAGACATAACTACTTTGTTAGTATGATTGAAGTATTATTATTTTTATGTCAATATTAAACCTTTGTCTTGAATCATTCGGATCTGAACATTCATGCCACAATAAAGAAAATTACATTGATAATTATGTTAGGTAGCATTCCACATCAGAAATTCTGTTTTTATCATTTACGCACTCGAGGACGAGCAGGAATTAAGCCTGTGTCGCTCTGATACGTCTCCAACGTATCTATAATTTTTTATTGTCCCATGCTATTATATTATCTATTTTGGATGTTTAATGGGCTTTAATATGCTCTTTTATATTATTTTTGGGACTAACCTATTAACCAGAGGCCCAATGCCAGTTATTTTGTGCCTATTTTAGTGTTTTACAGAAATGGAATTTCAAATGGAGTCCAAACAGAATGAAACTTTCGTGAGGATCTTTCTTGGACCGAAAGCAATCCACAAGACTTGGAGTTGAAGTCTGGGACTCTACGAGGAAGCAATGAGGCAGGAGGGCGCGCCCAGGGGGGTAGGCGCGCCCCCACCCTCGTGGCCCCTCGTAGCTCCATCGACGTACTTCTTTCGCTTATGTATACTCTTATACCCTAGAAACATCAGGGGGAGCCACGAAAACACTTTTCCACCACCACAACCTTCTGTACTTGTGAGATCCCATCTTGGGGCCTGTCGGTGTCAAAACTGGCGGATCTCGGGTAGGGGGTCCCGAACTGTGCGTCTAGGCGGATGGTAACAGGAGACAAGGGAAACTGTGTTTTTACCCAGGTTCGGGCCCTCTCGATGGAGGTAAAACCCTACTCCTGCTTGATTAATATTGATGATATGGGTAGTACAAGAGTGGATCTACCACGAGATCAGAGAGTTTAAACCCTAGAAGCTAGCCTATGGTATGATTGTTGTTCGTCCTACGGACTAAACCTCTCCGGTTTATATAGACACCAGAGAGGGCTAGGGTTACACAAAGTCGGTTACAATGGGAGGAGATCTTCATATCATATCGCCAAGCGTGCCTTCCATGCCAAGGAAAGTCCCATCCGGACACGGGACGGAGTCTTCAATCTTGTATCTTCATAGTCCAGGAGTCCGGCCAAAGGTCATAGTCCGGCCATCCGGACACCCCCTAATCCAGGACTCCCTCAGTAGCCCCTGAACCAGGCTTCAATGACGACGAGTCCGACGCGCAAATTGTCTTCGGCATTGCAAGGCGGGTTCCTCCTCCGAATACTTCATAGAAGATGTTGTACACCAGGATAGTGTCCGGCTCTGCAAAATAAGTTCCACATTCCACCGTAGAGAGAATAATATTTGCACCAATCAGATCTGCTGACATATTACGCAACGTGACATCATGCCACAGCCAGGCTTTTATTCATTATACCGCTCCACCTCAGCGCGTTTAGCGAGGTGGTTTCCTTGGCACGTCTTGTCAAAGCGGAGATCGTGTCCCCTTATTCCGGGATTGTCATCAATACGAGCGTGGGTAACCCAACCGCGCCTTTGGTATGACTCCCTAATTGAAAGCGAGTCCCAAACGGTTACGGGGAGGGCTCTTGGTATTCAACTCCTTTATAAGGAGACCAAAGGCTCGACCCCTTTATTCTCAATCCAATCGAATCCGCCCCTCGCTTCGAGTTCCAACACCCAAAGCTCTAGTTTTAGGCGCTTTGGACCTTCGACGATGTCCGGCTCCGACCTTCAAGGCCGGTGGATGCCTTCCTCCATTACGGAAGAAGATGTGAGAAAGCTGAGAGATGCCAGGTATCTAACCGGCGAGATCTCGCATAGGCTGCCTGCTCAAGGGCAGGCCATTCCCACTCCCCAGCCCGGTGAGAGCGTGGTGTTTGCATCTCACTTCCTTCGGGGGCTAGGCTTCCCGATTGATCCCTTCGTGAGGGGGCTTATGTTTTATTACGGGCTGGAGTTCCACGACTTAGCTCCGGAGTCCATCCTCCAAATCTCATCATTCATTGTCGTGTGGGAGGCCTTCCTCCATATTACTCCTCACTTCAGATTGTGGCTAAGAACTTTCAAGGTGGAACCGAAGATGATCGAGGAGCAGCACGCTGAGTGCGGGGGAGCTATAATAAGCAAGATGGCCGACGCTCCATGGCCCGAGGGATCTTTTCAAGAGGAGTTCGGCTTATGGCAACAGGACTGGTTTTACATCACAGCCCCCAGGGGCACCACATGGGTGGCGCCACCTACTTTTTGCTCGGGCACGCCACCACGGCTAGCGTCATGGGTTAATGAAGAACTTATCTGGGGGCCGCCCAAAGACGTGCCCTTACTGCAGGACCGCATTCGAGATCTTCTAGAAAGAGATATCAACTTGACCGTAGTGGCGCAAGTTATGCTGATTCGCTGCACACTGCCCTGCAAACGTCGCCCTCTCCGCCTGTGGGAATTTAATCCGGAGGGAACGCGAGTCCTCCAACATTTCATGGGCGCGACACCCGTGGAGATGTACAAATTGTTCTTCGGATCACAAGCAAGGTGTCCAGATTTGTCCGAGGACGTAGGTCTGAGCTGCAATCGCCCGGATGCTAAGGTAAGTAGCCCCGTATTTGGACACACCATCCGTATTTTCATCACAAAATTACCCTTAACAGAGTTGTCCTTTGAACAGGAGTGGATAGTGAAGGCAAAGCTTATCAGGTGTCCAGCCCCCCTGCCCGAGACCGCGCCGAATCCCATGCTAACCAGGATGCTGGAGGTCGCGCTTTTGGTGGAAGGCGAAGGGGGGAACCAAGGAGCTACCGCCTCCGCGAAGGAGGCTATTAGGAAGGGAAGAATCGAAAATTCCCCCGACCAGGGAAAGAAAAGGACTGCCTCTGAAGACCCGGAGGTGATGGCCTCAAAACGGGGGAAGAAATCTTCGCCAGAGGGTTCGGCACCAGAGAACGCCCCGGTCGAATCGCCCCCTAAAGGGGACCCACTCTCCCCCGAGACGTAAGTGAAGGGAGGGGTTCCATAATGAATGACACTCCGGTTTTATTTCCGAGGAAAGTAACCGAAACATTACCTTGCAGTTCAGATCTCAACCCTTCTCAGCAGAGCTCATCTTCAGGGGATCTTCGTCCGGAGTTGATAGAAAGCGAAACGCCTCCCCTTGTTGCACCGTCTCACGAGGCAGGCGACCCCGAGGTGTCGTCTCAGAGGGTTTTTCCAAAGTTCGGACCCTGGAAAAGGTCGTCAGGCTAGTCCGGCACCCTCTGGTGCGCAGTCGGAGGGGCTGAAGGATCTGCTTGGGAGGGCGTCTATCTCAGAAGAACACCGTATGTTGATGAATACGGTGATTGGAAGGATTTCATCCGCGGAAAGCGGATTGTACGAGGCTGCCAGGAGTTTACTAACAGGCTTTGAGGTACGTAAAAAGGTGTACCTTTTGGTAGAGCCCTATATTAAATGCGCCCTGTATAAATAGTAGCCCCTGAGACTCTGTGTGTCGTCAAGAGTGACAGCGCACAGAGGATCGTAACCCTAGGTATAATATGTCGCCTTTTCTATGAAGGTGGCAAAGTGTTCGGTGGCTAGCTGGACTGATGAATCTGCCGAGCTAAAGCGGCAACTTGACGTAGCAGATGCCGACATCGTGCTTGTAAATAAGCGGCTAGACGAGGCTCAAGGTATGTTCCAAAGACACCTGGTAATAGGAGCTCGATGCTCGGGCCTTATATATATGTGCTTAATGTAGATGGTGATGCTGCCGTGGAGAACCTTCGGGTGGAACTTGCCCGAGCCAAGGAGCAAGGAAGGAGAAGTGATGCGGCTGCCGTTAAAGCGGCTGAAGAGCTAAAAGCCGAACAGGCTGCTCACTGCCAGAGCAAGAAGGTAATAGCCGAGATGGCCATAAAATTGAAGGATGCTAACGACCGCTGTAAATTTCCTGAACAAGAAGATAGGGCGGCTCAGAAGGACCTTGAAAAGATCACTGCCGAAGCCAAGGATACTCGCTCTGCAATGAGAGCTATGAAGGAGGAGCTGCGTCAGGCCGGAGATACCACGGCTGGAAAGCCTTATATGCTACGGATGAAGTTCAGAGACCCCAAGTATGCTCCGTTATACCGGCAATGGAGTGCGGAAAACACTTATCTGGATTTGGCAGCTAGTGCGGCGGACGCGACCGAACACTTCCGCGGCCGAGGTGACCATGGATTGGAAGAGCTTTTTTGGTCGCAGTTCCACAATCCAGAACGCCCACTTTCAGTATCCGACCGTTTGGCCGCCTGGGCGAGCTGAACAGGTTATCCGGACTCGCCATGAGGTATGTTGCGAGTCGTCTGTGGCCGGAGAAGCCGGAGCCGAAGAGTTATTTTGGCTTGGTGCAGCAGTTCCTTGGTTCGGTGCCGCATGCTGATGCAATGAAGAGGTCGGCGTGCATAGAGGGCGCACAGATGGCTCTTGCCCGTGTCAAAACATACTGGGTGGATATGAAGGCCAGTGTTGTTGCATCCCGGGATTCGGGCGAAAGCCGAGTACCTGCCAAGCACTACTTTGAGGTAGTTCTTCATGGCGCTCGTTTAATAGAGTCGCAGTGCTTGAAGAATGTTGTGTTCGAATAGCGTGTACTATTGTAAAACGAATATTTTGATGGAATATAAAGGCTTTTTATACTTGTGCTTGCAAGAATTATGATGCCTCCTGTGCGACCGTTTAATGTATATATGTGTATATAACCTGAAAGATGGCAGTCGTTGGCTTCAGCCCCCACACATGGGATGCGGGGGTGTTCTCAAAAAGGCGCCTTTTCACACTTAATCCAACATCTTGGTCCTATAAAGGAGGTGGTGGCGCGGCGAACTAGGCAACCGGACTATAACGCTTTATCACTTTCACTTAGCCATAGGAGTTTGACAGCGGGGCTACTGAATAGCCCCTAGGGGCACTGCGCTCACCCGAATTCGGGGCGCGAGTGTGCCTGACCGGGAAGCGGCCCTTCGTTAATGCGGAGGAATCCTAAAGATTCCGAAAGTCATCGAGTGGTTGACCAGTCTCTCGCTATATCATGACAGTCAGTTTTCGGCTTTCTCTACTGAGGTGCTCGCCTGGCCGAACCGGGGCACAATCGCACTAGTTCTCCTGGTGCCGCGTTAGCCGATATAACGGAATGTAAGGCAGCAAAACACAGGAGCCGGGCAAACCCAACATTTGACCAAAGACATGATTCAGAGCTGATGCATATAGGGCCAAACTCGCGACGCCGAACACTCCCTAAGGTATTCGGTCTTTATGAAGACGGGCCGAAATAGAGCCCTTGGTAAAAAAGCCCCTGATGTCCAGGTACGCGCAAAGATTCTGGCATGGCCACATGCCAAGACGCCAGCCTCCTCCTCGGTTATAGCAAAAACCGAGGGATGTTGTCAACAAGAGACAGTAAAAAAGGTTTACACAGGGTCTTAATCTGAAAAGAATCCTTGAAACGGGTCCCTGCTGCACGTCTGCGCATGTGTCTCCGTTGTGCCGTATCCTGGACGGGCGTAGCACGATGTTCGTCTACGAAAGAGAGGAACTTAGTAAAAAAATAAGCGTGCGAGAAATCTATATTAAGATAAACAAAACATAGTTGGAGCAAGAATTGAGCCGTATTGTCTCCTGGCGAGAACACGCGGAGCCCCTTGTACAGGGTTATGCGGCTATTAAGCATATGTACGTTTGCGCCGGACTCGTCGAGCCGTGTCCGGGGTAGGGCGGCTGGATTAGTGGGCGGCTGTCTAGGCGGCCGCACCTTTGCCCGTACTTTGGGGGTCAATTTATATTCCCCTGTAATGAAATGATGCCTCGTGGGCCGGGCATTTTAAGTGTAAGGGATGCATAATGCGGTATTGCGTTAAAGCGGGCGAAAGCTTCATGTCCCAGTAGCGCTTGATAGCGACTTACGAATGGGCCGATGTGGAATGTTAGCTTTTCGCTTCGGAAGTTGTCGGGTGAGCCGAACGTGACTTCTAATAAAAGGGAACCCATACTCTGGGTATCTGGACCCGGCGTGACTCCTTGAAAGGAAGTGTTGCCATGGCGGATTATAGCTGGGTTTACCCCTAGTTTGCAGATTGTGTCCTGATATAACAGGTTCAAGTCAGTGCCTCCGTCCATAAGGACTTTTATAAATTGGAGTCCGTTAATAATCGGATTCACGACCAAGGCAGTCCAGCCTGCATTCCGGGCTCCTCTAGAGTAATCCTAATGATCGAAGGTGATTGGTTGTAACAACCAGTGGCGGTGCTCCTCTGGGGCTGGCCGTACGGCACGTGTCTTTGTAAGCGTCGTTCTGTTTTCCCTTTTGTCATCTGAAGTGAATTTACTGTCTTGACTTCTTGTGGGAACTTCTTTTGTTCTCCGGTGTTCTACTTGTGGGGTGCGTCGTCATCCTCGCTTGGTGAGTCGAGCCCCTTGTTTCCGGCGTTGAGTTTGCCGGACTGCTTGAAGACCCAACAATCTCTGTGGGTATGGTTTGCAGGTCTCCCGGGAGTACTATGGATTTGACATATTTTGTCCAAGATTTTGTTGAGGTTGGATAGCTCGTCCCTGTCATCTTTGGGGGGCGGCTTTTTCTGATTTTGCCGAGAGCTTTTGAATCCGGCGTTTACTGCCGTGTTCATCGGGCTGTTGTCCTTGATCCGATGCGGTTCTTTGTTACGGCGCGGTTTCCCCTTCCCATCTCTGGGTTCGAATGTATTCGGGTCGCTGGTGCTGCTTCTTGCCAACCAGCTATCATCTCCTGCACAAAAGCGGGTCATGAGGCTTGTTAACGTGGCCATTGTTCATGGCTTTTCTTGGCCGAGGTGTCTGGCGAGCCATTCGTCTCGGACGCTATGTTTGAAAGCTGCGAGGGCCTCGGCATCCGGATAGTCGACTATCCGATTCTTTTTAATAAGGAATCTATTCCAGAGTTTCCGGGCTGACTCTCGGGGCTGCTGAGTAATATGACTCAGATCATCTGCATCCGGAGGTTGGACATAGGTCCCTTGAAAATTTGCCCGGAAAGCATCCTCGAGCGCTTCCCAGCTTCCCATGGTGTTTTCGGGAAGGCTTTTAAGACAATCCGGGCTGGCCCTTTGAGCTTAAGGGGTAAGTATTTTATGGCGTGGAGGTCATCTCCTCTGGCCATGTGTATGTGGAGGATATAATCCTCGATCCAGACTCCAGGGTCTATTGTTCCATCGTATGCTTCTATGTTCACGGGCTTGAATCCCACTGGAAATTCATGATCCAGCACCTCATCGGTAAAACATAGAGGATGTGCGGCGCCCCTGTATTTAGGTGTGCCGCGATGTTCGGATATTTTTTGCATTGCATTGCTCACTGGAGCTTGCTTTCTTGGCCTATAGATGGATCTGGTTGGGCCAGCTTTTTAATGCGAATTCTTGGACGGATCACGCGTCGTATTGAGTGCGGCGCCTTTTGTTGTGTGAGATCGATCGTGGGGTCATCTGTCCGACCTTGTGGCTTCCTTATTTTTTGACTGTGGGGGCTTTATGGCCTCTTCATCAAATTCCGGTAGTAGTTTCCGCTTCGAATAGCTCTTTGTGTGACGACTGTTGTCGTACTTGTGTGCGGTATTGAGTACTTTGCCCCATCTGATCCTGAGTGCATCTTCCACTATTTTGAGCCTCCGCTTCTGCTTTTTCAGGCTACGTGCAGTGGCAACAAGCCTTTGGTGGAGGTTCTGATGTTCCAGCAATTTGTCCGGTGTGAGGTCGTCCGGACTATTATCTTTCCTGGGGATGGGTTGTTCGGATTGTCCGCCCTGTTTGGACGGTTGCTCGATGGCATGTTCGTCTTCCGCTGATTCACCCTGCTCTATGGCTGGGTCTTTGTCGAGGTGGGGCTTGGCTTTGCGCTTACGCCGCCGCTTTGATTGTTTTTCAAGGGAGCGATCCCTGGTTGCACCCTTTTGATCCTCGTTGTCATTTCTGTTAGGTGTGTCCACCATGTATACATCGTATGATGAGGTGGCTTTCCAGTGCCCTATAGGTGCTGGTTCTTGTTCGTCTCCTTTATCGGCGTCCATACCGTCGATGTCTTCGGAGTCGAAGTCGAGCATGTCGGTTAGATCGTCGACAGTGGCTACCAAGTGGGTGGTGGGTGGGTTTCGAATTTCTTCATCGTCCACATCCCAACCATGCTGACCGTAATCCGGCCAGGGCTCTCCTAACAAAGAGAGAGACTTTAGTGAATTTAGGATATCGCCAAAGGGCGAGTGCTGAAAGACGTCCGTGGCGGTGAACTCCATGATTGAAGCCCAATCGGGTTCGATCGGAAGAGGTGCGGAATATAAGGAGTCCGGAGCGGAGTCCGACACCTTGGAGTCACGGGCCCTGCAAAGGATTAGGCTGGTATTCGGCTCTATCGCCGTAGAGATTGCGGCTCCCCAGGTGGCGTCCAATCGTCCATCCCCGACTAGAGCAGTAGGCTCCGAGCTAATGGTCGGAGCGGACACCTGAGCGACGCTCTGGGCGTTGTCCGGCGGCAGAGCTAAATCATGCCCATCGTGACAGTGCGGCATGCTCGGCAATGGCTCGAATCCATCGAAGATCAAGTCCCCGCGGATGTCGGCCGTGTAATTTAAGCTTCCAAACCTGACCTGATGGCTAGGGGCGTAGCTTTCGATCTGCTCCAGATGGCCAAATGAGTTGGCCCGCAGTGCGAAGCCGCCGAATACGAAGATCTGTCCGGGGAGAAAGGTCTCACCCTGGACCGCGACGTGATTGACGATCGAAGAAGCCATCGGGCCTAAAGTCGACGACACAGAGGAACTCTCAATGAAAGCACCAATGTCGGTGTCAAAACCGGCGGATCTCGGGTAGGGGGTCCCGAACTGTGCGTCTAGGCGGATGGTAACAGGAGACAAGGGACACGGTGTTTTTACCCAGGTTCGGGCCCTCTCGATGGAGTTAAAACCCTACTCCTACTTGATTAATATTGATGATATGGGTAGTATAAGAGTGGATCTACCACGAGATCGGAGAGGCTAAACCCTAGAAGCTAGCCTATGGTATGATTGTTGTTCGTCCTACGGACTAAACCTCTTAGGTTTATATAGACACCGGAGAGGGCTAGGGTTACACAAAGTCGGTTACAATGGGAGGAGACCTTCATATCGTATCGCCAAGCTTGCCTTCCACGACAAGGAAAGTCCCATCCGGACACGGGACGGAGTCTTCAATCTTGTATCTTCATAGTCCGGGAGTCCGTCCAAAGGTCATAGTCCGGCGATCCGGACACCCCCTAATACAGGACTCCCTTAGGGCCTTTTCCGGCGATCTGCCGGAGGGGGAATCGATCATGGAGGGCTTCTACATCAACACCATTGCCTCTCCGATGAAGCGTGAGTAGTTTACCATAGATCTTCGGGTCCATAGTTATTAGCTAGATGGCTTCTTCTCTCTCTTTGATTCTCAATACAAAGTTCCCCTCGATGTTCTTGGAGATCTATTCGATGTAATACTCTTTTGCAGTGTGTTTGCCGAGATCCGATGAATTGTGGGTTTATGAACTTGATCATCTATGAATATTATTTGGTTCTTCTCTGAATTCTTATATGCATGATTTGATATCTTTGCAAGTCTCTTCGAATTATCGGTTTAGTTTGGCCTACTGGATTGATCTTTCTTGCAATGGGAGAAGTGCTTAACTTTGGGTTTAATCTTGCAGTGTCCTTTCTGGGTGACAGTAGGGGCAACAAGGCACGTATTGTATTGTTGCTATCGAGGATAAAAAGATGGGGTTTATATCATATTGTTTGAGTTTATCCCTCTACATCATGTCATCTTGCTTAATGCGTTACTCCGTTCTTATGAACTTAATACTCTAGATGCATGCTAGATAGCGGTCGATGTGTGGAGTAATAGTAGTAGATGCAGAACTGTTTCAGTCTACTTGACACGGACGTGATGCCTATGCTCATGATCATTGCCTTAGATGTCATCATAATTATGCGCTTTTTTATCAATTGCTCGGCAGTAATTTGTTCACCCACCGTGATACATGCTATCTTGAGAGAATCCACTAGTGAAACCTATGCCCACCGGGTCTCTTTTCCATTATATTGAATCAACTTGCCAATTCTATCGCCGTTCATTTTTATTGCAATCTTTACTTTCCAATCTATACAACAAAAATACCAAAAATATTTAATTTAATATCTCTATGAGATCTCAGTTTGGCGATTGGTCGTGAAGGGATTGACAACCTCTTTATCGCGTTGGTTGCAAGGTTCTTAATTTTTTGTGCAGGTACTAGGTGACTTGTGTGTCGTCTCCTACTGGATTGATACCTTGGTTCTCAAAACTGAGGCAAATACTTACGCTACTTTGCTGCATCACCCTTTCCTCTTCAAGGGAAAACCAACGCATGCTTAAGAGGTAGCACGCCCCTTCTGGCTGTAGCGCTGCGACACGTGGTCCACTCCACTGTCCTCGTGCGTTGACTTCTAGGTGGTATGCATCACACAACCTCCCTAGGCACGGGAAAACCACCATCCACGCCGGTCTTCGTCATGTTGTCGAATTCCTCCTCGCCTACTTCGAGCACCGCCGATGCGCTCCTAACTTAGTCGCTGCTGCTCTTCTTCCTCGTGCCTCTGCTGCTGCTACCCTCATAGCCGCCACCCACCTCTCTGTCTTCATCCAACACCAGCTCATCACGAGCCTCGTCATCATCATCAACTTTGTCAATCTACACATGCCAGGTGCTGGTAACATCGACGCATGCCTTCAACCACGATGTGTCCCCGGGCTTGGCAAACCCGGCGCACGACTCGTCAACACCGTCTTCTACCGGTGCACCCTACCTCGATGCCCATGACTAATTCAATGCATCCTTGCGCCCGCGGTTCCATGACGAATACCTCAACACCGGTGAACCCCGACAAGACATCGACCACAACTACCTCACACAACTACCACGACCACAGCTGTTGGAGATATGCCCTAGAGGCAATCATGTATGATGATATTTCCTATGTGTTTATGAATAAAGATAGCCCTTGGACATTATCAATGATGCATATCAGCAAGTACGTGACTTGTTTGTGGGACTATGCATTGTATGATTACTGTCCTAAAAGGTCCCTAGTCGAAAGGGTTGTGTGGACGCACAACCGACTAGACTAGCATATGACACGGTCGACGGCTTGGTCTCACTAGCCATGGAGCATTGGATGCTAACAGGATAATATGGACTTGGAAGGATCTGGTCGGATTCAGCATAGTCGGATCCGAGTCGAGATAAGGTCCGAGTCGGACAAACCCACCTATGAGACGCAACGATATGTCATCTATGAGTTTCTAGTACAACATACGTTCTATGTCGTAAGACCTGAGCTGACACATGTACTCGGGATGGTGATAGACCTCCTTTGGTCCAACCAAACACTACTCCATGACTGGGTAGTTACAAAGGTAGGTTTCAGGCTTGTCTAGACCCATGATGCGAGACATGGTCGAGCAAGATGGGATTTGCCCCTCCGATCAAGAGAGATATACTCTGGGCCCCTCATGTGATCCGACCAAGATAAGCATGGCCATGCGACAAGGATTATGATATAATCTGGTTTGTGGTCAGCATCACTGGGACGAGAAAGAGGTCGGGCTAGCACAAGGATGATAGACTCGCCTTGAGACCGACAACATATATCGTGTGGCAAAAGGACTGGAAGTGTGATGTACAGGTTCGCCAACTGGTTTCATTGTTTGCTTGGTGGTCGACACACCTTGCTAGAGGCCTCTACCAGCCGAGCAGGTCGGAGGTGATTCGACCTGCAACCAAGCCGACTTAAACCTAATGGGTCGCGCGCTTGAGGGAAGGAACCTACAAGGACGGATCGGACTCCACGAGTTAGATATCATCCTACTCGGACTCGGATCCCGGCCGAACATATTTTGGGCTTTAGGGTCCGTCCGAGGCACAAGTGTTGAGCCCGCGACGGACGCCTATATATATTGGAGGTGCGACACACTCATTTGGTTGATCGCTTCGGTGCTGTCACTAGGGTTTGCATGTGTTGTGAATAGACACCTCCACTCGCCGCCGACTGTGTGATTGGACCTAGCAGTCTACCGCACGGTGTTCCTCCTTCACGCGCAGATACCGTTAGAGGCGGTGCACCCACGTCGCTCCGAAGAACTTTGATATGTCCATTTTGCATCATGCTTTTATATCAATATTTATTGCATTATGGGCTATTATTACACGTTATATCAAAATACTTATGCCTTTTCTCTCTTATTTCATAAGGTTTACATGAAGAGGGAGAATGCCGACAGCTGGAATTCTGGACTAGAAAGGGAGAAAATATTAGATACCTATTCTGCACAACTCCAAAAGTCCTGAAACTTCACGGAGATCAGTTTTGGAATATATTAAAAATATTGGGCGAAGAAAGCACCAGAGGGGGGCCACCAGTCAGCCACGAGGGTGGAGGGCGTGCCCTACCCCCCTGGGCATGCCCCCTACCTCGTGGGCCCCCTGGCAGGCCCCCACTCCCATCTTCAGCTATACGGTGTATTTTGCCCTGGAAAAAATCATAGAGAAGCTTTGGGACGATGCTCCGCGGTCTCGAGGAGGAACCTGGGCAGGACCAATCTAGGGCTCCGGTGGAGCTGTTCTGTAGGGGAAACATCCCCTTGGGAGGGGGAAATCACCACCATTGTCATCACCATCGATCCTCTCATCGAGAGGGGGTCAATCTCCATCAACATCTTCACCAGCACCATCCCCTCTCAAACCCTAATTCATCTCTCATATCTGATCTTTGTCTCAAAACCTCAGATTGGTACGTGTGGGTTGCTAGTAGTGTAGATTACTCCTTTAGTTGATGCTAGTTGGTTTATTTGGTGGAAGATCATATGTTAAAATCCTTAATGCTTATTAATACTCCTCTGATTATGAACATGAATATGATTTGTGAGTAGTTATGTTTGTTCCTGAGGACATCGAAGAAGTCTTGTTATAAGTAATCATGTGAATTTGGTATTCGTTTGATATTTTGATGAGATGTATGTTGTCTCTCCTCTAGTGGTGTTATGTGAACGTCAACTACATGACACTTCACCATGATTTGGGCCTAGGGGAAGGCATTGGGAAGTAATAAGTAGATGATGGGTTGCTAGAGTGACAGAAGCTTAAACCCTAGTTTATGCGTTGCTTCGTAAGGGGCTGATTTGGATCCATATGTTTCATGCTATGGTTAGATTTACCTTAATTCTTATTTCATAGTTGCGGATGCTTGCGAGAGGGGTTAATCATAAGTGGGAGGCTTGTCCAAGTAAGGACAGCACCCAAGCACCGGTCCACCCACATATCAAAATTATCAAAGTAATGAACGCAGACTATATGAGCATGATGAAAACTAGCTTGACAATAATTCCCATGTGTCCTCGGGAGCACTTTGCTTTATATAAGAGTTCGTCCAGGCTTGTACTTTGCTACAAAAAGGAATGGGCCACCTTGCTGTACCTTCTTTACTCTCGTTACTTGTTACCCGTTACGAATTACCTTATCACAAAACTATCTGTTATCGATAATTTCAGTGCTTGCAGAGAATACCTTGTTGAAAACCGCTTGTCGTTTCCTTCTGCTCCTTGTTGGGTTCGACACTCTTACTTATCGAAAGGAATATGATAGATCCCCTCTACTTGTGGGTCATCAATACTCTTTTCTGGCACCATTGCTTGGGAGTGAAGCGCCTTTGGTACGTGGAATTTGTAAGGAAACATTTATATAGTGTGCTTAAATTTACTGTCACTTGTTACTATGGAAAATAATCCTTTGAGGGGCTTGTTTGGGGTATATTCACCCCGGACAGAAGAGCAAAGAGTTGCTCCTCAACCTATTGAACCTACTGAAAATGTTTACTTTGAAATTCCTTTGGGTATGATAGAGAAACTGCTAGCTAATCCTTATACAGGAGATGGAACATTACATCCTGATATGCACCTAATCTATGTGGATGAAGTTTGTCGAATATTTAAGCATGCAAGTATGCCCGAGGATGTTGTCAAGAAGAAGGTCTTCCCTTTATCTTTGAAGGGAAATACATTGACATGGTATAGGCTATGTGATGATATTGGATCATGGAACTACAACCGATTGAAATTGGAATTTCATCAGATGTTTTATCCTATGCATCTGGTTCATCGTGATCATAATTATATATATAATTTTTGGCCTCGTGAAGGAGAAAGTATCCTCAAGCTTGGGTGAGGCTTAAGTCAATGTTATATTCATGCCTCAATCATGATCTCTCAAGAGAAATTATTATTCAAATTTTTTATGCTCGGCTTTCTCATAATGATCGCTCCATGCTCGATACTTCTTGTATTGGTTCTTTTATGATGAAGACTATTGAATTCAACTGGGATTTATTGGAAAGAATTAAACACAATTCTGAAGATTGGGAACTCGACGAAGGTAAGGAGTCAGGTATAAACCCTAAGTCTGATTGTGTTAAATCTTTTATGGATACTGATGCTTTTCGTGAATTTATCACTAAATATGGAATTGACTATGAGATTGTAGCTTCTTTCTGTGAATCATTTGCTACTCATGTTGATCTCCCTAAGGAGAAGTGGTTTAAATATCATCCTACCATTGAAGTTAAAGTAGTCTATTAAAGTTTAAGAAGAAATTATACTTATAATGTTGATCCTATTGTTCCTACTGTTTATATTGAGAAACTACCTTTCCTTGTTAGAACAAAGGATCATGCTAAAGCTTCAACTATGGTTCGTAAGAGTAATACTAGAACACCTACACCCCCTGAACGTTGAACCTAGTATTGCTATGGTTAAATATCTTTTGGTTAATAATATTGATGGGCATGTTATTTATTTCTGTGATGAAGCTGTTAGGATTGCTAAACCCGATACTAAAGATAAACATAGACCTGTTGTTGGCATGCCTGTTGTTTCTATTAAAATAGGAGATCATTGTTATCATGGCTTATGTGATATGGGTGCTAGTGTGAGTGCAATTCCTCATTCCTTATACAAAGAAATTATGCATGATATTGCACCTACTGAGATAGAAGACATTGATGTTACTATTAAACTTGCCAATAGGGATACTATTTCACCAGTTGGGATTGTTTAAAGATGTTGAAGTCTTGTGTGGGAAAATAAAATACCCTACTGATTTTCTTGTTCTTGGTTCCCCACAAGATGACTTTTGTCCCATTATATTTGGTAGACCCTTCTTGAATACTATTCATGCTAAGATAGACTGCAAGAAGGATATTGTTACTATTGGGTTAGGGGATATGTCTCATGATTTTAATTTCTCTAAATTTTGTAGACAACCCCATGATAAAGAATTGCCTAATAAGTATGAAATTATTGGTCTTGCTTCTATTGTCGTGCCTCCTAATGATCCTTTAGAACAATATTTGCTAGAGCATGAAAATGATATGTTTATGAGTGAAAGAAGGGAAATAGATGAAGTATTCTTTAAGCAAGGACCTATTTTGAAACACAATTTTCCTGTTGAAATCCTTGGAGATCCTCCTCCACCCAAGGGAGATCCCGTGTTTGAGCTTAAACAATTACCTCATACTCTTAAATATGCTTATCTCGATGAAAAGAAGATATATCCTGTTATTATTAGTGTTAACCTTTCAGAGCATGAAGAAGAGAAATTATTGAAAACTCTAAAGAAGCACCGTGCTGCTATTGGATATACCCTCGATGATCTTAAGGGCATTAGTCCCACTCTATGCCATTACAAAATAAAATAGGATAAAGATGCTAAACCAGTTGTTGATCATCAACGACGGTTAAATCCTAAGATGAAAGAAGTGGTAAGAAATGAAATACTAAAGCTTTTGGAGGCAGGTATAATTTATCCTATTGCTGATAGCCAGTGGGTAAGTCCCATTCATTGTGTCCCTAAGCAGGGAGGTGTTACCGTTGTTCCTCATGATAAGAATGAATTGATCCCACAAAGAATTGTTACAGGTTATAGAATGGTAATCGATTTCCGCAAATTAAATAAAGCTACTAGAAAAGACCATTACCCTCTACCTCTTATTGATCAAATGCTAGAAAGACTATCCAAACATACACATTTTTTCTTCCTAGATGGTTATTCTGGTTTCTCTCAAATAGATGTGTCAACAGAGGATCAGAAAAAGACCACTTTTACTTGCCCTTTCGGTACCTCTGCTAATAGACATATGCCTTTTAGTTTATGTAATGCACCTGCTACCTTTCAAAGATGTATGACTGCTATATTCTCTAACTTTTGTGAAAAAATTGTTGAGGTTTTCATGGATGATTTCTCCGTTTGTGGAACTTCTTTTGATGATTGCTTAAGCACCCTTGATCGAATTTTGCGGAGATGCGAACAAACTAATCTTGTCTTGAATTGGGAGAAGTGACACTTTATGGTTAATGAAGGTATTGTCTTGGGGCATAAAATTTCTGAAAGAGGTATTGAAGTTGCAAAGCTAAAGTAGATGCTATTGAAAAGATGTCGTGTCCTAAAGATATCAAAGGTATATGAAGTTTCCTTGGTCATGTTGGTTTCTATAGGAGGTTTATTACACTTCTCTAAAATTTCTAGGCCTCTCACTAATCTCTTCCAAAAAGATGTTCCTTTTGTTTTTGATGATGATTGTGTAGAAGCATTTGAAATACTTAAGAAAGCCTTGATTTCTGTACCTATTGTTCAACCACCTAACTGGAATTTACCCTTTCAAATTATGTGTGATGCTAGTGATTATGATGTTGTTCCTGTACTAGGACAAAGAGTTGATAATAAATTAAGTGTTATCCAATATGCAAGTAAAACTCTAGACAATGCACAGAGAATTATGCTACTACTGAAAAAGAATTTTTCGCAGTTGTATTTGTTTGTGATAAGTTCAGACCTTATATTGTTGATTCCAAAATAACTGTTCACACTGATCATGCTGCTATTAAATATCTTATGGAAAAGAAAGATGCTAAAACTAGACTTATTAGATGGGTTCTCTTTCTACAAGAATTTGATTTGCATATTATTGATAGAAAGGGAGCTGAGAACCCCGTTGCAGACAACTTGGCTAGGTTAGAGAATGTTCTTGATGACCCACTGCCTATTGATGATAGCTTTCCTGATGAATAATTAGTTGTCATAAATGCTTCTCGTACTGCTCCATGGTATGCTAATTATGCTAATTACATTGTTGCTAAATTTATACCACCTAGTTTCACATACCAACAAAACAAAAAGTTTTTCTATGATTTAAGACATTACTTCTGGGATGACCCACACCTTTATAAAGAAGGAGTAAATGGTGTTATTAGATGTTGTGTACCTGAGCATGAGCAGAAATAGATCCTACGCAAATGTTACTCTGAGGCTTAGAGAGGACATCACGCTGGAGATAGAACTGCACATAAGGTATTGCAATCCGATTTTTATTGGCCTACTCTCTTCAAAGATGCGCGTACGTTTGTATTGTCTTGTGATGAATGCCAAAGAATTGGTAATATTAGTAGACACCGAGAAATGCCTATGAATTATTCACTTCTTATTGAACCATTTGATGTTTGGGGCTTTGATTATATGGGACCTTTTCCTTCCTCTAATGGGTATACACATATTTTAGTTGCTCTTGATTATGTTACTAAGTGGGTAGAAGCAATTCCAACTAGTGGCGCTGATCATAACACTTCTATTAAGATGCTTAAAGAAGTTATTTTTGTGAGGTTTGGAGTCCCTAGATATTTAATGACTGATGGTGGTTCACATTTTGTTCATGGTGCTTTTCATAAAATGCTTGCTAAGTATGATGCTAATCATATAATTGCATCTCCATATCAACCTTAGTCTAGTGGTAAAGTAGAATTGAGTAATAGAGAGATTAAATTGATTTTGCAAAAGACTGTTAATAGATCTAGAAATAATTGGTCCAAGAAACTTGATGATGCATTATGGGCTTATAGAACTGCTTATAAAAATCCTATGGATATGTCTCCATATAAAATGGTTTATGGAAAGGCATGTCACTTACCTCTTGAACTAGAACATAAGGCATATTGGGCTATTAAAGAGCTCAATTATGATTTCAAACTTGCCGGCAAGAAGAGGTTATTTGACATTAGCTCGCTCGATGAATGGAGAACCCAAGCCTATGAGAATGCCAAGTTGTTTAAAAAAAGCTAAACGATGGTATGATAAAAGGATAAAAAAAGCATGAGTTTAATGTAGGTGATTATGTTTTGCTATAGAACTCTCGTTTAAGATTTTTTGCAGGAAATCTTCTCTCTAAATGGGAAGGTCCTTACATTATCGAGGAGGTCTATCATTCCGGTGCCATCAAAATCAACAACGCGGAAGGCACAAATCCGAAGGTGGTAAACGGTCAAACATTATATCTCAAGTAATCCCATCAATGTTGAAAACCAATATTATTGACACCGTAACACAGGAGGAGTACATAAGGGACACTTTCCAGAATGTTTCAGACTCCGAAAAGGAATAGGTATGTGGTACGGTAAGTAAACAGGCACCAAAACTATTCAAATTGCAATTTTTCTCCATTTTGGATTATTTAAAAAATTAGGAAAATTAAAAGCAGTCCAAAAGAGACACGAGGCATCCACGAGGGTGGAGGGCGCGCCCTACCCCCTGGGCGCGCCCCCTGCCTCGTGGCCACCTCGTGTGCCCTTCGGACTCCGTTTTCTTGCACGATACTTCTTTTGGTCGGTAAAGATTCATTATATAATCTCCCGGAGGTTTTAACCACCGTACCACGGCAAAATCCCCTATTTTTGTTTTGAGCTGTTTCCTGCTAGAGTTTTCAAGGATCATGTCCTCCTCCTCCTCCAACAACTTGGACGACAATGCTTGGTTTATGCAGATGGAATTTAGAAGGGAGGATGCCGAGTGAGCCACGATGGAGGAGGATGAAGGAGATTCGCTTGAGGACCACCCTACGACTTCGAAGAGGGGAACTCTAGCTGGCATCTCCACTACTCCCAATCCCCATCAAGTGATAGGGACCACAAGCAACCATGAAGACCAAGAGGTTCAAGAAGGGCTTTCCCCTAGGAGGCCCTTACACAGGTTACACCGGAACAACTTTCATAATTTGGTTCATAATTACGGAGTGGAGAACACCCCTCGTACACATATACCCTCCAATTGGGACATATCCCATCCAAGTGAAAGCAATGCAGGGAAGAGCTCTTGGGGGCCTAAAAATAAGCATCTTATGGAGGAAATTCAGAAGAATTCAAATATGCTCCAACGTGTGCTCCAAGAACTGCAAGTTTTGAAGGGTTCATTAATGAATCCTACATTATTAACAACCCCATCATCACCACCTCTGAAGAAATAGACATAAATACATGGGTATGGGCACTCCCCTTGGCAACTGCCAAGATTGGGGGAGGTGCCCCGGTATCGTATCACCATCACACTTCTATCTTTATCGTTTATCTTAGTTTGATCCTTCTGGTTATATCTTGATCTAGTAGAATAGAGTTTTAGTATGATCTTGCTATGAGTTTTGTTTTGATCTCTATCTATGTAATTGAGTCCGTGAGTTATATATAATAAAGAGTAGTTTTGAGTTGAGGGCTTTGTTATCTTGCTATGATCTTGAGGGAATTAAAGAAAGAATAAAAAGAAATAAAAAGATCATATTGATCTTATGGAGAGTAATCACTACAAAATAGACACATCCGTGACATTTTGGGCTGAACGAATTTTTTCCTGTCATACATATGACACTTATATGACGATAATTGTGACAAAGCCCGGTATCATCATAGATGTGGTGGGCTCCTACTTCTATGACAAAAAATCATGACAGAAAATGGGCTTTTCGTCCTGGGCAGGCCGGACACGCGGCTGCATGACATTCTATGGGCCGTCCATGACGGAAAAAAACGTGGTAGAAGCGAGGGGGAGGAAAATTTCGGGGAGTTGCCAGTTACGGTGGGAGGTCGGGGGCCGAGCGATGCGCGTTTCTCTCGTACACGTATGCGCGTGTGTGCGAGGCAATGGCTCTAACTGAACCCGAGCGAGTCGTTGGGCTCTAACTGAACCCGAGCGATTGCACTGCAGGCTACGCGTTACTGAACCCCAGCGATCGATCGATGGCTGTTAACTGAACCCGATGGAGCGATTCCTTCGCTACTGCTGCTAACTGAAGTCGATCGATTGGATGAACAGTGAGCGTTGCGGGGGGAGGGGGGGTGGATGAACAGTGAGCGGTGGCATTGCCTTTGGATGAACAGGACACCGTGGTGTGGAGGGATGGATGAACAGTAGACGGTGGAGGGGTGGCCGTGGAGGGGTGGTTGAACAGGACCCCGTGGTGTGGAGGGCTGGATGAACAGTAGACGGTGGAGGGATGGATGAACAGTAGACGACGGAGGGGTGGTTGAACAGTTGCCGGTGGAGTAGCGCGCGGTGGAGGCTGGGTGAACAGGAGCCCGTGGAGGCTGGAGGAGGTCGACGGTAGCCCGTGGAGGCTGGAGGAGGTCGACGGTGGAGATGAACAGTATCCCGTGGAGTCCCGTTTTGCGGTACGCCACACCCCTCCCGATGAACAGGACCCCCGTTCCGACCGTATGAGGTCCGTTTCATCCGTTTTGCGGTACGCCACACCCCTCTCGATCAACAGGACCCCCGTTTCGACCGTAGCGCTCCAACACAAGTCCGTTTCGTCCGTTTTGCGGTACGCCACACCCCTCCTGATGAACAGGACCCCCGTTTCGACCGTAGCGCTCCAACACAAGTCCGTTTCATCCGTTTTGCGGTACGCCACACCCCTCCCGATAAACAGGACCCCCGTTCCGACCGTAGGAGGTCCATTTCCTCCGTTGTGCGGTACGCCAAGCCTCGTTTCCATCGCCTGTTCCGTCCAAGCCCTCCCGATGAACACGACCACGCATTCCATTCCGACCCAGCCGGTTCGCTCCCCATGAACACGACGACGACGCTGTTTCTCCGTTCCGACCCAGCCATGTACGTATGCCCGAGTAGGCGTTCGAGACCCTGCCCGTATGTACGTACGTGGTCGTATTTTCTTTTTTGCACCCTCGCTGCTGTACGTACGTGTACATGCTACGTGCGCGCCTCTACATCGACATGTGCACGCCTCTACTACGACACGTGCGTGCCTCTACAACGACCAGTATGTACGTACACTTTCGCGACCAGAATGACAACACTACGTACGCTTCGACCAGGTGGGTCCCGACTGTCACGCACTTCCTTGCCTGCGAAGATGTAGCTGGTGGGTCCCAGCAGTCAGGGGGGCGAATCGTTTTGTTTTTTTGCCCGGACGCAGTTCCTTGCGTGCGAAGATGTAGCTGGTGGGTCCTAGCAGTCAGGGTGGAAACATTTTTTTTGTGAAATACTGGTGGCCCATCCGGTGGGTCCCTGCTGTTAGGTGGAGGAATAATTATTTTGCGCGTAATAAGGAGGCACTTCCTTGCGGCCATCATGGACCCAACTGTTAGCCTCTCCACGCATAGTACTCTTCCGATGGAAGTCGGTCGTTGACCACATTGACCATGCCGCGCCGAGAGCACCATAGCAGTGGACGACGACGAGGCCTAGGAAGGGGATGACGCGGAGCCGGGGAAGACGCAGCAGTGGATGCCCACGCGAAGAGGAGTACGAGGGTGAGGCTGCCGTCGCTGCAGAATAACAGGGGGTGTGGGTGAGTAGAGGGATGGCCTGGCCAGCGGTGGGAGTAGTAGGGGGCGGTGAGGCCTCCGCGGCATCACAGCCGGCCACGGGAGGCAGGAGCATGCGGCACGACCGGCGCTGCTTTGGGCGGCTGGAGCACGAAGACCAGAGGTTGAAGAAGCACTACGGCCGTTGGATGGACATCGTACGGTCACTGGAGCTAGAGTCATTCATATTGACTAAGTTGACAAGTCGCTCTCCGTAAACTTAGTAGGCCCACAAGTCAGCCTCCCACCAAGGTGAGTCCCAGCTAGCAGGGGGAGTATTCATTTTTTTCTGCGTAATAAGGAGGCATTTCCGGTGCATCCGAGCTGACAGCGGGGGGAACGTTTTTTTTTCACAAAATACAGAGACCCTTCTGGTGGGTCCTAGCTATCAGGTGGAGGAATTATTATTTTGCGCGTAATAAGGAGGCATTTTCCTGTGTGGGCCCCTACTGCCAGCCTCTTCCGATGGCTGTTGTTTGTTGACCATGTTGACCTTGCCGCGCCGTGAGCACAAACACGGTGGACGAGGGCGGGGCCCAGGAAGAGAACCACCCGGAGCCGGCGAAGCCACTGCAGCGGATGCCCACGCTGAGGGGAGAACGAGCGCTGACTGGTCGACTGCGGGGTGAGGCTGACGTTGCCGGAAAATAACAGGATGTGTGGGTGGTTAGAGGGATGGCCTGGCGGCAGCACAGCCAGCCACGGGAGGAGGGAGCAGGTAGTCCCGCCGTCGCTGGTTTGGGCGGCTGGAGCAGGAAGATCAGAGATTGAAGAAGCACGGCGGCCGTTGGATGGACATCCAACAGTCACTGCTGTGTGTTGACTAAGTTGACAAAGCCTTGCATACGCGTCAAAAAAAAATTTAGGGCAGCGTCATCGTCAACCTAGTAGGCCCAGAAGTCAGCCTCCAAATCCGTGGAAAACAGCATACAACCCATTAGCCATTATTTTCAATAATTTACAGCCCATTTGCTAATTCTTAAGGATATTTGAAGCTCATATTCTTTTTATTAGCATTACAGACCATATATTCTGGGCACTGCTAAAAAATTCAACGAAATTTTGCATATTTTGGTGGGGTCCGAACTCTTTTAATCACGAAATTTGGAGTCACGTTAAAAATAGTTTTCAAAAAGTTATATCAAAATAAAATTCAAAAAACAATTGTCTGCAAAAAAAAGAATGAAATTTAGAATCTTAACTAGCAAGATGCCCGTTCATTGCACAGAACATGAAGATGCATTTGTATGAGTAGTTTATCTTGTGGGTGAAAAGATGATATTTTAATGTAATTGGTAGTTGGCTTTGGTTTTTATAAGAGTAGAGAGTAGAGAAATCCTGAAAAAATGATATTTTAATGCAATTGCTGGTTGGCTTTGGTTTAAAAATTTACAGCCCATTTCTTACAACTTATAGCCCGTTTTTTGGGGAAGCCCATTTCTTATCCCTCCTTGTCTTGACAGATTTGCAGCCCAGCAGGGCTTAGAAAAGCAAGTAGGCCTCGGTTTTGGTATTCTCCAAAAAAAAGAACTGGGCTAGCCAATTTCAGAAAGAAAAAAATATCAAGTGGGCTCGTCATGTGCTTAATAAAAGCGTAAGCGTGGGCTAGACGGGCCACAGCCCCCGCACAGCGCGCAGTTGAGCTCCATCTCTGAAACTGAAAAACAACTGGGTGAGCTGCTGGGTCCCTAGTGTTATCCGCTCGTTGTGTAATTTTCTCCTTTATTGACTACATTGACAATGGCGTGGAACCTAGTTATCAAACAATTAGGAGGAAGTATTGTTTTGGCTTGTAATAACGAGGCACCTGCTTGCGAAATGCAATGACCCTGGTGGGTCCCTACTATCAGCCTCTCCACGTATAGTCATCTCCTGATTCCTCTTGGTTGTTGACCATGTTGACAACACCAGACGGCGGCGAGCACAACGAGCTAACCAAGGCGGAGAACGACGGCAAGGCCTCGGACGGGAACCAACAGCAACCATGGAAGATGCGGCAGTGTAGTGGCAGGTGGAGAGGAGTACGAGGGCAACAACATGCAAGTCAAGCATACAAATGGTACAAAAAGGCCAACGATTAATAATTCATCAAATTTTTAGACAAAAACCAGATTGAACATGATAGTAACATCTAAACCAACCACTCTTTTTTGCAGTCACAAACAAATGGATCGGTCTTATCCATAAAATCAACATCCTGTGCAAAAAAAATTATTGTAGGATGTCTACAACTTGTTGTAAATAGAAGCCGAGCACGTTTAGAAGCCCATTTGTCCACCTGAAACTTCTTTTTTTGCTGTTCAACATGTTCGTCCGTGAGAAATCTCTTGTTGTAAAAATTAAGCCTCATGGACAATAGTAACCTCGCATTCAACAGGAAGAATGTGACAAAGCTTCTGTTTGCCTGGTTGGATGCATATCACCCATCATTATTGTCTTCAAACGAATGTCATGAGAACTGAGAAAATCCTTGTGCTTATTATGCCAATGATTGGTTATATGTTTTTCTCGATGTGGTTCTGCCTAAGTAGACATGAAGATTGAAAACAGTTAAGGTCTGAAAAAAGAGTATGTTGAAAGAACGAAAGCTGAACAGTTAATTCTAGTACAATATATACGGGCTTTCAATGTGTATGAAATCATCACCTCTATGTATAAATTCTCCAGAGATCAAAAGCATCGCAACAAGCCAATAATTATGTCCAAATCAAAACTATACATTCTGATATATATGATCTTGACAGAATCCAGCGACATTGATAGGCTATCAATGGACGAACTCTTCATTGAGCATATAACATAATATTAGTACCCAAAGTGTACTCCAAGATGATATAAAACTTAAGCGCACAAATGAAAAATGCAGCATATGATTACAAATGTGTAGATGAAAAGATACGGTACCTGAAAAGGTGAGGAGCCAAACACCAACTCCGTGTGATTATTAAACGGGTCATGAATTACACCCAAGGTCTCCAGTTTGGGCGCAGAGACGACAACTATTTCTGAAGGTGTATAAAAATTATCAAGGAGCAACCTTTCAAGTGAAGGGGAATCTTCGATGATGAGATGTTGTCCTTCAAAACAAATTCCAATGCTTTTAAGGTGAGGTGACTTTATTTGGAGAGAACTGATACCGATTTATATTCCCAAAACAATCAGCAAGCGCTCCAGGGCAGGGCAACTGGAGTGGATGATGCTAGGCAGTGAGGCCTCCGATAGATAAACCACCACAAGCGAAAGTTTTTTAGCAGTGGGAGTCGAAGCATTTGTACCAGATCATCTGGTAGATGGCACCAGGCGAAGGTGGCGGTGTGGAGAGAGGAGGAAAACCGCGAGATGGACAACAGTGGTGTGGGCACGAATTCTTGGTATGTTCGTGGTATGAAACTTTCATGGTAATGGTAGAACTCAAACTGCTGGAGTTTTCCGAATTCAGGGGATGTCAGCCAAGCATCCACCTTGCTGGGTATGGACAACAGGTAGCTTGTCGGGATGCAGAGGCATTGAATGGGGCTCTGCTGGTGAGAAGAGACGATGGCTCTGATGAGATCAAATTCAGGAAGGACAGATATCTGACGACAGTCGAGATTGAGGGGCGCAGTGCGCCATAGAGGGCGCCACCTTGTTGAGAGGACTTGTGTGCGGCAACAATCCTTGGTGGGGAGAAGCGAGATGATCTCCTCAAGGATGACGTTCGGGAGATCGCTGATGCGGTCCACTGGAGATTCTACCGGTTCCTCAGACCCGGGGGGGGGGGGGCTCGCCGCTTATCCCCGCGCTACCGGGTGAGGGATCTACAACCGGCGTCGCCGCTGGCGGGAGCCTCATCTTCTTGGCGCTGGGGCCAGCCGACTCCATTTTCCTTGTGGGCATCGCGCCGAGCTCACGGGTTTGAGTAGAGTAGCCAGAGACGAGCCTAGTGGCAGTGCGAGTGTGGAAGAAGGAGGGCTGGGGATTTCTATAGGAGTGGAAGAAGAGGAGCAGGCGTTTTCTGTACGAGTGAGGAAGAAGGTGAGCGGGGTTTTCTAGACGAGTGAGGAAGATTGGGGAGCGAGGGGAATTGGGTGGGGAGACGGAAGCGGGAGAGCGAGTTGTTCGTGTTTATAAGGCCCGCTACACTAACTACTCGCCTTTTCCCAAGAACCGCTCTCTTCTTTTGCGTTGCTGCAAGAATCGCCATGCATGCAGGATGCATGTGCTCGCCGGCCACTGCATGCGGCTGGTTTGTTACTAGGCCTATTTAATAGGGTGGTTATGGAGTAAATTAAGGAGATTTATTTTCTCCGTGTGCATCCACCAAATTAGAGGATGCAGTACTGGATGCAGACACTCACATTAAACTAACATTCAGAAGAACAAAAGTTCAGCATGTCTATGCATCTCAATGATTCACCATACTATAACCAATATACAAAACTATGAGAAGGTGTGGAAATAAAGAAAATCGGTTGTTGCTTCTCTGAGCAAAGGTCCTCCCTGTGCACACATTAATTTCCTGGGCATGCTTGTTTCTTCTCAATGTTGCGAGCACTTTGAGCATGTTGGCAACACCACAGCTAGCTAGCTCCCTCATCTTGCAATTGATGCTGACACATTTGCAGCAAACACATGAGGCAATAGAGATGACTCAACATGGGTCCATATTGTGTAGTTCCCCTGATATCATATCCATTGTCCTGAATCTGAAAAGATAGGAAAACAGTAGCTATACTTAAACGGTGTTGCAAAACAGTAGCACATATCATAGCTCGGCATGACAAAACACGATCATCTGGACGAAGAGGATACTCACCTGCCTGAGGAAGATTACATATAATTTCATAAGTCCTTGGTTGATTTCCACCTTCGGCTGCACTGCTTGTTTGCTCCTCCACACATGACAGGATTGTTCCGCACTGCATTCAGCAAGTCAACGTACGAATAAGCTAATTTCATCTTGCGGTGGTCATTGTACCTAGTTACGAATGTAGGAATACCTGGAGCACCATGAGGTTAGCTGACAGCAGATAGATGCAGCCATATAAATTTTGTGCGGTGCTAACAAAATTGAGGTTTGTATCCCTTCCCGTTATGAGAATTCTTCTTGAAGTTGGTAGAATGTGATGACTTGTTCTTTGCATCAAACTTGCCTTTCCCCTGAGATTTGTTCTTGTTGTTTTGGGGCTGGTTGGGCTGGAAGTTCTTCTCGTGTACCATGTGGGCACTAGGATCTCCCTCGGTGACCCGAGCATGTGTGTCTTTTTCTCTCGCCTTCTCCTCAAAATCAAGAGTGCTAATGAGATCCAAAACAGAAAACTCATGTCTCTTGGTTTTTTAGAGAAGTAGCAAAATCGTTCCACAAAGGTGGAAGCTTGGCAATGATGGTCCCAGCAACAAATTTGTCCGGCAACACACACTTAAAGTGCTCAAGTTCCTTAGAGAGTGACTGTATCTCATGAGTCTGCTGAACAAAAGAGCACTCATCAGTCATCTTGTAGTCACAGAATTGCTCCATGACGTACAACTCGTTGCCAGCGCCTGAGGGCCCAAACGTGGCCTCGAGCGCAGCCCACATGTCTTTGCCGCTGTCAAACAACATATACGAATCCACAATGGAATCGTCAAGAACACTCAGCAGGGCGGCTTTGAAGAGGGTATCCATGTTCTGAAAAGCTTCCTGCTGTGTAGGATTAAGATCGCCCTCAGGCTTACCCTTAGTGGCATCACAGCAGTACATGATCTGAAACTAATATACTGCTCTTGTGCGCCACCTTTTATATTGCACCCCCCTTAAAAGTAGGCGGCTTCAAAAGCGCAGCAAAACCACTCGGAGTAAATTGCCTGTGATCGGGTTTTTGGATTGGATTGTTGAATATATGAGCAATTTAGTATGAGATTTAATCCGAATCAGCAGTAAATAGATCATGATGACAATTGCAAAAATCAAAGTAATGATGCGGACAAAACCAGGAGGATAGAATCACATACTGTACAGCGGGAGCAGAACCGATGTGGTTGATGTTGTCACTCATGTCATTGATGAAGAGGTTACCGAGGTCGGGGAAGAAGGCTGTTGTTGAGGAAGTCGTCGCTGGCAGCAGTCACATGAGTGTGCTCCCCAAAAACCTAATCGCCCCTCTCCCGTACAGGATCACGAAAGGCGGGGTTCGGAGGACTGCTGTCCCTTCTCGCGGTGCACGCCGGAAGGAGGGCTGGAGAAGAATTGCGTGGCGGCGCTAAGATCTGGAACGGTGCGAAACCATATGATACAGCGGCGGCTAGGGTAGAGCATGTCAGGTCGGAGTATAATAGTAGGCCTTTGGCCCCCAAACCCCACGTCCAAGTCAATAATAGCTCAAAAAAAAGTCAATAATAGCCCCACCAAGGTTTGTCTAAAAAAACCCGAAGTAATTAAGGCGTCCGTTAGTCCCTTTAGTATAAATACAATATCATTAATAATGGCCCCACCTTTTGTCTCACAAAGTAGAGTATGTTGGAGTACAACCGACTACACATTTACAATCCGCTTCTCTTCTCTCTCCTCTTCTCTCTCCTTCAACTAATCACAAATACTATATTTAAATCCTTATAGCCTGCTTATGTCATCTAATTATAGTACTTGCTCTAAAAGTTACTATCCACTGTGTAGTCTGAAATGCCGGGTGTCGGTGTCAAAACCGGCGGATCTCGGGTAGGGGGTCCCGAACTGTGCGTCTAGGCGGATGGTAACAGGAGACAAGGGACACGATGTTTTACCCAGGTTCGGGCCCTCTTGATGGAGGTAAAACCCTACGTCCTGCTTGATTAATATTTATGATGTGTGTATTACAAGAGTAGATCTACCATGAGATCAAGGAGGCTAAACCCTAGAAGCTAGCCTATGGTATGATTGTTGTTCATCCTACGGACTAAAGCCATCCGGTTTATATAGACACCGGAGAGGGCTAGGGTTACACAGAGTCGGTTACAATGGTAGGAGATCTACATATCCGTATCGCCAAGCTTGCCTTCCACGCCAAGGAAAGTCCCATCCGGACACGGGACGAAGTCTTCAATCTTGTATCTTCATAGTCTTGGAGTCCGGCGATGATGATAGTTCGGCTATCCGGACACCCCCTAGTCCAGGACTCCCTCAGTAGCTCCTGAACCAGGCTTCAATGACGACGAGTCCGGCGCGCATATTGTCTTCGGCATTGCAAGGCGGGTTCCTTCTCCGAATAATTTATAGAAGATTGTGAACACCAGGATAGAGTCCGGCTCTGCAAAATAAATTCCACATACCACCGTAGAGAGAATAATATTTACACACGTTCAATCTGCTGACGTATTTCGTGGCGTGACGTCACACCACAACCAAGCCTTCACTTGAATCGTTTTTATTGTACCACCTCAGCGTGTTTAGCGAACCGGTTTCCATGGCACGTCTTGTCGAAGCAGAGATCGTGTTCCCCTTATTTCGGGATTCCCATCAATACGGACCTGGGTATCCCAACCACGCCCGTTGCCACGCCCCCTCCATCGAAGGCGGGTTCCAAACGGTCACGGAGACGGCTCTTGGTATTCTCCCTCTTTATAATGAGACCAAGGCCCATTATTTTTCTTCAATCCTCAATCGAATCCGCCCCTCGCCCCGAGTTCCAACACCCAGGGCTCCAGATTCGGGTAATTTCGACCTTTGACAATGTCCGGCTCCGACCTGCGAGGCCGGTGGATGCCCTCCTCCGTCATGGAGGAGGACGTGCAAAAGCTGAGAGACGCCAGGTACTTAACCTACGAGATTTTGCATAGGTTGCCCGCCCGAGGGCAAGTTATTCCTACTCCCGAGCCCGGTGAGAGCGTCGTGTTCGTCTCTCACCTCCGTCGGGGTTTAGGCTTCCCGATGGATCCCTTCGCAAGGGGGATCATGTTTTACTATGGGCTGGAATTCCATGACTTGGCTACGGAGTCCATCCTCCACATCTCATCATTCATTGTCGTCTGCGAGGCCTTCCTCCACACTACCCCTCACTTCGGCTTGTGGCTCAAAACCTTCAACATGGAGCCGAAGATGATTGAGGGGCGTCAGGCAGAGTGCGGAGGGGCGGTTATAAGCAAGAGGGCCGATGCTCCATGGCCCGAGGGCTCTTTTAAGGAGGAGCTCGGCTTGTGGCAACAGGAGTGGTTCTATATCACCGCTCCCAGGGGCAGCTGGCAGAGGCCGCCGCCCGCCTTCCGGTCGGGCCCTCCACAACGGCTGACATCATGGGTCAACAAGGGGCTTGACTGCGGGCCGTCCAAAGACGTACCCCTGTTGCAGGACCGGATTCGAGGCCTCCAAGAAAGGGAGATCAATCTGGTTATAGTGGCACAGGTTACGCTGATTCGACGCCTTCTGCCCTGCAAACATCGCCCCCTCCACCTATGGGAATTTAATCCGGAGGGGCCACGAGCTCTCCGGCACTTCATGGGTTTGACACCCGCGGAGATGTATAAACAGTTCTTCGGATCGCAAGAGATGCGTTCGGACTTGACCGAGGATGCGGGCCTAAGCTGCAATCGCCCGGATACTCAAGTAAGTAGCCCTGTGTCCGGACACATCGTCCATTTATTTATCATGGGTTTGCCTTTTAACCAGCTATCCCTTGGACAGGAGTGGATAGCGCAAGCAAAACTGATACGGTGTCCGGCCCCCCTCCCCGAGACCTCACCGGATCCCGTGTTAGTCAAAATTTTGGAGGTTGCACCTTTGGAGGAGGGCGAAGGGGAGCACAGGGAAACTACCACCTCTGCCAAGGAGGCTTCCAGTAAGCGGGGGGAAGAGGACTGCTTCCGAAGACCCGGAGGCCAAGGCCTCAAAGCGGGGAAAGAAATCTGGACCAGAAGGTCCTGTGCCGGGGAGAGCCCCGGCCGCACAGTCTCCCCAGAGGAATCAGCCCTCCAGCGAGCCGTAAGTAAAAAGGGGGGAATTTTGTAATAGGGGACACCCCTACTTTATTTCCAAGGGTAACCGAAGTTTTCACCTTGTAGTTCGGATCTGAGCCCATCTCAGCAGAGCTCATCTTCGGCGGACCTTCGTCCGGAGATGATGGAGAGCGGAACGCCTCCATCTGCCGCCCCATCGGGCGGGGCGGACGACCCTGAGGTGTCGTCACGGAGGGTCTCCCCGAGTCCGGCGGTGCCGGGGAGTTCGGCACCCACTGGAGTACGGCCGGTGGAGCTGCAGGATTTGCTCAAGAGGGCGTCTATCTCAGAAGATCACCGCACATTAATGAGCATGGTGATTGAAAGGATCTCATCCGCCGAGAGCGGGTTGTATGAAGCCGTTGGGAGTTTACTGACGGGGTTTGAGGTTCACAAAAAATGACATACCTTTTGACAGTTTTGCACATGGAGTGCGCCCTGTATAGATAGTAGCCCCTGAGACTTGGTATGCTATCGAAAGCGACAGCGTGCCGAGGATCATAATCTCAGTTATAGAATGTTGCCTTTCCTATGCAGGTGGCGGAACGTTCGGTGGCTAGCCGGACTGATGGAGTTGCCGAGCTGAAGAGGAAACTCGACGTTGTGGAAGCGGACATCGCGCTGGTCAATGAACGACTTGATGAGTCACAAGGTAGGTGGTTGCTCCGCGGTCGCCTAGTAAGGGAGCTGATGCCCATTCCTTACAATTTGTATGCTTGATGCAGAAGGTGCCGCTGCTGTGGAGGACCTTCGAGCGGAGCTTTCTCGAGCCAAGGAGCAAGCCAGAAAAAGTGATGCGGCTGCCTCGAAGGCAGCGGAAGAGCTAAAAGCCGAAAAGGCTGCTCACTGCCGAAGCAGGGAGGAGATGGCCGGAATGGCCGTGAAATTAAAAGATGCTACCGATCGTTATGAGGTTCTTGAAAGAGAAGGCCGAGCGGAGCAAGAGGACCTGAAGAAGGCCGACGCCGAAGCCAAGGATGCCCGTAGTGCGATGCGGGCTATGAAGGAGGAACTGCATCAGGCCGGAGACATTGCGGCTGGAAAGCCCTTTCTGTTGCGTAGGAAGTTCACGGATCTGAAGTATGCTCAGCTGGGCCGATTGTGCGGTGCGGAAGATCCTTATCTGGATTTGGCAGCGAGTGCGGCGGATGCAGTCGTGCACTTCCGAAGCCAGAAGGATCATGAAATGGAAGAGCTTTTCTGGTCTCAATTCCATGGTCCGGAGCGTTCACTTCCGTTGAGTGATCGGCTGGCTGAGTGGGCTGAGCTGAATAGATTGTCTGGACTTGCCATGACGGATGTGGTCGCTCATCTATGGCCGGAAAGGACCAAGCCTGAGAGTTATTTTGGCTTGTTGCAGCAATTCCTTGGGGCGGTGCCGCATATCAAGGCGATGAAGCGGTCGGCATGCATAGAGGGTGCACGGATGGCTCTCACCCGTGTTAAGACATACTGGGCGGAGATGGATGCCACCGATGTTGCATCCCGGGGTTCGGACAAAAGCCGATTACCCGCCGAGCACTATTTTGAGGAAGTCCTGCAGGGCGCTCGTTTAATAGAGTCGCAGTGCTCGAAAAATGTTATGTTTAAATGACATGTATGATTTCTGAGATCATGTTTATAATGTAACGGCTTTTTATACTTGTGCGTTCAAGTATTGAACTATCTCCTGTGCGGCCGTATATGTATGGATAACCTGAAAGATGGCAGTCTTTGGCTTCAGCCCCCACGCACAGAGTGCGGGGGTGTTTGCAAAAAAAAGCGCTTTTTCACACTTAATCCAACGTCTTGGTCCTTTGATGGAGGTGATAGCATAGCAAACTAGGCAACCGGACTATAATACTTTATCACTTTCACTTAGCCATAGGAGCTCGATGGTGGGGCTACTATATAGCCCCTAGAGGCACCGCGCTCTCCGAACTCGGGGCGCGTATGTGCCTGACCGGGAAGCGGTCCTTCGTCAAAGCGGAGGAATTCTAAACATTCCAGTAGTCGATCGAGTGGTTGACCAGTCTCTCGCTATATCATGACAATCAGTTTTCGGCTTTCTCTATTGAGGTGCTCGCTCGGCCGAACCGGGGCACAATCGCAGTAGTTCTCCTGGTGCCGCGTTAGCCGATGATGCGGAACATAAGGCAGCAAAACACAGGAGCCGGGCAAACCCAACATTTGACCAAAGACATGATTCAGAGCTGATGCATATAAGGCCTAACTCGAGACGCCGAACACTCCCTGAGGTATTCGGTCTTTATGATACCGGGCAGAACAATGCCCTAAGCCCCTAGTGTCCAGGTACGGGCGGGAACTTCTGACGCGGCCGATGCCAAAACGCCAGCCTCCTCCTCGGTTATGGTAGGAAACCAAGGGATGTGTATCAACAAGAGACAGTAAGAAAGGTTTACGCAGTGTCGTAATCTGAAAAGAATCCTTGCAACGGGTCCCTGCTGCACGTCTGCGCCTGTGTCTCCGTTGTGCTATATCCTGGACAGGTGTAGCACGTGCTTCATCTGTAAAAGAGAAGAACTTAGTTTGAAAAAATATCGTGCAAAAGATGTATTTAAAATAAAGTATGATTTGGAAGATGAATAAAGTTGAGCTTTATTGGCTCTCATCGTTTATACGTGCGGCCCCTTGTAAAGAGGTATGCGGCTGGGAAGCCCCTTGTTTATTTACGCCGGACTCGCCTAACCGTGTCCGAGGTCTGAATGACCTGTTTTTAGGGGCTTTGACCCTTTAAAGAGATTATGCCGCGTGGACCGGGCATTTTAAGCGTAAGAGACGCGTAATGCGGTATTGCGTTAAAGCGGGCGAAAGCTTCGCGTCCCAGTAGTGCTTGATGGCCACTTTTGAGTGGGGCGATATGGAAAATGAGCTTTTCACGACGGAGGTTGTCGGATGAACCGAACACAACCTTTAGTAGTACAGAGCCTGTACAATTGGCGTAAAGGCCTGGCGTCACTCCTTTGAAGGAAGTGCTGCTACGGTGAATTTTGGTAGGATCTATCCCCATTCCGCGGATGGTGTCCTGGTATAGCAGGTGCCGCACTATGTATTCGTGTTATCACATGAAGTGAGTTCACTGTTTTGACTTCTAGTGGGAAAGTCTTCTGTTTTCCGGCGTGCTGTTTGTGGAGTTCGTCGTCGTCTTCGCTTGGTGTGTCGAGCCCCTTGCGTTCGGCGTTAAGTCGGCCGGACTGCTTGAAGACCCAACAATCTCTATGGGTATGGTTTGCAGGCTTCCCGAGGGTGCTATGTATTTGACATAGCCTATCCAGAATTTTGTTTAGGTTGGATAGCTCGTCACTGTTGTCCTTGAGGGGCAGTGTTTTATTACTCGGCCGAGAGCTTTTGAATCCGGCGTTGACCGCCGTGCTATTTGGGCCATTTTCCTTATTCCGGCGCTGATCTTTTCTGCGTCGTGATTTCCCATTTCCATCCCTGACTTCGGATGTACTCGGGTCGCTGGTGCTGCATCTAGCCAGCCAGCTGTCTTCCCCCGTGCAAAAGCGGGTCATGAGGCTTGTTAGTGCGGCCATTGTTCTTGGTTTTTCCTGGCAGAGGTGTCTGGCGAGCCATTCATCTCGGACGTTGTGCTTAAAGGCTGCTAAGGCTTCGGCGTCCGGACAGTCGACTATTTGGTTCTTTTTGGTGAGGAACCTGTTCCAGAATTTGCGTGCTGACTCTCCGGGCTGTTGAGTTATGTGACTTAAATCGTCTGCATCCGGAGGGTGGACATAAGTCCCCTGAAAATTTCCTCGGAACGCATCCTCGAGCTCTTCCCAACTTCCAATGGTATTTCCTGGGAGGCTTTTGAGCCAATGCTGAGCTGGCCCTTTGAGCTTGAGGGGTAGGTATTTTATGGCATGGAGATCGTCTCCTCTGGCCATATGCATGTCTAGGATATAATCCTCAATCCAGACTCCGGGGTCTGTTGTTCCGTCATATGCCTCTATGTTTACGGGTTTGAATCCTGCTGGAAATTCATGGTCCAGCACCTCGTCGGTGAAACATAGTGGGTGTGCGGCGCCCTGTATTTGGGTGTGCCGTTGTCTTCAAGCACTCGACGGGTTGTGTTGCTTCCTGGAGTCTTCTTTTTTGGCCCATAGATGGACCTGACCGGGTCATCCTTTTTGCGAGGATCTTTATGTGGGTCGTGTGCCAGATTGTGTGCGGCGCCCCTTGCCGCTCTTAGCCTGTCATCTCATCGTCTATCCGGCCAGGCGGCCTCTTTCTTTTTCGACTGTGGGGGCTCTAAGGCCTCCTCGTCAAATTCAGGCAACAGCTTGCGCTTCGGGTAGCTCTTTGCCTGGTGACTAGCGCCATTTTTATCTGCGGTATTGAGTACTTTGCTCCATCTCATTTTGAGTGCGTCTTCCGCTGTTTTGAGTTTCCGCTTTTGCTTCTTCAAGCTTCTTGCAGTGGCGACGAGGTTCTTATGCTCCGGTGATGCGTTCGGCGTGAGATCGTCTGGGCTCTTGTTTTCGCCAGGGATGGGTTGCTTGTCCAGTTCGGATGGTTGCTTGGTGGCATGTTCGTCGTCCACTGCTTCGCCCTTCTTTAGGGCCGGGTCAGTATGGGTGCCATTTTTATCAAGGCCGGACTTCGGGCGGCGCTTGCTTCGCCGTTTTGGTTGTTTGTTGGTGGAGTTGTCCTTCACCATGTCCCGTTGTTCCTCGTTGTCGCTTCCTTTTGGTGTATCCACCATGTATACGTCGTGAGTTGGGGTGGTGTTCCAGTGCCCAGTAGGCGCTGGTTCTTGGTCGTCTCCGGCATCGTCGTCCATACCGTCGATGTCTTCGGAGTCGAAGTTTAGCATGTCGGTGAGATCGTTGACAGTGGCTACTAAGTGGGTGGTGGGTGGGCTTTGAATCTCTTCGTCGTCCGCATCCCAACCGTCCTGACCGTAGTCCGGCCAGGGCTATCCTGATAACGAGAGATACTTTAGCGAACTCAAGATGTCGCCGAAAGGTGAGTGTTGAAAGATGTCCGTAGCGGTGAATTCCATGATCGGCGCCCAATCGGATTCGATCGGAGGGGGCGCGGGAGGTTCGGAGTCCGGCGAGGAGTCCGGCACCTCGGAGTCATGAGCTTCATGAGGGACAAGGTCAGTGTTCGGCTCTATCGCCGTAGAGGTTGCAGCCCCCGAGGCGGTGTCTAGCCATTCGTCCTCGATCTGCGCAGCCGGCTCCTAATTGAAGATCAGAGCGGACTCGAGTGCGGCCTCCAGGGTACTGTCCGGCTGCAGAGCTAGATCATGCCCGTCATGACAGTGCGGCGCGCTCGGCTGTGGCTCGAATCCATCGAAGATCAAGTCCCCGCGGATGTCAGCCGTGAAGTTCAAACTTCCAAATCTGACCTGATGGACAGGGGCGTAGCTTTCAATCTGCTCCAGATGGCCAAGCGAATTGGCCCGCAGTGCAAAGCCGCCGAATACAAAGATCTGTTCGGGGAGGAAGGTCTCACCCTGGACTGCGTCGTTGTTGATGATCGAAGAAGCCACTGAGCCTATCGGTGACGACACAGAGGAACTCTCAATGAAAGCACCAATGTCGGTGTCAAAACCGGCGGATCTCGGGTAGAGGGTCCCGAACTGTGCGTCTAGGCGGATGGTAACAGGAGACAAGGGACACGATGTTTTACCCAGGTTCGGGCCCTCTTGGTGGAGGTAAAACCCTACGTCCTGCTTGATTAATATTGATGATGTGTGTATTACAAGAGTAGATCTACCACGAGATCAAGGAGGCTAAACCCTAGAAGCTAGCCTATGGTATGATTGTTGTTCGTCCTACGGACTAAAGCCATCCGGTTTATATAGACACCGGAGAGGGCTAGGGTTACACAGAGTCGGTTACAATGGTAGGAGATCTACATATCCGTATCGCCAAGCTTGCCTTCCACGCCAAGGAAAGTCCCATCCGGACACGGGACGAAGTTTTCAATCTTGTATCTTCATAGTCTTGGAGTCCGGCCGATGATGATAGTTCGGCTATCCGGACACCCCCTAGTCCAGGACTCCCTCTCCGGGCGTGCAACGGGCGGTGCCCTCGGTCGACACGCCGCTTCAACGGCGGAAGCAGTGAGAGGTCGCGTCGCCCTGACTTGCCATCAATGTGGAGCGGCGGGCTCAGCTGGCGCCGGGCAGGAAGCGCGCGCGGGAGGGGGGAGGGGTTTTTGTTGGGCCAAGAAGGTGAGAAGCCAACTTGGGATCGGTCTGGACGGGGAAATATCATGTGCTCCCATACTCTGCATATGACACTAGTCTATGTTACTACTCCCTCCTTTCCGGTTTATAGAGATGTTTAGAGTAACATAGTAATATGTTAGAGTACAAGTTACTCCCCACTATGACCAGCCTTGGCCTCTCCCAGTGATCCACCATGTATAGCTGCTAAGCCTGCCATGTAGGCATAAAATATGATGTGGCACCAATAAACTAAGCACCTATGCATTGAACACTTGAGTTACTAAGCCATTTAATGCACTTAGCACCTCATCTAAAGAGCATTAATAGTATAGCCAGCTGCTGGCTATAAGCCTACAACCCATCTTATAGTCAACATGTACGAAGTGCCTAGGAGCACGTGCTAGAGCTGGCTCTTCACGAAGAGCCCGCTTACCTTCTCTCTCCTCTTCTCTTTCCTCCAACTAAGCAGAAATATACTACTGTTTATTCCTTATAGCCCGCTGACTCAGCTCTATTGTACTTGCTGTAAGCACATCTAAGCACTTGCTAGAACCCCCTTGACCGTGGACCTTGACGGTGTACGTCACCTTGTGTCTTATAATTTTCCTCGTCATCGTCTGAGTCCTAGAAGATCTCACTCACATCATCATTAGCATGCAGCCGCCTTGATAGATAATGTGCGTACAAGGAGTAGAGGCGACTGGGGACCCACCACCACCATGTCGTGGGCACTCCGTATGTGCTTGTGTGCGTGCAACGTGCGTGTTTTTCCATCAGTGCTAGCTCTAAGGCCGAGGCTGCAGTCGTCTTCGTCTCTGACTAGTACTTGAGCAACGACGGCAAAGAGGTGCTGCAAGAGATGTGTATGCGCCGTTGCGTGCGAGCTTCGCCGTAGCACGACGAACCGGACGTCGCCGCGGATGGCGCACGCCTCCATGCAGCCGAGTGTGTGCGCATGCATGTGTTATTCACGTGCATTCTGCGGCCGAGCGTGTGTGCATGCACGTCTTGTGTACGTGCGTTGTGTGCTCCATGTTGTGCACGTATGTGCATGAGTTGGATCGGATGGAGTTAGTGCATTGGCTTGTGTACATATTTTAGAGTGTAGATTCACTCATTTTGTTTCGTATGTAGTCCCCTATTGAAATATCTAAAAAGACTTATATTTGGGAATGGAGGGAGTATAAAACATCTTCAACTTAGCATCCTGATGTACCGTTTCTAGTGGTTAGCGAAAAGTTCATGTTCTTTTAGTTGTTTATAGGTGGGCAAGCGGCAAAAAACAGGGGAAAACGCGCAAGGTTCCTTGCAGACGCTCCACCGTGAGGTTCCTTGCTCCTCCTCGGTCGCCGGGAATCTATGCTCTTCAACTCTTTTCTTTTACATGAGCTTTGTTCATCCTTTTCCCAACACGCGAGACATCTAGCATCAAGGTGCACGTGTCATGCAAGAAAATGGAGATAATCAGATAAGCAGTGTGTAAGTGA
>NC_041393.1:192362749-192364606 GCF_002162155.2 Triticum dicoccoides | reverse complement strand
CACTTCGATGGCACCTACGCAATATTGTTTCTCCTCGATGGCACGTGAATGGCACGTGAATCACTACTAGGAAAATGGCTATAGATGGGATTGACACTAATGGCGCACCAGAAAGATGGTGCGCCATTAGTATATACTAATGGCGCACCACAATCTGATGCGCCATTAGAGTTTAAACAACTAATGGCGCACCATGCTACGGGTGCGCCATTAGTATCAAATTTTTTTTAACTAGTGCGCCTGTCCAAACATACTAATGGCGCATCCCGGCAAAGTGCGCCATTAGTAGTTGTAACTACTAATGGCGCACTAGGCAGCAGGTGCGCCATTAGTATAGAAACTTTTTTTTTGAACTAGTGCGCCTATCCAAACATACTAATGGCGCATCCTGCCCGAGTGCGCCATTAGTAGTTGTAACTACTAATGGCGCACCTGGCAGTGGGTGCGCCATTAGTATAGGATTTTTTTTTGAACTAGTGCGCCTCTCCGAACATACTAATGGCGTATCCTGCCCAAGTCCGCCATTAGTAGTTGTAAGTACTAATGGCGCACCATGCAGGAGGTGCGCCATTAGTAAGTGGGCAGCAACAAGATATTTGGGACAGCCTCTCCTACCACCTCCTCCTTGTCTCGGGTGCCTCCTCTTTTTCACCTCATTTCCACCATAGATTCATTCAAATTAAGTGGTTAAATTACCTTGTTTTAATAGGTAAGTAAGGGGGGAAGCTATATTTAGGTTGTTCTCCTTACAACAATGTGCACATGCACTTTTTACGGCCTAGCTAGATCTATGTATGTTCGTGGTGTTGCATATGTTTGTGGTGTTGCATATGTGTTTGTGTTTGGAGGTGTACCGGTATTTGATATGCGATAGTTGCCAATATTTTGCCGGAATGTTGATTCATTTCCGTTTCGGCGAGAATTTTGGCATTAAGCATTCTTTTTTGTCCTATTTTTAGGGAAGGTCATGCCAAATTTTTGTTTGGTTCTAAAATATCGTTTTGCTCTACCCCGCAGGCGACCATGGTCCGCACGATGACCGAAGGCATCGTGAATAGGTTTTTGAGGTCCGCGAAGGCCGAGATGCTTCAAAAGAACGAGACGGAGATAAGATGTCCGTGTCGAAGATGCAAGCTGAAGAGCCTTATTGCGGACCCGGATTCCGGGCAGGTGCGGGACCACCTGCTGTTGCGTGGTTTCATGGATGGCTATCGGTGGCAAGGTGATGAAGATGACTATGAAGTCGTCCATGCGGGCCGGGCAAGAAATGAGGAAGGGCAGCAAGACAACCACCGCGGCTCGGGCGGGCGAGAAGACGAAGAATCCCCAGGAGATGATCACGACTGTGATGCTGTACACAGTCATCATGTAGAAGATGCAGGACATGATGATGAGGAAGATGTCGGAGCAGGCGACGGGCATGATCATGAAGATGATGATGCCGGCGGAGCAGACGACGCTGGACCATCGATGGGCTGGGTGCAGGACCCTCATATTCAAGAGTTGCTTCTCAAGCAGACGGATAACGCAAGAGCTGCCGCCCGAGAGAAAGCCAAGATGGATCAACTTGAGTTAGACGCGGTTACTCCATTGTATGAAGGATGCAGGCCCGAGGATACCCGCCTGAAAGTAACGCTCATGGCCCTGGAGATGAAGGTAAAACACAAAATGACCGACGCATGCTTCGACGAGAACATGTCATTCTGGCACGAACGTCTTCCCAAGGGGAACAAGTGCCCGACCAGTTTGGAGGAGGCGAAGAAAATCGTGTGTCCTCTGGATTTACCGCACGTGAAATACCATGTGTGCATGAACAATTGCATCATTTATCGGGACGAGCACGCGGAGTCTACAATA
>NC_041393.1:192345922-192358924 GCF_002162155.2 Triticum dicoccoides | reverse complement strand
GCAGACAGTACGATAGTAGTACCATTAGTAGCAGACCCTGATGTTTCTCGCACCTGTAATTGTCGTTTTATTCTTGAACGATGCAATTTGTTAATGTAACTCATTGTTTGTGCACCTGAGTAATGCAACTTCCTTATTATATAAGCATACCATGAGTTACAAACCTGCCAACCTGCAATAGAAAAATGGCAGCATAGATATGTTTTCCATTCTGTAGTGTGCCAATGTAGTTCTAGGAGTCTAGTATGCCAGTTTAGTTTAGTTGATGATGACTGCTGACTTAATTCACTCATGTTCAAATTGCAACAGTGTGTCTTCTCAATAGTCAGCCATGAGTTATTGAATATGTTTTTGATAATTTGCTCCTTGTCATACACAAGAGGTTTCCATTGTGGTAACTAACTATATGTAGTCAGCCATGAGTTATTGAATATGTTGGTTTCTTTTTCCTGACTTACCACAGTATCTCTAGTATACACAGAAATTCAGTTCTTCTGTAATTCTTTGATGCTAACGTGCACTGCAACCTTGAGATCTATAAGTTCATCCTTGTTATGAATGAGTAGTTTATATAACCTTTTCAGCAATTCATTTTCGTTCTACTCTCACATTAGAGTGTGCTGACTGCTGACGTTAGTTATTTTGTTGTGTATACTGTTGATGGTAAAGCCTTGATTCTGTTTTGATCTGCATTGTGTTTGTGCACATGAGTAGTTTATATGAACATCAGTTTTCGGTTTGTGCACATGAGTATTGCAACTTCCTGATTATATAAGCATATCATGAGTTACAAACCTGCCAACCTGCAATAGAAAAATCTTATTCAAATATGTGGTGTAATGCAACTTCCTGATTATATAAGCATATCATGATGATTGCTGACTCTTATATATTAGTTCCAGTCTTCAAAATCTGGTGTATTCTAGTGTAGGAAATGATATCCATGCTTTCAAATATGTGGATACCTTCGTTACTTTTCTGCAGTGAGTGTGGCTTTCAAATATGTTCCCTCTCTTCGTTTCTCGCTGCCACTGCCCAAGTTAGCCATTTCATTGGTGCTATGCCGCAACCTTTTCAGATTGGTAGCTTCAGTGCATGTGCAAGTGCAATGTGCCAAACAGAAGAGAGGGAACATATATCTCGCTGCCACTGCCCAAGTTAGATCATTGATAAGAGTTGTAGCTTCAGTGCATGTGCAAGCATGTGCAAGCATGTGCTGGTCTGTGGCTCTTGGTTGGCTCAGTCATTAGTTGCTCTTTTGTTTATGGCTGTTGGTATGTACACTAGGTAATGGAATTAAGAACATTGTTGATCCAGTAAGTAGGACAAAGTTTGCAGACTGGATCTGCCAAACACTGCATCTTTAATTCAGGTCGACAACAACCCCAGTCAAAGAAAAACCGTCCCTGACAACCTTGTGTTTTCTTAGGACTAAAAACGAATCTTGATGCACAATAGCTACGCTAACTACGGATCGCCTATAAGAATAACTGCAAACTGGATAGACATGTTATAATAATTCAGCTGAGCATATAGGAGCATGTAAGTTAACTTTGTTTCAGCTTCACACAAGTTACAATTCGCTAAAAAAAGCCAGCTAGAATAGCCAAATAACAATTTGGTCCCAAACATAGCAAGGTCCTATTTTACTTTCAACATGACCTGACAACATGACCTGACAATAGTTCAGTTTACAGCTGAGGACATTGATTTATTATGAAGTTGCTTGGGTTTATTATGAAGTACTTTGATCATGTCTCTTTATTTGTACTGCTACTAATATACTTTATATGATGATGAAGTTGCTTGGGTTTATTATGAAGTACTTTGATCATGTCTCTTTATTTGTACTGCTGCTAATATACTTTATATGATGATGAAGTGCTACTGAGTTGTGTGCAAATTTCGTTAAATCAGTGATGTGTATGTGGAGGCCTTTTTTGCCTTGTCCACCCGAGAGGCCCTTGAGTTTGCTGGAATGTCGATTAACTTCCGTTCCAGCAAATTCGGGTACTCCATATGTCCTATTTTCAGCAAAGGTCATGCTGAAATTTTCCGTGAATTTTAGCATGACTTTGCTAAAAATAGGACATATGGGGTACTTGTGACTAATGCATGGGCCGGGGTATCTTAGTAGTTAATTAAGTAGGATCAAGTGCCCCGGCGTACTTGTGACTAATGCATGGCTTTTAGGGTGCCTCGGTGTCGATAAAAACCGAAATGATGAAAAGTTAGGCTTTTAGGGTGCCTTGGCGTCGAAAAACCCTCAATGATAAAAGTTTAGATTTTAGGATGCCTCGGTGTCAACAAACCCTAAATGATGAGACCATGATATTGTTCCTTGACAATAACCAACTTTTTGACCAAACTTTGTTTCTATTTAGAGAGAAACATGGCCCACAACGATGAGGCCGGGGGTTCGGGCGGCAAGGCATTCTGGGAGCTGTCCCAGGAGATGGAGGAACAACCTCACTTGTATGAGGCCGCCGCCTTCCCCACCGATCCTGAGACCACGGATGGTGCCGCCGAGGATGACCACACTGATGCCACCACTGATGGTGCCGCCGAGGATGCCACCACTGATGATGGCGGCGCACGCACAGATAGCAGCCAGCCGAAGAGGCAACGGAAGGACCGGCGCCCGATCGTGCTCCGCACCCTCAAGGAGGAAGTTACTGAAGTGGACTCCAACGGGAATCCAACGGCGCCCGAACGAATAGTCAAGGGGTACTCGCTTCAGCTCGGGTGCATTGTCCGGAGCACCGTCTCAATCAACACCGAGAACCTGAGGCATCCTGACCGGGGGAATTTGCGCCACCTCCTCTTCACGAAGCTGCACGAACGATACAAGTTCCCCGCTGAATTCGAAAACACAAGCCTCAAAGGGAATAAAGTGAACAATGCTGCCCTCACGAAGATGAGCAAGGCCCTGTCTACTTGGAAAAGCAATGTGAAGAGAATGATCGAGAAAGGTGAGAGTTATGAGAAGATCAAGGAGAAAAATCCTTCGACCACCGAAGATGACTACAACGACTTCAAGATCAATTGCTCGAGCACCGCAAGCTCCCAATCAAGTGAGTGGGGGAAACAAATGCGGGAGCTGAACATAGGGGAACACACACTCGGTCCCGGCGGTTACAGAGTGGCGGAGCCTATATGGGACAAGGAGGAGGCGGACCGTGCTGAGCAAGGCCTACCGCCCCTCTTCGATAAATACGGTGACAAGCAGACCAGGAACTTTGTCAGGGCCCGGTACAAGAAGGACCCGAAAACAAAGGAGCTTACCACGGATCCGAAGACCAGGCAGCTTGAGCTTGTTCTGGTAAGGAATACACCCCCGCGTAATTAGCTCCATATGGTTGCATTCTAATTAATGAAGCCAAATTTCTAAATGGTTCACATTCCTTACGCAGGCGACTGAAAGCAGTAGCGCGGGGTCGACTCAGAGCAACCCTTGGGACACCACTCTAAATAGGGGGTTGAATATAATGAAGAACAAGGATAAGCTCAGTAAGCCGACGTCAGCTAGTCGTGTGGCCGGCAAAGGCTTGTCGACAAAATGGGGGTCATACTATACCGCTGGTGTGCGGAAGGAGAAAAAGACCAGCTCGGAAAGCCATGCGCGAGAGGTTCAAGAACTCAAGGCACAGGTGGCGCGGATTCCGGAGATTGTCCAAGAGCAAGTGGAACAACGACTCGGAGAGACGATCACCGCCCTTGTGCCTACCTTGATCTCGGGGTTGAGTGCGTGGATTGCGGGCGGCCAACAGGGGCCGCCCCCGATTCCTAGCTTCACGGCCAGGAACTCGCATAATGCGATGGCGGGGCCATTGGTGCCTCCGGCGGAGGTGGCATTGGTGTCTCCGACGCCGGCACGGGAGCTTAATGCACCCGGGTGTACGCCGGCCGGCACCTCTTCAGCAAGCGGCCGCTCCGTCAACTGCACGCCCGCCGTTGGCGGTGCCTCGACATTAGCCGAGCTCGACGCCATCATCACGGTAACTAATTAAGCCTCTCTCGGCCGAGGACTTCATCTCCTTGCCTTTGACTGGGCATCCCTGACGCCCTACATGTTTTCGCAGGGCGCCGCCGACGTTCCGTGCACTCTCCTCCACTTCGTGAACAACGAGTTGGTCGATGTCGCCAAGGGAAAAATCGTTCAACCGGGCAACCCCTTGTTCCACGGTACCCAGATGCCACCCAACTTGTTTAGGGTTCAACTGGTTCGGGTGCTGCCAGGCTGCGACGACTTGTTACCTCCGATTCGACATGTCGGGGCCGACGATGATGACGTGATGACCCTCAGCGCCTTCCTGAGCTGGCCCCTGCTTTGGCCGAAGAGCCAGATTCGTTTGGGGGCAGGGGACACCACCCCAAAGACAACACCGCCAGTCGTGCCGGCGCCAAGTTGGCCCCATGGCAAGACCGCCGTAACGGTGCCGGACATCCCTATGCCACTGGATCCAAACATGCATATGGCACAGGATCAGAACGACGACGACGACGACGATGATACATTTGGCAACGTCGATCAGTACTTTGCCGAGCATGGGTACGATGGCGACTTCATGGGGCCTCCTTCTCAAGAACCAAACCCAACAAAAGACGTGTGCGATCTAGCTCGTACCGCGGAGAAGCCAAGTTGCAACAGGCGCCGTCTGGCGTTCAGCTCTCAGGAGACGCCTCCAGCTGCCGACTTCACCGAGCCTCAGATAGGCGAGGTGCGAAATATTATCAGCCCCAACACACTCAAGAAGGCGGTCTGTGAGCAGAACTCGGTCCCATTACAGGAGAAGAAGAAGGCACGCAAAAGAAAGACTAAGAAGGGTGCGAGCCAGCCGGCATCGAGTACGATCCGTGCTCAGGACGGGCCACCTTCACCGCAGGATATCTCGAGGAGGGTGCATGTGGCGGGTAGGGCGATGCTACCACCAAATATGCTCAATGCTGCAACCGGTGCTATGCGGAGTCTGCACGACAGTGTTCTTTCTTTGGAGAAGCGGCGTCTCAGAGAGAAGGATGTGGCATACCCGGTTTTCGTGGCCAAGGTGCCAGAGGGCAAGGGCTTTGTGGATGGCGACATCGGGGGTACGATCGTCCTGCGGTTTGATGACATCTTTGCTATGTTTAACCTTCATCCGCTGCACTACACCTTCGTTCGGCTATTTTCGCTGAGTATGGAGATGTGGATCATTCGCGACAAGACCCCGGACATCGTGATAGTCGACCCCTTCTACATGCGTGCCAAGATCTTGGGCAGCGCTGGGGACCGGCAAGTCGCGAGTTCTTACCTCGAAGGCGTCATTCTGGCAAACCAAGATAAGGATAACTTCCTCGTGCCTTACTTTCCCGAGTAAGTCCTCCCCTCAACCGGCCCGTAACATATGAATTCTTACTTTTCGATCGTTTTTCTTTTAACATTCCGTGTTTTCTGCAGTGACACACGTTGCACGCTCATCCTCCTAAGCCCCAAATATTCCATGGCCACGTATTTCGACCCGGACCGTCAGTCGAACGTAGACTACACAAATGTCAAGAAGGTTCTTGATGATGTTCTCCCCGGCTACGCCCAATCTGGAGGCACCTTCACCAGGCCTATTCGTAAGTACGGCAAGCACGTGTTCTCCCACAATACGACGTTCTGCTGCGTCAAGCAGCCGCCTGGCGGTCAGAAGGGTGCCTACTACGCCATCCATCACATACGGGCGATCGTACGGGACCATCATCAACTTCTGCTACCGAGTAAACTCCAAGATTGGGCCGCGAGCGTGTCGGCAATCCAGGACGCGGACCTCCGACAAGAATTCTTTCGCATCCAGTCGGAGTTTGCGGAAATCATCCATCAAGATGTCCTTCGTACCTCGGGGCAGTTCTACCTCAGAAATCAACCGTCCAACAGTGACATCGACACAATGCTACAAATGCAGGATGACAACGCCCGTTCTTTCATGACTCCCACGATAGACGGCGGCTTCATCCACGCTCTGGTCCCTTGAGTCGAGTTGTCTAGTTCTGAAACATCGATTGGCTCATGTTGTAATTAAACTTTAATGAACTTGTAGTGTGTCTCTTTGGTTTTGAGAGTCGTTCAACTTAGATGTAATCGATGCTATTAATGTCTTGCTTTTCTCTTCCGATCGTTCTGTTGCATAATTATATATTGCTTATGTATTGTCTGTGAATTGGTACTAACGTTTCGTTTGGCTAGTGCATAGTGATGCCGACGTATGTCGTGTACAAGGGTAAGGTTCCCGGAGTCTACGATGACTGGGAGGAGTGTCGGAGACAGGTTCACCGATTCAGCGGTAACAGTTACAAAGGGTACACCACTAGGGCCGAGGCCGAATCTAGATACGCCCACTATCTAGCGGGAAAGGGGAGGGAGCGTTGGAGGAACCGGATGAAGACGAGTTTCATCGTGATGATGCTCATCGTGATGACCGCAGCTCTCTTCTATGTGATGGTAGTTTAGATGATCGATATCGACTTGTAATGCGAAGACAAACTCGCTACTCGCGGTCTCGAGACTTGTAATATAATGTTCTATCTTTGTTTGGTCTTTTTAATTCGGAGACTAATATGATGAATTGTATTCGGAGACTAATATGATGAATTGTATTGAAAGACTAATCTTCTATTGTATTTGATGAATCTATTGTTGATGTGTGCTGTCTATATTTTGTCAAATTATACATTTTGTAACCTGTGCAAAAAACAGAAAATAAAAAAATAAAAAAAACCTAATATTCATACTAATGGCGCATCACACGACAGTGCGCCATTAGTATGACAGTGCATACTAATGGCGCATCACCGGGTAGTGCGCCATTAGTATGCTGCGGTTACTAATGGCGCATCCAGAGGTGGTGCGCCATTAGTATGCCAAAGCACCTGGGTGTACATGCCAACTGGGAGGCATACTAATGGCGCACCCTCGCATATACTAATGGCGCACCAGGTGGTGCGCCATTAGTATACCAGATACTAATGGCGCACCAGCTGGTGCGCCATTAGTAAAAATTACTAATGACGTGCTGTCAGTGGCGCACCAGTGATGCGCCATTAATGGCCATATTAGGTGCGCCATTAGTAGTGGTATTTCTAGTAGTGAATAGTGCATGTACTCAATGACGGAGCACGGGATGGTAACAATGACATGGCCAGCCCTTTTTTGGAGAGAGTACGTACTACTAGTAAATAACTTTGATGTGTCCCGTCAACTCGCAGAACGACGAGAAGCTTGATTACGCCTTCTCCCTCGCCAACGCGTGCGCGGTGGCTCGCAGCACAAGGAGAAACTTTTGCTTACAAGCGGTTGACCTGCAGCAGTTCATTTGGTGTTAGATTGCCAGAAGCACTACTGTAGAACCATCGACTTCCAGAAGAGGCGAAGAGCCAAGTGCAAGGTCACCTACTAACTTTAGGCTAGGCGTATTGGGTACCTCCTTTTTTTATTCTAGAAACAACCACACGCGAATATCAAGGTGCTGGTTACGTAGAACAAATTTCCTGCAGTCCGTGCTCAACCCTCCTCTATCTCTCTTCTCAGCCAGCCAGCGGACGCGGGGAGCCCATCGCCTGTTTGCTCACATGCGGCCCCACATGTCAGTGAAAACGCAAGAGGACCCACTGAACCTGCACATCTTTCACCTCGACGTGCTGGTGATGAAAAACAAATTCAAGAAAGATCTTCGGTGGCTGCTTTTGGAGTTACTCAAGAGTAGTAAGATTCTATTTATAGTTTAACCCAAGATGCACATCTCGTGGCTTCAACTACCACTCTATATTCTTTCATGACACGACCTAGATGCTGGATGTCCCACGTGTCGGCAAAAGGAGGAAGAACCCGACCAAATCTTTGGTTGTGCTCTCGGATTAGACTAGTTGTGCTAACTTAAAAAATTTATTGTGTACTCCCTCTGTTCCAAAATACTTGTCTTCCATTTGTCCAAAAATGGATGTACCTATATACTAAAACATTTCTAGGTACATATATATTTTGACAAATAGAAGGCATGTATTGTGCAACGGAGGGAGTAGAATGGATGCAATTTTTTGTATTAGGAAGAAGAGTACATCCATATATTGATAGAGCGCAATTTAGTAGATGTTCTATCACTTTTAGCTAGCACAGAGGCTATAGATGAGATTAGTGCACTTGTTGATACTCCTACTTGGTATGCGTGTTGCTGCTTAGACGCAGAGAAAAACAGACCAGAGGGAGTACTAGAATAGAGGCAAGACATGAGACTAGATGCGAGGAAGCAACGTCTACTCCTTTACACTCGAAGAAGAAAGAAGCACACAAGATCGAGCCTCTGCAGATCAACAATGAATGCATCGAGAAGGCACTAATCGAACTTACAGGAGTAGTAAAATGTATTCTTGTGGTTCTTGTTTTCTTTGGTCTTGCTTTTCTAGTCAAAATTATCATTGGAGTTCGTGCAAAACGGAGGTCCGTTTGGGGTCGTGTGTTGCAGTTGGCCTTACAAGTGGGACCACAGTTAAGGAAACCGACTATCGGCAAACCCCCACCTCGCCCGCCGCACGATGGCTGAGTTAGAGAAACGATGAGGTTGAAGAAATTGCTCTAGCACGGACTCCAAGAAATATGGTGTCAGATGGAAGTCGTGCTGGTGGCGTGTGCCGTACTCCTGGACGTGAATGCTTGTTCTGGCCCATGCCACCCTACTACTCCTACTACTTACTATATAGTAGTAGTACTACTAGTATCGAGGATTCGAGGTGCTGGTTACATAGTAGAGTACAATATGGCTACAGTAAAAACACCCGCACAACGCGCGAAGCATGTGAAGCTAGTACAAATAGTGTACTACTATTGTTGATTGGCCTCATCCGATAACCTGTTGCAATGCACGTACAATTATGTATTCGGAAAATATTTTTTTGCCTCGTCGATCCCCTCACTCACAGAAGTGACTCGAAAGCCATTCATAAATTTAGTAAGTTTATCACAGGCATATCATTTTATTACATACAACAGGTCATCAACCCACATCGACAACGAGGATACATTATAAATACTAAAGTTTTCACCACACAACAAATAACAAGCAATGAAATGAACTTCAACTCAACCATTCCTCGGTGTTGGAAATGCTTGCTTTGAACCACAAGTGATTCTCTAGGATGGGCCATCCATTGTCGATCTGGAGACCAACGCAGGACTGATCATCCAGGCTGAAGCGGCCTACTATATCAGTAACAGGGTAGGGAACCACCCAAATGTCCAAGGTATAGACACAGTTGCTTCTCATAAATGGTAGTAACGTTGTGTCAACAGCAGTTGGATCGCCTTTTACCATCATTGGATAGTTTTGTCCAAGGAAGAGCGAGTTTTCTCCAAGACTATCAATTATGTACCAAGGAGAAGGAGTTGGCTCTAGCACACTAGTATCCATCCCGAATACCATGCAACGGGTGTTGGAATAGGTCCGGAGAGTGCGACCATGGGAGACTACACCTGCTTCCTTAGCAGTAACATCATCAGTGGGTTGTATACACACGAGAAGAGGTGATCCATCAGAATTAGTTGCCAGGCGCCAAATAGTATATGGGCGCTGCTCGTCCTCATGCTCGTGATCATCACTATCGTCATCTCCCCCTTGGTTATAAAAATCTTCAATATAGGTGGTGGAATGTTCACAGGACCTTGGAAACACAAGAAGAAGGTTAATTAGTAAAGGGAAACTTGCTAACCCGCATGCATGTGGATGAAACAATTATAATTACGGTGGAAGACAAACGTACCGAAACAATGACTCCATGCAAAAATAGTGCCACGAGTGGTGGCAGCAAACACAAGGCTCTCGTATTCAATTGCATCATAGTACTCATCCGTGTACAGAAACTGATTTTTGAGCAATATCCATCGAGTCAAACCAGCAAGGATGGCAACAAGCTTGTCGAAGATAGCAACAACTTCATAGTTGTTGTAATTCCAAGAGCGGTTGGGAACTCGAGAAATTACTATCTTCCGTAGAAGACAGTCACCATGATTATATTTGAACGTTCGTACAATACCGGTGTGCTCAACCTCTGGGAAGTCTGCTGAGATTTTTGGAAGTGGAACCCGGTCACGAGTGTACACATTCACAAGTTCCCACTCGCAGTTGGACCCAATGTAAACAACCCAATCTCCATTTGCGCCTGCCCAAGCCTTGCCCTCAAGCGATGGCATCTTAACATCATACGTATCATTATCAAGCGGCATCAACTTGCACAGGGCGAGGCCTCCGCCGTGACAGTGCCAGTCATCAGGGTCATGGCGAAGAAGATAGGGGAGATCAAACCGCTCCTTGACTCTTGGGTTCCTTGTAATGATGTTATTAGTTGAGTCAAGAATGGGCTTGAACGAACCTGCCATGCTAGCCGAGGTGATGACGTTGCACCGATCAATGAGTTCCTCCACCATGTCATCTTCCAGATCGGGGCAAGAATAACGGGGTCCTTTCCGTCCTGTTCCCTCGATGGAGCAGATGATCGAACAATGGCAGAAGAAAGGGTGAAAGGCTGAAGGAAAATGGAGGAGGGAGAGGAAGAGTGTGCGACAGCAGTTCCAAATCGAGAGGGAAAGGCGAAGAGTCGGTGGACGGTTGCCAGTTTGCCACGGTTCACGAAGGGGCGCCCCAGCCTACACGTCGGTTCGGAAATACTCCTACTACTCACCGTTGTCTCACTGATATGTTGGAACGGGACCACATGTCAACGAAACATGGTGTGTAATTTCTCGTGCAAAATGCGATCTGGCCGCATTGGCCCGAGATGCCGCATTAGTTTTTTTTTGAAAGTTTGCCGCATTAGTTATCGACCTTTATTTTTTTAACATGCAATCTGAATGGATAGCTCCTGTGGTCATCACACGTGAGCGGATATAGTGATGGTTGATTCGCCCGAGCAACTTATTACTGTGGGAATATGGGAGTACCATCGGATTCAAGGAACAGAGAAATGATGGTTGCTTTGTCCGAGCAACTTACTGTGGCGAAGGTGGGGCTCTGTGATTTGACTGCTCACTAGTCATTACTACTACGGCGCAACGACCGGGGTGAATCTTTCCCTGAAGTTGTGTTGTGCACTCAATATTGCTACATGGCAGGTGGAGACGGATGAAGGATGTCCAACATGTCGGCGAAATGAAGTTGAATTATTTTTGGCATTGCTATCAATCCTTCAGGATTTGTTTATATGTACGCATAATTTTGATGAAATTGTAATGTGATGCTATGAAGGTTTCAACTCTGGTTCCCGCAGGAAAAAAAGGTTTCAACTTAGGATTCATGTGTCTTGCCTCGAGATTATCTCGTTACAACATTCCATCAAATACAAATGAAACTACCATGGCTAATGCATCTCAATGGTTCACAGATCAGCGCCAATATTCACATCACAACTGAAGACAAAGTTGTGAGAAGGTGTAGAAATAAAGAAAAAAATATAATTGATCGATGTTGTTCGTAGGCCTGGCTCCATTTTCTTGGCACAGTGTTCATTGCTTGGCAGCTAGTTTCACCCAGATCTGTAGCCAAAAAAGAGGTGTATGAAGGACACCACAATCCGATCATTTTGTGCAACTCCACTAAAATCGGGCGGACCATCCCTATTTGCAAAGATATCCAGTCAGTGTGATTACAATAATAGTGGAACTAGATGATGAAACATAACACACATAAATAGAAGCCGATCACCTCTACGATCTCTCTTTAGGACTAACTTCTTGTTGGAGAAGTTTAGGCACGGAGTTGGATGAGGAGGATAGCAAAACCAATCTCCCTTTCCGCAGTCCCACAGAAATGTAAAAACGTTGCCCGTGTGACATTTTGGCGGAACTGCACAAAACACTCTTCAGAAAAGTGATTTGTGCAGTTCACCAGAAGGTCGCAATAGCAATGAGGTGAAAATGGATAGCCCTGTTTGCAAAAGGAGGTCGAAAGGAAACAATTACTGCCCAATAACACGAGTTGAAGACACATACGCCGACAAAAAAGAAGCATGTTCCATGTAAAAAGGGAAAGATAGCACATGGTGGTTTATCAAAAATGGTTTGAGAACGAGATTGCAAGATAGAAAGTACGCCGGCCGAGATACGATTTAAGCAAACAACTAAAGAAGATCCACATGCAACAACGTAGGAAGATGGGCAGTGGAGCAAGGCCGGAGGAAGCTGTACATGAGGGTCGTCGGGATGTTACTAGGAGGGCGCCGGCGGCCGGGATCTGCCCATACTGCGGCAGCGAGCAAGTGGCGAAGGCCCTACCGCACCGGAGCTTGGTCAGAGAGAACGACGGGTACCGCAGATCGGGACGAGCTGCCTCAACACCGTCAAACGGAGAGACGATGCACATCCTCCCTTTCCGCCGGCGGACGGGATGCGGCCGGATCACTGACCAACGCTGAGAGTGTGAGGCCACGGCGGCCTTGTGTGAGATTGTGTGATGAGACTCACGAGAGACAAACCCATTTTCCAGTTTCCCCATGGCAATCGTTTTATATTCTAGGCGTGGTACCCGACCCTCCTTCGAGTAAACAACCGCTACACGCGTCAAATTATCACGTGGGCTGCCTTTTCGTACATAAATGAACTCCACCGTGTACCCGCGCGGGTGTGGCCGGGAACGAGACGTGAGTACGTGCGCCTATGTGCACTTCTTCTTTAGGTGCAGGTACGTACGTGGGTGGGTGTGAGAGAGATGGTTTGTGCGAAACAGAGGCAATGTGTTGATGATATCTCAATCAGAAAAACGTAACATATGCAATGTGTGTGAAACGGAGTCATGGACGTGAGATATCAATAGAATTGAAAACAGGGATGAAGTGTGTGGCTGTGCGATCGATAAAGAGTGCCATCGAATTTGTGTTTGCCCACGTCAAAGATACAGGGCGGCTGGCCTACTGGAATTTGAGAGGGTAGAGGTGCAATTCTTCTCCGTGGCATGGATACCTACCTACAACGTTCGACTATCGGTGTGCGTGTGGCGGGGG
>NC_041393.1:192331692-192345650 GCF_002162155.2 Triticum dicoccoides | reverse complement strand
GTAGAGACCGGTCGACTAGTATATGTGTGGGGAAGGACAGAGACCTAGCTATGTATTGAGGGAGATCGATCGACATCCATGGATATGTGTAGCAGAGGAATAAGGGGTTGGGAAAAAGACAAAGGTAGAGCGTTGGAGGGTTGGTGGTGGAGTGGCGTCTCACAAATGGTGGGAGAGGCCTGCTAGACAAATGGAGGGTATGAGTGCAATATCAATAAGAGAGGGCGGGGGATGTCTGTCTGTCTATGCACGTGCGTGTGAGAGACGGGTCGGGAGGTATTCAAGGATGATGAGGGGAGAAGATATGGTTGTGGTAAGCATGCGTAACTACATAGGAAGATCAACCGTCATGTGTCCGAGAGAAGGAGAGACATAACTAGCGAGGTAAGTGTATCGGTGCTTGGTGAAAACGAATTATAGTCGACCTGGCTATATGTAGGGAGATCAGTTCATATACATGCCTGCATGTGTTAGAAGCAAATAAGGTCCGGAGACGCAGACAGGGGGAGATGGTGTGGCTAGGAGGTGGTGCGAGAGGCCTACCATGTCGATGGGGGAAGGAGTGTGCGAGCATGTGGTTAATGAAAAGAGGAGTGGGAGTGTGCACCTGCGTGGAATCGTATTGGACATATGGGGGCATGGACGGTGAGAAGAGAAGAGGGGAAGTATATATGTGTTTGTTGTAGGCACACTTGGCTAGAGAGGTATATCGACCGGTGTGTGCCAGAAAGAAGGAGCCGGGGGCCTACACACACCGCTGGTGGACGACCTAAAGAGAAATAATGAACGTGCGCGATGGAGGGGACGCTAAGGGTGTGTGAGGGGGGCGGGCGTGTGCATGCACGATAGAAAGTTAGCGCTAGCTAGCTACAAATAGAAGAAGATCGTCGTGAAGGTGTAAAAGATGAACAAAGATCATAATTCATTATAAAAAAAGTGGATACAGATACTTGAAGAAGATATCATAATGTAGAACATCTATCTATTATATACTTAAGACAGAAGTCAAATAAGCCATTACGTTCATCCACATAGATTAAATTATCTTGACCACCAATATTAAAAATTAAGGGGTGAGATTAACAGATATAACGTTACATACAAATATGATCACGTAGAAATAATTTGACATGTCACGTACCAATAGTTTTTTTAAAACGCGCAAATAGTTTTGGTATTGCAACGTACGGAAGCGTACCAGCTAAAAAAAGGTACGACTGCCAACTAATTAAGAGTCCTATTTGGGTAAAATCATGAAGAAGCGCTTATCAGAAAGATGTAGCGTTCGAGGAAAATTCACAAGCTGATATCAGCTTACTATTTTAGTAGAAAAATCAATCTGAACTCCTCTTCTTCTGCATTCAAACAATAGAAAGAAAATCAGACTTTTAGCACTTCAAGTTGGGATAGCAGACTCCGTACCCAGATGTTGATAAAAAAGAATCCGCAAAACAGGCATGCGTGGCCCAAACGAGCAGCCTGCTGTCCGATCGGACAGAAGTCAAATAAGCTATTACGTTCATCCACATAGATTAAATTATCTTGACCACCAATATTAGAAATTAAGGGGTGAGATTAACAGATATAACGTTACATACAAATATGATCACGTAGAAATAATTTGACATGTCACGTACCAATAGTTTTTTTAAAACGCGCAAATAGTTTTGGTATTGCAACGTACGGAAGCGTACCAGCTAAAAAAAGGTACGACTGCCAATTAATTAAGAGTCCTATTTGAGTAAAATCATGAAGAAGCGCTTATCAGAAAGATGTAGCGTTCGAGGAAAATTCACAAGCTGATGGCATCTTACTATTTTTTTAGAAAAATCAATCTGAACTCCTCTTCTTCTGCGTTCAAACAATAGAAAAAAAAATCAGACTTTTAGTACTTCAAGTTGGGATAGCAGACTCCGTACCCAGATGTTGATAAAAAAGAATCCGCAAAACAGGCATGTGTGGCCCAAACGAGCAGCCTGCTGTCCGATCGGCCATTGTACGAACACACACACACACATATATATATCGTGCAAGCATAAGCCAAGCTGACCTTCTCGCTCAGCGTGTATCATCAAGTGGCCCAAACGAGCAGCCTGCTGTCCGATCGGCTATTGTATGAACATATATATCGTGCAAGCATAAGCCAAGCTGACCTGATGGAGATGGCATCAAAGCTCCTTCTTCATGTGTACGTGAAGAGCGTGGTGCTCGCCTCTGCAAAATTTGCCACGCTCTGTCAGACATGACGACGCGCTCGCTCGCTCGCTCCACACATGGCGACGCGCCTGAGGAGAGATGGCGCGTATCTTATGCCGCCGATCTACAGATGCGCTCGCTCACATTCCGCGACGGCGTGCTTGCTCTCTGACGCGATGCGCTCCGCCTCGTCCTGATCGACGAGCGCGGCGTCACGGTGGATGCGTGATTTCTGCGTGCAGGGGAACACATTTGCATCGATGACGTCATCTCGCTGCCGTGCCACTTCGTGAAGATCCGCGATCGTCTACCGGCGACGTGCTCGATTCCAGCTGGTACTACGCATGGCATGACTAGTGGTGCGGTGCACGGGCGGTGCACGGGCCACCAGGCAGGCGAGGCGGGTCAGGACGGGGCGGCCCCGAGCCACACCAACCGCCCGCTAATGGCAGACAGATGCGTGGGCGCATCTCCATGGCCGCCTGACCGCCATGTGGGGCCCAACACCGAGCCGGGGGAGGTGACTACTAGAGCGGGGGAGGCATAGGGAGCCGCTTCACTTTCCCCACCTACCACCACTACGCGCGACGCTCATCTCGTTCCTCTCTTCAATCACCTGTGGGAGCGTTCTAGGGTTTGCTACCCAAATCCATCCACTCCTGATTCCTACGGCTGGTGGCGAGGCAAAGGCGGCGGCGACGACCACTCCTTCGCCCAGGTTGCCGCGGCGGAGAGGGTGGGGGGTGCGGCGCGGGCTGCGATGGGAGATCGTGGCGGGGGGAGATCTGGAGGCTGGCGCGACAACACGGCGCGGGGAGGATTTGGTGGAGGGCGCAGGGCGCAGGGCGCCGCTGCCAAACCACACCCGTCACATGGTCTGGCAGCGGCCAGATCTACCGCCGGCGTCGTCGGGCGACTCGAGATCTGCTGGCGGGGAAGTTGCGGATAGATGGGAAGCTGCTGCGCGTGCCATGAGGGGCGCAGCCAAGGAGAAGATGGCGGGAGGCAAGGAGCCGCCTCCGCCTCCAGCATCTGGGCAAACGGCGATGAAAGGCAACACAGAGATCTGCATCAACTGCTCCCTCCCAGGTCATTTTGCTCCTCGCTGCCCTACTATTCGATGTGAGAAATGCAACATATTAGGCCATATGGCTTAGTTATGCCAGGTCTTGAGGCCTTGGGAATGCATTCCATTCATGTGTGGTTTCCAGTCGCCTGGTCAGGGGTTCTTCTATATACCTGATTTGTGTGCTTCCAAGCAGAACGTTGAAAAAACTAACAACGTGGTCATCACTATAGTCGAGGGGGAAGCTACTGTGAAGGACATTGAGCAGGAATTCAATGCCATCTTCACTAAGAAACCTGGCAAAAAGAAATGGCGCTGCACGGCCCGCTCTATTGGCCCTGATAAGTACGTGATGCGATTTCCTAATGCCAGTGAAGTTGAGAGAGCATGTCGTTATGGGAAACGCTTGCCCTTGAGAGAAGGGGCCATTGTTGTCTGTATTACTCCTTGGACTGCTTCGATTGGAGCCAAAGGTATCATGGAAAAAGCCTGGGTTAGGGTCTGTAATATCCTTATAGAGAAAAGATGCATTGAACATATAGCCTATGCTGGGGCGCCAAGGGCAAAATCGTTCAACTCGTTGCTCATGGAAAAAGCCGGCTCTGGTTGGGGTTACATTGGAAGTGGATGAGTCCACGATTCATAAACCTGAATATGCTAGAATCCTACTTGGGTGTAGAGATGTTGAGAAAATTCCACCCTCAGCGGAAGGTATGTTGGGGGAGCAATATTATGATATTTTTCTTTGAGGTTGAGAGAGGTGTGACTATGGGTGCTGAGAAAGGTCAATCCTCCACTACTGTTGACAGTAGTGCATCTCCGTCTTTCCCCAAGAAAGCTAGGATGGATTCATATCCTGCTTCTTCTATGGGTCAGGGGGAAACGAGTGCTTCTATGACTGGCAACTTCTCCTCCCAGAATTATGATAAGGGCATGCAGAGGCTGCCTGTGGTAGTTGAAAGTGAAGAAGAGGAGGAAAGTGAGGAGGGTAACAATACAGAACTACTGATTGAGATTATGGCGAGGGAACATGCGGATGAAAAACTATCTCACTGTGGCTCTCACTCTGGTGATCTGGATGTGGATGAGCTGACTGAATCTCCTTGTAATGAGATCAATATGCATAAAGGTGCTTGGGGGATGATTACTCCTGTTCCACCCTCACCTCTGTTTACTTATCATGAAGTGAACGCTTATGGAAACACATTTCCTCCCCTGTCAGACTATGTGGTGTGGCCATCCTTGCCTCATATTGTGCCCCTAAAAGAGGGTTCCATGGAAGGAGGAGTGAACTGTAGTGCTTACACAGTTGAGTCTCCATCTGGATCGCCGATTCATGACAGTATGGCTCGGGAGGAGGATGCTCCACGCAGACAGAAGCAGAAGCTGGAAAATGTGGGTGACGTGGCTGCCAACAGGATGAGGAACCGCAATTTGGAAGGTATGGAAATGCCCAATTCAAAAAATCAGTTCTCTGCTTTATCTGATACTGCTATTATATTGCGTGTGTCCCTGTTGGGAGTGCAAATCCCTGATGATGACTTTGATACTGTTGATATCTTGCGTGAATTAGAGCTTTCTAGAAATATGTTGCAAGAAAAAAAATTTAAACTCTAATCCCCAGAATATTACCATCAGCGATGGGTTGGGAAATGATGTGCCCCTCTCCTTAAATTGGGACGATGATAATGGGGAGGTCGAAGAACCTTTTACCCTGGTTCAATCTAAAAATAGGAAAAAGAAAAATCCACACAGAAAATTGGTGGTGGCGTTTTTCCTAATAAGTCCAGCAGACCCATGACTAGAAGTCAGCAAAAAAAAGGGGTTGGATAGGGCTGCCATGGATCCTGGCAGACCTACTAGAGTGAGGGATAAACCCGATCGATATAAATGAAAGGTGTTTTTTGGAATTGTAGGGGTGTGGGTAAAAAAGGTATGTCTACCTGCATTATTGACATTATTGGACTTTAATGCCAATAATCTTGACTTTATTGGACTTCAGGAGACTATGAAAGAATCCTATGATTCTGCCTTTTTCAGAAAGATTGATCCCAACCATAGGTTTCGTCGGGAATGGGCTCCTTCGAGGGGGAAATCCGATGGTATTCTCTATGGTATCAATAAGGAAAACTTTGATATCATTACGACAATGTGTGGTAAATTCATCCTGCAGTTGAACTTGTTCGATAAGAACAAAAACTGTAACTGGTCCTTGATGACTGTATATGGCGTTGCGCATGATGAGCAGAAGCCTGAGTTCATTGCTGAATAGTTGGCTTTGTGTCACAGGGTTAGCATGCCATATCTGGTCGGAGGTGATTTTAATATCATTCGACATAGTGGAGAGAAAAACAAAGAAACGTCCTTGTCCCACTTTTCAGATGTGTTTAACTCTGTTATTCATTTACTTGGGTTGAGGGAGATTCATATGGCTGGTGGTCGTTACACTTGGTCCAACAAGCAAGATAACCCTACGTTGGAAAAGCTTGATAGGGTTCTTATGTCCCCTGATTGGGAGGATTTATATCCTCTTGTTGTTGTTCATAAGTTGGTCAAGGAATATTCTGACCACAATCCTTTGGTGCTGGATGGTGGGAGAGCCCCATCCAGAGCACCAGGCAACAGGTGCTTTAGGTTTGATAATGCCTGGCTCAATAACCCAGATTTCCTTCCTTTGGTTACTGAAATCTGGTCTAGGCCGGTCTACACTTTAAATCCTATTGACACCTTAAACATTAAACTGAAAAGGATTAAGAAATTTTTTAAAGGTTGGGGGTCCAATCGTTTGGGCACAATAAGATCAGAAAAAGAATTATCAAGCTCAAACTTCAGGAGCTCGAAAAGCTGGAGGAAGATGATGGTTTGTGTGGGGATGCATACAACAGGAAGTTGGACATTTTAGTGGAGCTCAACAAAATGTATGTTGAGGAAGAGCTTCATTGGCACCAGTTCTCTAATGAGAGGTGGCTTTTGAAAGGAGACAATAACACTGACTTTTTCCATAAAGTGGCTAATGGTCGTCGTAGGAAAAACTCCATGGTTTCCCTGGAATGTGGGTCCACTATTGTGGAAGGGACCAAAAACTTACTTGCACATGCCACTGAGTATTACAAAGCCCTATTTGGACCAGCTCCTGGCAATATTTGCCAGATCGATGCAGCTTTATGGTCTCAGGACGAGATGATTTCCCCGGATGAGAATGAGGAATTGACTCGACCTTTTTCTTTGGAGGAGATTAAACATGCTCTATTTGAGATGAAATCTAACCGTGCCCCCGGACCTGATGATATCCCTCTGGAATTCTATCAACACTGCTGGGGTGTTGTAGCTCAGGATCTTTTTTGCTTATTTGAGTGGTTTCACGCCGACAAGTTAGATGTGTAACGACTTAACTATGGCATCATAACTTTGCTGCCTAAGTCGAGCAATGCTAGTAGAATCCAGCAGTATAGGCCCATTTGTCTGTTGCGTTGCACGTATAAACTTCTCACCAAAGCCATGGACATTAGGGCTAGCAGATATGCCCATAAGCTGTTCAGTATTCAGCAGAATGCTTTCATTAAAGGGAGGCATATTGTGGACGGTATCCTTTCTTTGCATGAGATTGTACATTAGACTCATGTCAAAAAACAAGTTGGAGTGGTTCTTAAGCTCGATTTCGAAAAGGCCTATGACAAAGTCAACTGAGATTTTTTAGCTGACTGTCATAAGAAACGTGGGTTTAAGCCTAAATGGTGTGGTTGGGTCTCTCAGATTCTAAAAAATGGCACGGTTAGTGTTAAGATCAATGATGAGGTGGGGCCTTATATTCAAAGTGCTAAGGGAGTGAGACAGGGGGACCCTCACTCCCCCTTCCTGTTCAATCTTGCAGCTGATTGCCTGACTAAAATGGTGCTTGCAGCTTAGAAGAATGGCCTTGTCAATGGTTTAGCTGCTGATCTTATTAAGGATGGGGTTGGCATCCTGCAATATGCTGATGATACGGTGCTGTGCTTTGAGCATGACGTTGACAAAGCTGTCAACATCAAACTCTTGTTGTATCTCTTCGAGCTTATGTCAGGACTTAAGATCAACTTTGAGAAGAGCGAGATTTTCAGTATTGGGGGAGATAATGATATTGACTTGTTTTATGCGAACATGTTTGGATGCCAAGTGGGGACTCTTCCTATGAAATATCTGGGGGTCCCTGTTACCTACTCTACTCTCAGGAATGTTGATCTGGACTTTCTTGATGGTAAAATGATCAAAAAACTCGATGCCTGGGTAGCTTATGCGGCATCATCTGGAGCCAGACTGACTCTGTTAGGATCCAGTTTGGATGGGATCCCCTCCTTCCTCATGTCGATGTTCCTCTTCAATAAAACTTTCATTGAGAAAGTGGATAAGCATCGCAGACGTTTCTTTTGGAGGAGAAAGAATAAGAAACATGGCTATCATATGGTTAAGTGGACGAGAGTTTGCAGATCCAAGAGGATTGGGGGTTTGGGGATTAAAGATCTTCATAAACAAAATATTGCTTTACTCGTTAAGTGGTGGTGGAAACTAGAAATGAGTGATGGTTTGTGGCAACGCATTGTGCGAGCTAGATATTTCAGGAACAAAACAGTAGCTAACATTCAAAGTCGCTTTACGGACTCCCCCTGCTGGAAAGCCATTATGAAAGTCAAGGATTCATATATGGCTGGTAGAAAAGTTAATATTGAGAGAGGGAACCTTACTAGGGTCTGGTATGACCCGTGGGTCGAAAACATTGTGCTGAAAGATCATTTCCCTCACCTGTTCAGTGTTTGCCAGGATCAGGATTGCACTGTTGCATCCTGGGCTGCAAGTAACTATGAGATTGGCTTCAGACGTAGATTGGTTGGGACGTTGGGCTATCAATGGGCTTGGATGGTCATGGAAGCTAAAAAGCTGACGTTGAATGAGTCCCCAGATAAGATTTCATGGTCCCTTGGTGGTAAAGGGAAATTTACTACTAAATCCTTATACAAGTGGCTGGAAAGAAACCTATCAGGTCCTAACTATAAAATGGTGTGGAAAGCACCCATCCCGCTGAAGATTAAGATATTCCTTTGGCAATTGTTTCAAAATGCCATCCTTACCCGTGATAACATGCCTGCCAGGAATTGGCCTGAAAATCCCATTTGTTCCTTCTGTACTAATGTTGAAACGGCAAACCACTTGTTTTTTTCCTGCTCGCTCGCTCGTTCAGTTTGGGGGACGCTGGGCATGACGGCCGGGGCATCTTGCTGCCCTCGCTCCCTTTGGCAAAGTTTTTCTTTGCTTTATAAATTCTTTCCGGGTGGGGAGCATATCTATATGCTGATCATTGCTGCGATATGTTGGGGGATTTGGATTCTCCGCGATAAAGTTACTTTTGATAAACATGTCGTTCGATCTCCTCTGGAGGCTGTTTTCACGGCATGTTCTTTTATGATGTATTGGGCAGGTTTACTGAAGGAAGAGGATAGGGTGAAGCTCCAGGCGGGGGTGAAGAGATTGGCTCATGCCGCTACGGCGCTGGCGGACAGATCCTTCCCTCGAGGCAGACTGCTCTTGGGAGACAGAGATGGTGTGCAGATTGGTTAGGTGCGATCAGCGCCTGGTTTTTTAAAAACTTCGCTTCCCACTGGGGTTTGATGCCCGCTGGTATTTTGTATCGTGGCTGTGGTTCGCTTAGCCGCTGGAGTCTGCTAGTTGTTTCATCCTGGGTCGTTTGGTACTTTGTTTTTTTTGAGCAGTGGTTTGTGAGTGTCATCAGGTTTTCGCCCCGTGGCTGGTGGTCCGTTCCAGGATCATCATGCGGTGGGTTTCCTGATGATGCGCCAACTCGCTCCCCCCTTTTCAGTCTCATTACGCGCAAGGTTTATCTGGTTCGAGTTAGTTGGTAATTCGGATACTAAGAACTTGGATACAGACTGATGTATTTCCGTTGATTGCAAAATTAATGGAAAGGGGTTGTGAGCCCGGTTGGAAAAAAAATAAGCTAAGCTGACCTTCTCGCTCAGCATGCATCATCAAGCACATGCCAAAAAAAACCTTTATTTTGATTTAAAAAAGATGTGTACGTGAAGATATTAGCAAAATACTTTTGCCAATATGAATGTTTTCTGTCAAAAAAAATTTTGAACACAGCACTGAAGAATGGATAACATGTAAGTGCTAACATTTATATTTCTGTTCTTGCAAATGATTACAATGATTGAGATTAAAACAACAATACAAAGAAATAAGGCTTGCAAATGCTTCAATCTACATTAAGTATTTCCTCCATTTTTATATACAAGGCCACAAACTTAAATTACAGGTACCAATGTAAAATTTAATGTCCACTTTGAAAGTCAGCTTTTCTTTTTGTTTACTGGGATCATTAATACCACCCATGCATGCAAGAAAACTGAGTGGAGGAAGTAACTGACTGTCATTATGACTGCACACATGCAACTATTAAACATGTTGCTAGTACGAGAAAATCTCATTAATTTTGCCTCGATTACTGTTGGTGGCCTTGTATAGATGCATAACGTATATTTCATTGTGGCCTTGTACTCCCTCCGTCTAGGTGTGTAAGTCATCTTACGAAAACCAAATAATTCCAAAACACTTAGGCGCGGTGCATTAAATTCTACCTCGTTTCTTGTTTCTTGACATATCAACCAATAAGAGATGTGGGCTGTGCATGCTTTTAATGACTTGAGACTACCAAACACGACATACAGTGGTTAGTTCATTGCATGCAATGCTATTAATTAGCAAATGAACATTAAGTTCTCTCGTTTTCTCCTCCTCCTTGGTCACGGTGCACAACCTAAGATGACTTACTCACCTAGACGGAGGGAGTATATAAAAATGGAGGGAGTATTCCTCATGGAAAAAAGTTACTAGAAGGACCATGAGATTAAAGCCTCTAGAATGTGCATGTATAATAATAAACAATCATCCGTTTGAAAATATGAAATGCATAACCTATGAATGCTATTATTATGTTAGATGGCACGTATAACCATCAATAGATTGGAAGTTATTCTCGCAAAAAAAAAATTGCATCTCTGAAAGAATCTATGAATATCCCAATCGTGTTATGCTTGATGAGCTTAATTTATTGTACACCCGCCGATCCAAAATAAATGTCATGGTTTTGAACTAAGGTTAGATCAACCTTAGTCCCTCTCTCTCAGTTTACAGGGCGTGCGTGTACCCCTAGGTCGTCAATTTGACCAAACTAATACAAATCATATATTACAAAAAATATACCAATATAAACTTCAGATGTTCTATTTTCAAACGGTATAATTGTTGTGTTATATAGTTTAGATTATGGTGATAAAATTGGCAACCTAGGTATACGCGTAGGACTTGTAAACTGAGACGGAGGAAGTAGTTAAAAATTGCGGCATTTATTATGGATCAAAGGCAGTAGTAATTTTGTTGGAGACTATAGGATGGACGAGTCAACAGTCGAGTTATTTCTTGAAAGAAGCCATGGAGGTGAGAGAGCGACAGATACAACCATCATGGAAAAGTTGCACAGCTCTAGAGTACCTATGAAAATTACACTGATTGAGTGACACGCAAACAAATCGATACAGCTTCTATTTCCTGGAATAAATGAGGGAGATAGAGAATGCAATAAAAGATGGATGAGTAAAAGAAGTCAATATAATTGTGTGAATATTTTAGAATGATACATATGCGCATATCTGGCTGTACATGCTAACATGTAGGGGGAAGAAAATACAAAGTATCGTTGTAAAGACCGTGCACATCTATAGTATCCAATCAACTAGAGATATCATTCTGATTCGGAGTGGTGACCTGAGTGAGATATGAAGTAGCTAATGGTAACAATGACCGAGGGATGAGAGCAGAGGGAAAAGACAATCCAACACATTTGACCACATGGGCTAAATAATCTGATATGTTAATTATATGATGGGGTCATCTTTATAATCGTTTAGATTAAAAATTAAACATACTAAGCATACGTGTATTAGCAGCCAAATAAACTATGATGAAAATCAATCTGAAACAATATGTGTTGTATGCAGTGCAGTGTCGTGCCATATAGTCATTGCTTATGCTGCAAACTAACAAGTATACTTGATAGACAGCCATACAATAACTACACCAAATTCAAGATGGATTTCTCAAATAGTAAAAATGCAAAGTAGTTACTTATACGGAAAATCCAATTTCAAAAAAATATCTGTGAAAAGATAGATTTCATGGTAAAGAGGAGGAGTGAGAATTATTACACCAAATTCAAGGTGGATTTCTCAAAGAGTAAAAATGCAAAGAAGTTACTTATATATGAAGATCTAATTTCAAAAAAAAAAAAAATCTGTGAAAAGATAGTAGCTTTGATAAGAATACTAAATAGTAGCTTTGTACTTTCGACCAAAATATGTTCTGTGATGCTAATTAGCGTGTTTCCTTGGAATATAACTTTCATATAGGTTTATCTATTTGGCCATATGAAAAAGAAAATGTAGATCTAAAGATAATCAAATAATAGTTAGCATTGAAGGCACAAATGGGCAAGCCACCACACTGATAATGATGAGCCGATGGAGAAAAAAGTTGTACATAAAAGAAAAATATCAATATTTAGATTTAGTTCTTGGTAGAATTTTCTTACAATTTTTAAAAGTGAAGTATCATGACTCCATTGGTTCGATTTTCAACCCATGATGTATAGTGAAAATAGACCGAGAAGAGTGTGTCTTACCAAACAATAAAATTAGTAGCTTACATACTAATAATATTCATATTGTCCAGTTCATATGGAAATAATTTTTTTATTGGGAAACCCAATCCAATAGAGAAACATGTATGTTGATATACATAGAGAATCTAGCCGCGCAAATGCGTGGGTCACACTGCTAGTTGATTATAATTTGGGCTAATCTGTGGCTTTTGCAACTCAGGTCTAAATACTTGTCATAATGTAGGGGGCGGGGCACTATACTTTGTGTGATAAACACGGTGTACGTATAAAACATGGTTTAGATTATGAATATATAGTTAGTACATCAAATGTACTATTATTTGGAATCAACATCAAGTGTATTCAAAAAATAGAATTCGAGTTCATGTAGTACACATAGTTCATATCTATCTCTATAGTAATCATGTGGTGTCTTATTAAGGTAATACACGAATGATGGTTGAAGTTGGCAACAATCATGATTGTAGATTCTTATTGAAATAGAGAAACGAATTCAAATTTAGTTCGAATTGCAGCGGTAGTATAGACATTTGGAATGCACTAAAATGTTGGTATGAGTATGTTACATGCATTATACAGCAAGCGAAAAAAATTAATCGGACATAACATGGATTCATACTCCCTCCTTCCATCTATATAGGGCGTAATGAGATTTTTAAGACCGCCTTTGACTATTGACAAGATTAATAGTACATGACATGCACAATGTGAAAATTATATCATTGAAAGAACCTTTCATAGACGAAGTTAACGGTGTGCTTTGTGTAAGTTGCATGTCATATATCATTGCTCTAATATTTGGTCAAAGTTAGCATCGAAAAACGCATTAGGCCCTATATAGATGGAAGGAGGGAGTAGCTTTGAATAGCATTTGTATAGTAAAACGGGGCAAGACTCTCTCTTTGTGTGGTGTGAATAGTTTTATTTTTTTCGTTTTCTTTTTGGTTGAGGGAAGTGCGAATTGATTTGGTACGTATAAGTATAATATTACTACACGTTAGGCTTGTCCCTAAAATTCAACCCGCGTCTTGTTATATCCCGAAAATTAAGATATCGTGCTCCCAAAACTGGCGCATTCACAACCCGCGCCTTGTTATCCTGAAATTACAACGCGCGCGAAAACTCCCTCCAGCTGCCAAATCCCGACACGCGAAATCCCCCTTCTAACCCTGAGCCGAAAGGGCCGCTAGTTCAAATCGGTGGGGGGTACTTTTGTAACACACCCTACATTTTGGACAAGCGCGTCCCTAAGTCATGCTTCACCCCCTCCCATCGCCCCCTTTTCGCCATTCGAAATCCCAGGCCGCCATAACCTCTCCGCTCCAGCCGCGAAACCCCACCCTCCTCTGTGTGCCACATCACCGCTGCCCGGCCACAGCCTCTTCCCCGACGACGTCGTCCACCGCAACAGCTCGACGTCCCTCGTCCACCTCCCCGGATGAGGATCTGTCGTCCATCTCGCCGTTCAGCCGCCCCGTCCTCCACCTCCAAGGAGCTACTCCGACGATCGCCTCGTCTATCACGGCTGCTCCATCCCCACAGCTCCGCCTTAACCTGCTCCACCAGAACCGCATCATCCTCACCGACTCCTCGGACGAAGCCGAGGCCTACTCGGCGCCACCAAAGAGGTTGTACACTCATCGCATCGCACCTTCTCCTTAACTCGACCTCCCGGCGCCGACGGTGCTCCGTCCCGCACCCCCATGGAGCGGCTACCTTGAAGCCGGCGCCGCGGGCTATATCTCCAGGGCGGCTCTCCCCCAGTGCGAGGCCCCTTCGGAGGCGGCGTCCATACCAGTCGGATCTGCTTCTGCTGCTCCGGCTCTCGCTCGCTCGCTCGCGCTGCTGCTGCTGCTCCGGCTCTCACTCGATCGCTTGCTCGCCCAGCTGCTGCTGCTGCTCTCCCCCTCGCTCATGCTGCTGCTCTGCTCCGATTAAGCCACACTTCAGTCGACTGAATCGACTTTT
>NC_041393.1:192321714-192331400 GCF_002162155.2 Triticum dicoccoides | reverse complement strand
GGAGAGGTACCCCACTATCTATCTTAGGGTTCAGGGTGTGGGGGCGGGGGGCCTAGAGGGCTGGCAGGGGCGGCGGTGGCGAGTTGTTTCGGGGCGGCGAGGCAGCGCTGGGGCCGGCGGTTCAGCCGGTGGTGGCTGGCGGCTCAGGGGGGTGCAGGTTGAATATGAACTGCAGGCCCTCCCTAAACTACATGTCAAGTGCCTCTCTGCTACCATTGCGTTCAGTTTCGCCAGTAGCATTCAGATTCCACAGTAAATTTCAGCTTCGACAGTTAAGTTCAGAGTGGTTTTTACCTCATCTGTTGTAGTCAGGTTGTTTTTGGTGATGTTAATTTTACATCCATTTTACATCATCTATTGGAGATGCTATTGGAATCCCACTTGAGATTGACGATGTATGTCTTGTGCTGCTTCAGCCTTGACGTCTTACGGCTCATCGGAGCTGCTCCAACAACAGAACGATCCATCACAACAGAGCAGTGCCCTGGACGCCGTCTACAGATTCCTCAAATCTTCCTCCACACCTCCGACAGCCACCTCTGCCTCAACTGCTTCAGCGACCAACCCAATGATGCTGAGGTCGACATGGCTACGGCAAAGAGGTTGTACACTTGTTGCATCACTTATTACTATACATTCACGTCGACCCATTAGGGCTATTTTGGTTCAATGAAAAAACATGCCAATAGGGAATTTTCCAATGGCACTCTACTATTCAATTATTCATGCATTTTGTTGAAAGGAATGAAGCAAAACATCCACCTGGACCTACTTTTCAAAATCCTATGCATGAAAACAAGACCAAGTGCATTAGTGCCAGAATAACATTCTAAATGTACACGCTTTCATATGGTTTCTCTTTTTTTTTGCCATGTTTCTTTGCATTCCCCTGCTCTTCCAATTCCTGTAAACCAAACACCCAAGTTGACAGAAATCCTATGTTTACAAATGCTCTGTTTACCATGTGCAGTTTCCTACCCTATTCTGGTGTTTTTCCTATCCCTGCGTTTTAAGAATCATGCAAGCCAAATGAGTCCTTACAGAATTACTTCAGTTACAGGTACGTGTCGAAGGGAACTTTGTGTGGTTTGTCCTGCTCCTGCCGCGATGTCGTCCACCTCACCTGAGCTGCTCCATCGACAGAAGCATCCAACAAACCAGACATCATGACTCCTGACTGTCTTTCCACACCTCAGATCTCCTTCCCTGCCGCCGGCACCCACCCCAATGGCATCACCATCATCGACTCAGCAGATGAACCTGAGGAGTACACGGGTCCACAAGAGAGGTCGCACTCTTTTGTTTCTGCTTATGTTATGCATTGCTTAAACTTACCTGCTACTTTATCGTCATGTTCAGCTCTTGGACTCCCAACTCAGGTCCAAATTAATGTTCAAACTTGAGTTCTAAATTAGTTGTGGGGCACATATCGAGGCAGCAATGAATAGTATGTCCGTCTAATATCTGGTTCACCTAGGGTATGCCTATGTTGTTCATCTTGGGTGGGAAACAAATAGTAAAGCAATCATCATCTGTCTTTTTATTAATTTAAAGCAATCATCAGCCTGCTATCATTATTTTTGGATCCATCCACTGGTTGTTACCATCACTCTAAATTTCTGCAAGCTCTCCTTACATAATCTCACCATATTTTTTCATATGCATGTCAGATATTGTACACAGTCATGCTGAACATGTAGAGAAAAAGAGAAGAGTTTTGCACGGCAATACAATGACATGCAGACATCGCTCCATGGTGGGTTCAATGGCAAACCCTCCCCACCCCTCTCCAGATTGTAATCCAGAGGAAGATATCTGTTCTGAGGCGGATTCAGACGCCGCTGACCACTCCTATTTATCCCCCCCAAGGTGTTTGTTCTACCTTGGCATGATGATGCTAGTCATATCATGCATATGTTGCCGTGCAGTGCCTACTTTTGACATCATATATGTCATCTGCTTAGTTTAGACATGTTTTGTAATGCCAGCTGTTTAGTTTCTATATCATATATGGGAATTATGCAGTCTCATGTCTTTTAGCCAGCCATAATATATGTGAAATGTGCAATGCCATCATGTTTAACCAGGCATCATATATTTGAATGATATCTTGCCCATCCTTTTCTTCATTAAATTTCCATTTGTCGACAATGTTTGTACATTAAACTACTCTTCCTGTGAATCAGCCATTTGGGTGGGAGATGGAAAAATCTGGAGTGAAAACAAGGCATTCAGAGCAGACAGTGCTACCTGTCGAAGCAGATCTCTTGTTGGGTCTCGATAGCTCCTCAGAGATGGATTCAGAGATAGATGACCAGTCCTATTCCCCTACTGAGGTGTATGCTCTAACTTAGCACAGTTATACTGCTCATATCATGCATATGGTGTCTTGCATTGCATAGTTTAGACATCATATACACAATATTCAACACGATGTTCTTAGTTCAGACATCATATCGAATGCCCTCTATTTAGCATATAAACCACATATGTGAATTAAATGATGTGATCCTAATTACTTAGATAACATGTAGGTGAATTATGTCATGCGATCCTGTTTAGTTATTCATCATATCTTTGAATTATGTTATGCTATGCTATCCAGTTTAGATAGACATCATATATGTGAAATTATGTCATGCTATCCGTTTTAGTTAAACAATATACATGTCAACTATTTCATGCCCTCTTTTTTCCATACTATCTATTGCATCTGTCTCTCATACAATGTCTGTACATTCAACTACGTTTCCTGTTTATCAGCCATTTGAATTGGAGCGGGTGATGCCAGTATCTAGCGGAATAAAAACATGGTCTTCAAATAAAATAGTGCTACCCCTTGGTGGAGATAGCACCCCGGTTGTAGATGCACAAGAACCAGCCCTACCACACATAACCCCAACTCTCGCAGATTGTACCCCTACTGCGATGGATAGAGAACCAGCTTCACCCAATCTAACCCCAACCCTAGCCGATAGTAACCCAGTTCCTGTTGACACAGCACCATCTCCACCACAGAGCTCCCAAACAAGAGCATTTAGTAGGGCAGCTCTAGTGCCCAAAGGGCCAGTACTATCACAGCGAACCCCAACTCCACTAGTTAGTACGCCTATTCCTGTGGAGGAAGCACAACCAGCCAGTCGTAGTTTAGCATATATCACATTTGATGTTGTTAAATTGTATGTGCGTATCTTCCCATCTTGGAAATATTATACTGAAGATGAAGGAAAATGCCAGTTGCAGGTGTTTGTCCAGGAGTTATGTGTAAGTAATGTTATTCATGGCAAATACTTTGCTTCGTCCCATACATCCTACCTCCATGATGGTTATAATACAATTTTTTTTTCCCATTTTCTCTATAGAGAAGGACCGATTTGGAAACTCAGGATGAGGTAACCTGTGCTAATACCTCTCCTATCTTCAAGAATGCTTGGTGGCAGTATCGGAATTACCTGAAGAAAACGTACTTCACCGGCAAAGAAACTCATCAAATTCCCTTACGTTCTCCTGAGACACATTTACTGGACGATGACTGGGAACGCCTTGTTCTGTACTGGTCCCGAACCAAGAATGTGGTAAGGTCTATGAGCTCATTTTCTATTTTTAAGTATTATATTCTTGCGTCTTACTGTACTCTGTTCATGTAGGACAAGTGCCTAAACCTGAAGAACAACTGTTCTAATTTAAGATCCCATTGCTATCACAGTTCAAAAAAGCGCTAGACATTAATTGTGCGTTTTGCCACCGCCTTGCAGTTTACTGACCAAAGCGCATGCTTATGCGCAGTTATGCACATATTAAGCGTAGTTATGCGCAATGCGTTTTGCCAACGCCTAGAGCCTAGGCACGCTTAAGCGCTCGCTTAGGCGCGCCTTTTTAAACTATGATTGCTTTGCTCTTGTATCAATGTATTTACTGATACAAACTTATTTTTAAATTGAAGGATCCAATCGAAACTCCAATGGCACATCAGGTATGTTCACGCATGTTTCTTTAACAGTTTTGCTCTTATCAATAGCTCTTTTGATTTCAATTTCAATTGTGTATACAGTTGACTTTCATATCATGCACATTACTAGCATCACAACAGAGCCAATAGTGTTGTTGTACATGTAGACCCGTGGTACCCATCTGAAATCTTGTTGTGCCGTGTAGTTTCCCACGCTTTGTATTCTTTCACTGTTGCTTTGTCTTGAACTGATATGATTTGAACCGTGTCTATTTTGATTTGGCAAGACAATGCAGTGACCATAGGACATAGATATATGTTTGTTTGATGCTTTTATTATGTACTAGTACTTGGCAATAGAAGACTTGGTAGTTTAATCCTGTCCACCTTACTAATGAACTGGTTCACCGGAATGAGTTTCATATACTAGTACGTGCTAAACTTTTTATGTGTATGCTTGTTTCTTCTTTTAGAATGCTGACAGAATATTGGGGAAGAGTGCCTTATTAAGCAATGGTAAAGGAAGTAATGCAGATAAGGTTCAGGATAGTGACACATCCTTGTTGGTCTCCAACAAAGCTGATAAAACAGCTAAGGAAGACTATCTTGAAGACAGCGAGACAACCCCAAAGTCCTGTCTTGGTTTAGTGTTCGAGTTACTGGCCACTACCGCTTGCACAAGCTATTCAAACTCACTGTCTGAATCAGTTCGGTTTCTTGAGTCTCAACTACAAGCTGAAAGACATCGATCAGCTATGTTGCGACAAGAAGCGGAAGGACTGCGGAAGTCCCTAGAGCATTCAGATGAATACTTTCTGGTGCAACAGCAAGCGTTGGAGGATTTTAGCACCAAACAAGACAAAGCTAATCAGCTTGCTAAGCTTATTGCCAGCATGGTGGATACCCAGGAGAACGTTTCTTGAGCTCTTCTGAAGTTGTTTCAATTATGCTCTTGTTTTGTTACCGCATTTATTTGCACTGGTGGCCAATTTTGATGGCGAGTGTATGTAATATGCTTCTTTGGTCCCTATATTTGCACTGGTGGCGAACTTTGATGCCCAGTGGATGTAATATGTGTAATAGCGGTAATAGGCTAGCCTTAATTGCTTGCTTATTTATTTCCTTATTGTCTTGTTTAGTTGTTTGCTTGTAGTCACTACAGTTCTTTTTCTGTGTTTTTCTAGTGGCCACAATAGCCTATTTTTGGTAACTAGGCCAAAATAATCATGGCAACGCACGGACTGTTGTAACCATGGGCCTCCTGCAGGCCGTATGATCCATGGGCCTCCGTTCGGCCGTAGGACCATTGGCCTTCTATACGGGCCGTAGGATCCATCGGCCTTCTATACGGGCCTTAGGGATCAATGGGCCTTCTACGGGCCATAGGGTCCATGGGCCTTCTACGGGTCGTACAATCCATGGGCCTTCTATGGGCCGTACTATCCATGGGCCTCATACGGGCCGTAGGATCCATGGGCCTTCTACGGGGTGTATCATCATTTTGCCAATCATGGGCCGTACTATTCGTGGACCATAACGGGCTGTTAATAGGCCGTATTTGATAACTCTATGAAAACAGCCCAACGAGTTTTTTTGACATGAAAACGGCCCAACGTATTAACGGTACGCAAACAGGCCGACTGTAACTACGGGCTGAATTTGGCCCACAAGCAGAAAATGACAGTAACGGGCCGTATGTAACCGAATGCTGCAAGTGAGCCCAAGAATCAATGGGCCCTGAGAAGGCCGAAAGATGACTTGGGCTGGAAACGGCCCAATGGAATAACGGGCCGTTAATGGGTATAAAGTGATACACTGTTCATTACGGGCCAGTTTCACCACGGGCCGTTAATGGGCCAAGAGTTACAAAGGTCCTCATATGGGCCGAAAGAAGTCATGGGCCACACATGGGCTGGAAGTTAAAACGGGCTGAATCATATTGACGGCCCAGATGACGCTATTGGGCCTAATTCGGATAGGGCGTAATGGGCCCTGGGTTAGCGGGGTGTAAATGGGCTATATCCGAACAGGCCGTTAACAGGCTTTCCCTGGGCTGGCCCGCCACCTTTTGACCAAGTCAAACGGGCCGGCCTTTTCACAGGAATGGGCCTCTGTAGGGCCGTGCCACGTGTCGCCATATCATAGGCGCCTTCGGTCCAATGAGCGGATGACATCTGTCCCAACGGTGAGCCGACACGTGTTTCCTCCAGCCAATGATGATTTTACAAGCGGAAATCCCCATTGGTCGGGGCTGTTAATGGGTTATCGGATCCAAAACCCGACCCGATAGCTTAACGGCGTTCCGTTACGGTGGATGCCACGTGTCGGTCACCCTTGACGAAAGCACTTCTGTGACGCGCGATTTATCGTCATGGAAGTGGACACTTCCGTGATGATAATTTTGGTAATGTCATGGAACACTTCTACGACAGCACAGGTATGACTATCTTGATTCTCTCATAAAATCGTCATGGATGTACATGCATGACAGAAAACGCGACCTACTGTGACAAACACGTATCATCACGGAAGTGTATTTTTTTGTAGTGAATGGCTTCACATATAAAGAGTATGATGAATAAAAGTTTTTGAGAGTTGACAAACATAGTTTTGGTCATCGTTGCAATTAATGGGAAGTAATAAAGAAAGAGAGGTTTACACATATAAATGTAATATCCTGGACATCTTTTGTACTTGTGAGCACTCATTAAAATATGACATGCTAAAAAGTTGATGTTGGACAAGGAAGACAACGTAATGAGTTATGTTTCCTTATATCCGAATACGTTATATTGTCATGGATCATGTAACATGTTGAGCTTGCCTTTCCCCCTCATGCTAGCCAAATTCTTTGCACCAAGTAGAGATACTACTTGTGCTTCCAAACATCCCTAAACCCAGTTTTGCCATGAGAGTCCACCATACCTACCTATGGATTGAGTAAGATCCTTCAAGTAAGTTGTGATTGGTGCAAGTAATAAAAATGCTCTCTAAATATGCATGATTTATTAGTGTGAAGAAAATAAGATTTATACGAGCTTGTGATATGGAAGAAATAAAAGCGATGGGTTGCATAATAAAGGTCCCTATCACAAGTGGCAATATAAAGTGACATTCTTTTGCATTAAGATTTTGTGCATCCAACCATAAAAGCGCATGACAACCTCTGCTTCCCTCTGCGAAGGGCCTATCTTTTATTTTTACCTTCTACCCTCATACAAGAATCATGGTGATCTTCACCTTTCCTTTTTACACTTTATCCTTTGGCAAGCACTATGTGTTGGAAAGATCCTGATATATATATCCACTTGGATGTAGGTTTTCATAAAGTATTATTGTTGACATTACCCTTGAGGTAGAAGGTTGGGAGGCAAAACTATAAGCCCTGATAACCCACAAGTGTAGGGGATAATTGTAGCCTCTTTCGATAAGTAAGAGTGTCGAACCCAATGAGGAGCTAAAGGTAGAACAAATATTCTCTCAAGTCCTATCTGTCACTGATACGACTCTACGCACACTTAGTGTTCGCTTTACCTAGAACAAGTATGAAACTAGAAGTACTTTGTAGGTGTTGTTGGATAGGTTTGCAAGAATATAAAGAACACGTAAATAAAAAGTAGGGGCTGTTTAGATAAAGATGCAATAAAGTAAATATAGCGAGTGTGGAAAAGTGGTGGTAGGAGTTGTGAAATTGTCCCTAAGCAATTGACTACTTTACTAAACCGGTAATCACTATTGCAATTCTATTTGAGGGAGAGGCATAAGCTAACATACTTTCTCTTCTTGGATCATATGCACTTATGATTGGAAATCTAGCAAGCATCCGCAACTACTAAAGATCATTAAGGTAAAATCCAACTATAGCATTAAAGTATCAAGTCCCCTTTATCCCATACGCAAACAACCTACTTACTCGGGTCTGTGCTTCTGTCACTCACGCCACCCACCATAAGCAAATCATAAACATAGTGCAAACCCTGCAGCGGGAATCCCTCACGCTTGCGCGACACGGAGGGCACAATAGGACAGCACCAATAATAAAAAATGCAACTCAAACCAATCATAGCAATTCATCAATCACCGATAGGACAATGAAAATCTACTCAGACATCATAGGATGGCAACACATCATTGGATAATAATATGAAGCATAAAGCACCATGTTCAAGTAGAGGGTACAGTGGGTTGCGGGAGAGTGGACCACTGAATATAGATGGGGTAAGGTGATGGAGATGTTGGTGAAGATGGCGAAGGTGTTGGTGAAGATCGCGGTGATGATGATGGCCCCCGGCAACGCTCCGGCGCCACCGGAAGCAAGGGGGAGAGAGCCCCCCTTCTTCTTATTCTTCCTTGACCTCCTCCCTAGATGGGAGAAGGGTTTCCCCAATGGTCCTTGGCTCTCATGGTGTGGGAGGGGCGAGAGCCCCTCCGAGATTGGATCTATCTCTCTGTCTCTCTGTGTTTCTGCGTTCCCAGATCCTTCCCCTTCACCGTTTCTTTTATATCCGGAGATCTGTAACTCCGATTGGGGTGAATCTTTCGCCCAGATATTTCTCATAAAATGAGATTTCTTGTGGAAAAAGAAGAGCGTCAACCGCCTTACGGGTGGCCCACGAGAGTGCCAAGCGCGCCCATGGGGTAGGGCGCGCCCCCTGTCTCGTGGCCACCTCGGGCACCGTTTCACGTTGATTCTTCCTCCGTAAAATCCCAAATATTCCAAAATAATTCTCCGTCCGTTTTTATCCCGTTTGGATTCCGTTTGATATTGGGTTTCTGCGAAACATAACACATGCAACAAACAGGAACTGACACTGGGCACTGGATCAATATGTTAGTCCCAAAAATAGTATAAAAAGTTCCCAAAAGTATATGAAAGTTGAAGAATATTGGCATGGAACAATCAAAAAGTATAGATACGACGGAGACGTATCAGCATCCTCAAGCTTAATTCTTGCTCGTCCTCGAGTAGGTAAATGATAAAAAAGATAATTTTTGATGTGGAATGCTACCTAGCATAATCTTGATCATATGTCTAATCATGGCATGAATATTGAGAGAAGAGTGATTCAAAGCAATAGTCTATCATTTGACATAAAAATGATAATACTTCGAGTGTACTAATAAAGCAATCATGTCTTTTCATAACAACAAGGCCAAAGCAAGCTTATCCCTACAAAATCATATAGTTTGGCCATGCTTCATTTTCGTCACACAAAATGCTCCCATCATGCACAACCCCGATGACAAGCCGAGCAATTGGTTCATACTTTTTAACACGCTTCAGCTTTTCAACCCTCACGCAATACATGAGCGCAAGCCATGGATATAGCACTATAGGTGGAATAGAATATGATGGTGGAGGTTTATATGGAGAAGACAAAAAAGGGAGAAAGTCTCACATCAACACGGCTAATCAACGGGCTATGGAGATGCCCATCAATTGATGTCAATGCGAGGAGTAGGGATTGCCATGCAATGGATGCACTAAGAGCTGTAAGTGTATGAAAGCTCAAACTGAAAACTAAGTGGGTGTGCATTCAACTTGCTTGCTCATGAAGACCTAGGGCATTTGAGGAAGCCCATCATTGGAATATACAAGCCAAGTTCTATAATGAAAAATTGCCACTAGTATATGAAAGTGACAATATAGGAGACTCTCTATATGAAGAACATGGTGCTACTTTGAAGCACAAGTGTGGAAAAAGGATAGTAACATTGCCCCTTTTCTTTTCGTTTT